>NW_024070186.1:49669910-49825214 GCF_014754425.2 Oryx dammah
TCACAGCTCTCGGGTCTTGGACAAACTGTGTTATAGCTCCTAGGCAAATCAGTGTTACAGCTCTATTTTATTTAGAAGATAGCAGGAGAATACATCCTTGAAGCATGAGGGCATGCCAACCCAACGACTTGAAGAGAAGAGAGTGGAGGAGCGCGTGGGAGAGAGAGAGAAGAAGAGAGAGAGAGAGAGAGAGAGAAAGAGCGCATGCACGCAGGAGAGGAAGAGAGCAAGGCTTTGGCTCCTCCTTTTATATGTTTTTCCTCCACCTGGGCCTGCCCTATGCAAACTGGGCTTAGCCAGGAGTGCTGTTTGCTCTGGTCATCGGACCTTCTTTTGTTCTATTTTCTCAAGCTTTTCCCTTCCTTGTCTTTTAGCCACCGCCATTTTGGACTCCTTTCCCCTATTCTACCTACTTAACACAGAGGAACCAGAGACCAAATTGCCAACATCCATTGGATCATCAAAAAAGTAAAAGAGTTCCAGAAAAACATCTACTTTTGCTTTATTGACTACACCAAAGCCTTTGACTGTGTGGATCACAACAAACTGTGGAAAATTATTCAAGAGATGAGAGTACCAGACCACCTGATCTCCTTTCTGAGAAATCTGTATGCAAGTCAAGAAACAACAGTTAGAACTGGACATGGAACAACAGACTGGTTCCAAATAGGTAAAGGAGTGTATCAAATCTGTATACTGCTACCCTGATATTTAACTTATATTCAGAGTACATTATGTGAAATGCCAGGCTGGAAGAAGCACAAGCTGGAATCAAGATTGTTGGGAGGATTATCAGTAACCTCAGATATGCAGGTGACACCACCCTTATGGCAGAAAGCAAAGAAGAACTAAAAAGCTTCTTGATGAAAGTGAAAGAGGAGAGGGAAAAAGTTGGCTTAAAGCTCAACACTCAGAAAATGAAGATCATGGCATCTGGTCCCATCACGTCATGGGAAATAGATGGGGTAACAATGGAAATAGTGAAAGACTTTATTTTCTTGAGCTTCAAAATCACTGCAGATGGTGACTGCAGCCATGAAATTAAAAGACGCTTGCTCCTTGGAAGAAAAGCTATGACCAACCTAGATAGCATATTAAAAAGCAGAGACATTACTTTGCCAACAAAGATCTGTCTAGTCAAAGCTTTGGTGTTTCCAGTACTCATGTATGGATGTGAGAGTTGGACTATAAAGAAAGCTGACCTCTGATGAATAGATGCTTTTGAACTGTGGTGTTGGAGAAGACTCTTGAGAGTCCCTTGGACTACAAGGAGATCCAACCAGTCCATCTTAAAGGAAATCAGTCCTGAATATTCTTTGGAAGGACTGATGCTGAAGCTGAAACTCCAATACTTTGGCCACTGATGTGAAGAACTGACTCATTGGAAAAGACCCTGATGCTGGGAAAGACTGAAGGCGAGAGTCGAAGGGGATGACAGTGGATGACATGGTTGGGTGGCATCACTGACTTGATGGACATGAGTATGAGTAAGCTCCAGGAGTTGGTGATGGACAGGGAAGGTTGGTATGCTGCAGTCCATGGGGTCGTGAAGAGTTGGACATGACTGAGCAACTGAGAAACGCTGAGGCTGGAAGAAGCACAAGCTGGAATAAAGATTGCTGGGAGAAATATCAATAACCTCAGATATGCAGATTACACCACCCTGATGGCAGAAAGTGAAGAGGAACTAAAAAGCCTCTTGATGAAAGTGAAGGAGGAGAGTGAAAAAGTTGGCTTAAAGCTCAACATTCAGAAATGAAGATCATGGCATCTGGTCCCTTCACTTCATGGGAAATAGATGGGGAAACAATGGAAACAGTGGGTGACTTTATTTTTGGGGGCTCCAAAATCACTGCAAATGGTGATTGCAGCCATGAAATTAAAAGACACTTACTCCTTGGAAGGAAAGTTATGACCAACCTAGATAGCATATTCAAAAGCAGAGACATTACTTTGCCAACAAAGGTCCGTCTGGTCAAGGCTATGGTTCTTCCAGTAGTCATGTATGGATGTGAGAGTTGGACTGTGAAGAATGCTGAGTGCCGAAGAATTGATGCTTTTGAACTGTGGTGTTGGAGAAGACTCTTGAGAGACCCTTGGACTGCAAGGAGATCCAACCAGTCCATTCTAAAGGAGATCAGTCCTGGGTGTTCTTTGGAAGGAATGATGCTGAAGCTGAAACTCCAATAATTTGGCCACCTCATGTGAAGAGTTGACTCACTGGAAAGAGTTGACTCTGATGCTGGGAGGGATTGGGGGCAGGAGGAGAAGGGGACGACAGAGGATGAGATGGATGGATGGCATCACTGACTCAATGGACGTGGGTTTGGGTAAACTCTGGGAGTTGGTGATGGACAGGGAGGCCTGGCGTGCTGCAGTTCATGGGCTTGCAAAGAGTCAGACACGACCGAGCAACTGAACTGAACTGAACTAAACTGAGCAACTGAACTGAACTGAAGGAGGGGTTTGACATCTGATTTTTTCCCAAAGATCCCTCTAGCTGCCACACAGAGACTAGATTGCAAGAGGGCAGGAAGCTCATGACAAAGCAAATACAGTCATCCAGGCCAGAGATGATGGCTGTGGGGAACAATGAATAGACTTGGGATGCATCTTAGAGGCAGAACAGAGAGAACTGTTGATGGGTTGGATGGAGACGGTGCAGGAAAGGAGGAACCAAGGATGACTAACAGATATTTGACCCAAGGCACAGAAATCTGTGGGTACCATTTACCATGGTGAGGAAGGCTAGAGAAAAAGTGGGTTCAAAGAAGAAAAAATGGTTACATTAACAGGTAAACGACTGGGCTTGGGAACATTGTCCTGGAAGATCTCCCAGTACCCCGCATCACAGTGCTGATGAAGCCATCATCCTGCCTGAAACATCAGCCACTGATCAATGCCACTGAGACACATTGCAAAGTAGCTTGGAGTCTTTATGGCTTGGGCCCCACTTTATTTCCCAGCTTCATCTCCTCCCACTTCCTATGCATATTCTACCCTCCTTTCATCATTATATTGTTACTTTTTGCCATTCCCCATAATTTGCAGTTGCTTGCATAAGCCTTTCTCACCTTACACCTTTTAGCCTTTGAACATATTGTCTAGTTTCCCTAGAACAGGCTTCCTTCTTCGTTCACTTACTGAATTCAACTCAGCTAAAAAATGACACCTCTTCTTAGAAGACTTTCTTGATTGCTCCAGGCCGACTTGTGCATTTTCTAACTGGACAACATAGTGTTAATTTAGAACACAGAACAGGGAGTCAGAAGGCCTGGGTCCAAATCCTGACTATAGCAGCCTTACTGGGAGTTCCTCAAGGTCAGGGACTATACCTGCATCAACTTTATAGCCCCTAAGCACCTGGGACAATGCTCAGCATGGGGTATGGAGTTGCCTGGTGAAGATTTTGTGAAGAAATGTAAAAGATCTCTCCACTCATGCTGGGCTTCATATCCTCAAACCAAGTTCTCAAATCTTCCTTCAAAACTTAAGAGGATACTCTCTAGAGACACCTACGTCTGTGCTGCTAGAGGCCCCAAATGAGAAGCAATTGCACACATTCTCCTCCAGGGCTTTCTCTCTGTCTCGAATTTTTTTTCTCATCCCTCAGCCCTCCAAGCTGACTTTTGTAGTCAGTCCGTACCCCAACCACCCACACCCTAGCCCTCACAGAGAGTGGAAGAGATCAAGCTGTGGTCTGCAAGATGTCAAGATACACTTCAAGGATGATTTAAATTTCCCAGAACCGACCTGATCCTAAGGCTAATCCTGGGTGCTTATCCTGCAGTTTGCTCTGAGCTCTTCCAGGAGGAACCATGCTCACCTTAGGACCAAGAGAGATGCTGAAGTGAACCTCTCTGGGTGCCCCTCAATGAGGAGAAACCTTTCATCTTTAGCCTAGATGCTATATCATTGGTGCTGTATAGATGGAGAAGTCTAGAGACCACCGTAAAAATAAAACCGAAAACCAGAAGCAGGAGGCTTAAGTCCAAAGCTTGAGAACATCAGAGAACTCCTGAATTCAGGGAACATTAAGCAATAGGAGCTCATCAAATGCCTCCAAACCTACACTGAAACAAAGCTCCACCCAAGGGCCAACAAGTTCCAGAGCAAGACATATCACACAAATTCTCCAGCAACACAGGAACACACCCCTGAGCTTCAATATACAGGCAGTTCAAAGTTACTCCAAAACTTTAGACATCTCATAACCCATTACTGGTCACTCCACTGCACTCCAGAGAGAAGAAACCCAGCTCCACCCACCAGACCTCCAACACAAGCTTCCCTAACCAGGAAACCTGGACAAGCCACTGATACAACCCCACCCACAGTGAGGAAGCTCCACAATAAAGAGAACTCCACAAATTACCAGAATATAAAAAGGCCATTCCAAACGCAGCAATATAACCAAGATGAAGAGACAGAGGAATACCCAACAGGTAAAGGAGCAGGAGAAATGCCCACCAAACCAGACAAAAGAGGAAGAGATAGGGAATCTACCTGAGAAAGAATTCCGAATATTGATAGTGAAAATGATCCAAAACCTTGAAGTCAAAATGGAATCACAGATAAATACCCTAGAGACAAGGATTGAGAAGATGCAAGAAAGGTTCAACAAGGACCTAGAAGAAATAAAAAAGAGTCAATATACAATGAATAATGCAATAAATGAGATCAGAAACACTCTGGAGGCAACAAATAATAGAATAACGGAGGCAGAAGATAGGATTAGTGAAATAGAAGACAGAATGGTAGAAATAAATGAATCAGAGAGGAAAAAAGAAAAACGAATTAAAAGAAATGAGGACAATCTCAGAGACCTCCAGGACAATATGAAACGCTCCAACATTCGAATTATAGGAGTCCCAGAAGAAGAAGACAAAAAGAAAGACCATGAGAAAATCCTTGAGGAGATAATAGTTGAAAACTTCCCTAAAATGGGGAAGGAAATAATCACCCAAGTCCAAGAAACCCAGAGAGTCCCAAATAGGATGAACCCAAGGCGAAACACCCCAAGACACATATTAATCAAATTAACAAAGATCAAACATAAAGAACAATTATTAAAAGCAGCAAGGGAAAAACAATAAATAACACACAAGGGGATTCCCATAAGGATAACAGCTGATCTCTCAATAGAAACTCTTCAGGCCAGGAGGGAATGGCAAGACATACTTAAAGTGATGAAAGAAAATAACCTACAGCCCAGATTACTATACCCAGCAAGGATCTCATTCAAATACGAAGGAGAAATCAAAAGCTTTACAGACAAGCAAAAGCTGAGAGAATTCAGCACCACCAAACCAGCTCTCCAACAAATTCTAAAGGATATTCTCTAGACAGGAAACACAAAAAGGGAGTATAAACCCGAACCCAAAATAATAAAACAAATGGCAACGGGATCATACTTATCAATAATTACCTTAAACGTAAATGGATTGAATGCCCCAACCAAAAGGCAAAGACTGGCCGATTGGATACAAAAACAAGAACCCTCTATATGCTGCTTACAAGAGACCCACCTCAAAACAAGGAACACATACAGACTGAAAGTGAAGGGTTGGAAAAAGATATTCCATGCAAATAGAGACCAAAAGAAAGCAGGGTGGCAATACTCATATCCGATAAAATAGACTTTAAAACAAAGGCGGTGAAAAGAGACAAAGAAGGCCACTACATAATGATCAAAGGATCAATCCAAGAAGAAGATATATCAATTATAAATATATATGCACCCAATATAGGAGCACCGCAATATGTAGGACAAATGCTAACAAGTATGAAAGAGGAAATTAACAACAACACAATAATAGTGGGAGACTTTAATACCCCACTCACACATATGGACAGATCAACTAAACAGAAAATTAACAAAGAAACGCAAACTTTAAATGATACATTAGACCAGTTAGACCTGATTGATATCTATAGGACATTTCACCCCAAAACAATGAATTTCACCTTTTTCTCAAGTGCTCATGGAACCTTCTCGAGGATAGATCACATCCTGGGCCATAAATATAACCTTGATAAATTCAAAAAAATCGAAATCATTCCAAGCATCTTTTCTGACCATAATGCACTAAGATTAGATCTCAATTACAGGAGGAAACCTATTAAAAATTCCAACATATGGAGGCTGAACAACACGCTTCTGAATAACCAACAAATCACAGAAGAAATCAAAAAAGAAATCAAAATATGCATAGAAACTAATGAAAATGAAAACACAACAACCCAAAACCTGTGGGACAGTATAAAAGCAGTGCTAAGAGGAAAGTTCATAGCAATACAGGCATACCTCAAGAAACAAGAAAAAAGTCAAATAAATAACCTAACTCTACACCTAAAGCAACTAGAAAAGGAAGAATTAGAGAACCCCAGAGTTAGCAGAAGGAAAGAAATCTTAAAAATTAGGGCAGAAATAAATGCAAAAGAAACAAAAGAGACCATAGCAAAAATCAACAAAGCCAAAAGCTGGTTCTTTGAAAGGATAAATAAAATTGACAGACCATTAGCCAGACTCATCAAGAAGCAAAGAGAGAAAAATCAAATCAATAAAATTAGAAATGAAAATGCAGAGATCACAACAGACAACACAGAAATACAAAGGATCATAAGAGACTACTATCAGCAATTATATGCCAATAAAATGGACAACCTGGAAGAAATGGACAAATTCTTAGAAAAATACAATTTTCCAAAACTAAACCAGGAAGAAATAGACAATCTTAACAGACCCATCACAAGCACGGAAATTGAAACTGTAATCAGAAATCTTCCAGCAAACAAAAGCCCAGGTCCAGACGGCTTCACAGCTGAATTCTACCAAAAATTTCGAGAAGAGTTAACACCTATCCTACTCAAACTCTTCCAGAAAATTGCAGAGGAAGGGAAACTTCCAAACTCATTCTATGAGGCCACCATCACCCTAATACCAAAACCTGACAAAGATACTACAAAAAAGGAAAACTACAGGCCAATATCACTGATGAACATAGATGCAAAAATCCTCAACAAAATTCTAGCAATCAGAATCCAACAACACATTAAAAAGATCGTACACCATGACCAAGTGGGCTTTATCCCAGGGATGCAAGGATTCTTCAACATCCGCAAATCAATCAATGTAATTCACCACATTAACAAATTGAAAAATAAAAACCATATGATTATCTCAATAGATGCAGAGAAGGCCTTTGACAAAATTCAACATCCATTTATGATAAAAACTCTCCAGAAAGCAGGAATAGAAGGAACATACCTCAATATAATAAAAGCTATATATGACAAACCCACAGCAAACATTATCCTCAATGGTGAAAAATTGAAAGCATTTCCCCTTAAGTCAGGAACAAGACAAGGGTGCCCACTTTCATGTCAATCTATGCCAAAACCAATACAGAATTGTAAAGTAAAAATTAAAAATAAATAAATTAATTAAAAAAAAAATAAATTTCCCAGAACCAAATTTGTGAAAATTCAGTGAGTTATACTCTGAATGATAGGTACATTTTCTATGTGCATTTTATATTTCTATAAGACACAATTTTATAAAAGGACCCAGTTACCAAATTGAGGGGCCTCCTGATGTCTGAGTGGTCAGGAATCTGACTGCAATGCAGGAGATGCAGGCTTAATCCCTGGGTCAGGAAGATCCCCTGGAGAAGGAAATGGCAACCCACTCCAGTAATCTTGCCTGGAGAATCCCATGGACAGAGGAGTCTAGTGGGCTACAGTCCATGGCATCACATAAGAGTTGGACATGACTTAGCGACTAAACAACAAGCCAAATTGAAGAGGTTTATATTGGCAAAAAAAAAGGGATCAAAATCTGAACATCAGTAACTATAATAAACCACAGTGGATTTAATACCAAAAGAATAATAAATTTCCCAAAACCTATTAACCAAAAATTGCTATTGAATGCCTACTATGTGCCCACTACCAAGCTAAATACTTCGTGGATAAAAGTTTTGTACTGTGGAGTGTGAAACATGTACAAATGTTGGAGTCGTTTAAAAAAATAATAAAAAGTGACAAATAGAAGTTTAGGAACAGAGTCCAGAAAAGCATGGTAAAGTGAGAGACCTTGAAGCTTAAACTTGGTTAGTTTCACATATAATCTCCCTCCAGCTCAAGAATTCTTAACCTATTTTGCGTCATTTGATAGCCTAGTAAAAGTACAAATCACTTTAAGGTTTTTAAATGCATAAAATAAAATTCACAGCATTACAAAACTATATTGAGAAACATTTGGGAAATACATTCGTGAAACAAATTTGTGATATAGTTACGTTTTTCTTTATGAAGGCATTAAATATCAAGAGCTTGCAACAAGCTGAAGAACTAGTGCTTTCCCTCCTATAGAAGAATTTGCCTACTGTGACCTCAACATCTACCTTGTCTCAGTAGCCAGCACCCTCTTAAACGCTTCACTCATGGGTGACCTGAACACCTTCCAGGGTTTGCAGCTGTGCCAGCCAGCGCTGGATCCTCGTGCTCTGTCTCCAGTAAACAGTAGCAGTAGTGCCAGCTTGAACGTTGGAGCCATAATCACAAGCACCCCACATATACGTTCTCCAGATTTCTTCCTTATTCAATCATCCCAAAGGTCTCATGTTAATCTGGAGATTTGTGCACGCTGGAGGCAAAGGAGAGAGAAAAACAACAAGATTCACAATCTGCAAATCTGAGATCAACTAGTTAGGAGGTCTTAGCAACCACTCTGAATCAAATCTCCAAAACTGGCAGAAGGAAGGGTTCTGCCCTGCAGGGGTGTTCTGCGAATGGAAAGGTATGTTCAAAGCACTTCCATAACTAAACATTTCTGTGAAGAAATCACATAATTTGACTTCCTTAGAAAGGAAGAGAGAATATATTGAGAGACACATCTAGCCATCCCTGGGAAAGGACAGGGAAGCTCAGCATGCTACAGTCCATGGAGTTACTAACAGTCAGACACGACTGAGCAACTGAACAACAACTAGCCATCTCTGGGCTTCCCGGGTGACTCAGAGGGTAAAGAATCCACCTGTGATGTAGAAGATGCAAGAGATGTGGGTTCATTCCCTGAGTCAGGAAGATCCCCTGCAGGAGGCCACAGCAACCCACGCTAGCATTCCTGCCTGGAGAATCCCATGGACAGAGGAGCCTGGTGGGCTGCAGTTCATAGGGTTGCAAAGAGTCAGACTTGGACTGAAGCGACTGAGCACGCCCGCAGCCATCCCTTCTCTCCATATTGTGAGAAATGCTTTAACATTCATTGACTAGCCTATTAACATTGGTTGTCGGACATAGCACGTGCTCTGCCCCAAGGCACACAGTAGAGTAGAGCAGGTCCACTAGTTTTACCATTTTGCTGGACAGCCGGGTTTCAGGTCAGCTGGAGCCAGTTTCCCTGTTTCAAGGCCCACACCATAGAGAACTGTGAGTTTCCTCACAAATTTCTTTTTCTCTGGGTCCCCTGAATTCTGGTTCTCTTTTCTTCACGGCTTCAGAGCTCTTCAAGACCACAAATCCAGCTGTTAGGACAGAAGGCCTCATCCCCTTCATGAAGGGCCCTTCCTGGGCAGTTAGTCCAGCTGTTAGAGCAGCACTTATGCTTCATAACAAGTCTTCTTTTAATCTTTATTTTATTTTTTTATCTTTTGGCCACATAGAGTGGTATGTGGGATCTTAGTTCCCCAACCAGGAGTCAAACCCACTCCCCTGCACTGGCAGCACAGAGTCCTAACCACTGAACCACCAGAGAAGTCCCCATAACAAGTCTTTACTCCTCTTTATAGGATCCCCACCAAACAGTTCATGCACACATTCAAAATGTCCTGAGTACCTACTATGTGTCAGGTACTGACCCAGGCCTTTTGGAGCGGACAAAGTTGAGCCAGGTATGGCCAGTCTCTGACCTTGAGAAATCCCATATGGTGGAGTTAGGACTTGAACTCCAGCAGGTTATGAGTTGTTGGGTTTTTTTTTTTTATTTTATATTGAGTATGATTTACAATGTTAGTGGTTATGAATTTTATATTGAAAGGATTCTCAGAGTTCATTGGGTCCAGTTCTCCAATTTTACAACTGAAAATACTGCTTCCATATTTATTAGGTGTCAGGCAGTATTCTAAAGACTTTAAAACCGTGAAATAGGCGCTCACTTTGATAACACATCTACTAAAAATGGAACAATATGTTACCGCAAGGTGTGTGGTGTCTGGCCACTCGCTGCTCAAAAGCCAATAAATAGGCCAGGTTGGTGGAAAGGAAAGTTTGCTTTATTTCAGATGCTGGAAAGTGGGGTGAGGTAGGGAGACTACATGCAGAAGCGGCACAGTAGACTCTGACAGTCTTCTTCAAACTGGTCATCAGTGGTCTGAACAGTGTCACCTTGATTGTTTTAGGTACAGTTAATCTTCAGTTCCAAGGTCTATTTGTTCCCATTTCTTTGTGGCAGTTTATGTCATGGGTACAGTCTGGTTATCAGGTAGTTAACTTCTTCCACCTGGGGTTTCAGTATCTATAAGACAGCTCTCAGGATACAGACCAGAATATTATCAACAGTCTTTGAGAAGGAACTAAAGGTCCTTGACTATGCTTAATGAGTACAATATTATTATTTGGTCTCCTTTGACAGTTTTCCTTTGTTTTTACATGTCCTCTGCATTGAGAAGATCCCCTGGAGAAGGAAATGGCAACCCCCTCCAGCATTCTTGCCTGGGAAATCCCATGGACAGAGGAGCCTGGTGGGCTACAGTCCACAGGGTTGCAAAGAATCAGACATGACTGAGTGACTAATACTTCCACTTTTCTACATGTCCTCATTTCTCTGATTAAACTAACTCTTTCACTAAAGTTTTCCACCACAAAATGCAAGCAGAGGACATAGAGGGGCTGCAAGGACCATCAGGTCCTGCTCTGTTCAGATATAGAGTAGATTATCATGGCGCCTGTGCAAGGATGACATGAAAATTCTTGAAGCATTCCATATTTTTATACATAATACAAAATAAAATGTATGTTAGGAAGATTGAAGATAAAATGTGAAATAGGTACAAAACAAAAATGAACTTTTAAGTAATGTACCTATGTCTGTGCTCAGTCACGTCTGACTCTTTGCAACACCGTGGACTGGCTCCTCTGTCCATGGGATTTCCCAGGCAGGAATACTAGAGTGGGTTCCCATTTCCTACTCCAGGGAATCTTCCTGACCCAGGGAACAAACCCGCGTCTCTTGCATCTCCTACATTGGCTGACAGATTCTTTACCACCGAGCCACAAGAGAAGCCCTAAGATCACATAGCCAGGAAGAAACGGCAGAGCTTGTCTTCACACCCAGATAGTCTAGCTTCAGCATCCACCCTCTGAACCTGCCTCACTGAGCAGAGAGTAGGATGCTGGCCCCTCTGCCAGGCTACAAGCCTTCTCCCCACATCGATGAGGATGGTCCCCCAATCATCTGGCAGGCCAGATCCGGCCCTGTCTTGAGTAAGACAGCGGAGATGCTATCAGTGGCAACTCTGAGGACACACCAGAGAGGAGTTTGTCCTCTATTTTTCCAGCCCTTAGTCAGGCTGGAGTGGTTGGTTTCCCAGCATCTCTGGTCACAAAGAAAAGCCCCAAGGCAATGGAAACCAAGCAAACAGTACCTCTGGCCTCCCTCCCAGCTAATCCCTCTCCACCCTTCTCTCTCAAATCCTTTGGCCTCCTTTGCCCTTGACCTGACTTTGAAAGGACACATCATCAGTATTCAGTGAGGGCTGATATTTCAGAGGAAGAACGTCAACAGATGTGTTGAGACAGATCTGCTGATTGGATCCAGGCAGCTTGTGAAATGTGGCATCAAAGCCCCCTGCAGCGGGCTGCCAGGCAAAGCACTCCAGCTGGCCCTGGGAAGAGCAGACCTGTGGCATCCAGATAGAGGCCTCAAGCCTGCCAGCCTCGATTCGTGCTTGCAGAGACACTCTCTTCCCCCACATCAGTACATTTTCGCAGCTCCTTCCTGCTGCCAGAGAGGAACAGACTTTGGTTTCCTCAGTGCTAATGTTTCCATGTCCCAGCTGCATCAGCATCAGCACCACTCATACTCCTGCAGCATAGGGAAACTGGTCTGAAAAGGCTCCAAACTCTGCAGCTGCTTTCAGGATCTCACAATTGCTTTCAAGCCATCGTTGTTCCCATACTTACAGAGCCTTTACTATGTGCCCGGCATTGTGCTCAATGTCAGAGATCAAGGAGTGAATAAGGCAAATATGACTCCTGCCTTTAAGGAACTCACAGTCCAGTGGGTTAGCAATCACAAGGTCTAACAAGTACAGGGGTGCAGAACATAGCTTCAACTGGGTGGTCAGGGAAGGCTTCCTGAAAGAAGAAATATCTAATCTAAGATCTGAAGAATTAGCAAAGGTTAACTAAGCAGATTCTTTAACATCTGAGCCACCAAGGAAGCTCAAGATGTCCTTTTCATTATAGGGGACTGGAATGCAAAAGTAAGAAATCAAGAAATACCTGGAGTAACAGGCAAATTTGGCTTTGGAGTACAGAATGAAGTAGGTCAAAGGCCAACAGAGTTTTGCTAAGAGAACGCACTGGTCATGACAAACACCCTCTTCCAACAACAGAAGAGAAGACTCTACACATGGACATCATCAGATGGTCAATACCAAAATCAGATTGATTACATTCTTTGCAGCCAAAGTTGGAGAAGCTCTATCAGTTCAGTTCAGTTGCTCAGTCATGTCCGACTCTTTGCGACCCCACGAACTGCAGCACGCCAGGCCTCTTTGTCCATCACCAACTCCCGGAGTTCACTCAGACTCGTGTCCATTGTGTCGGTGATGCCATCCAACCATCTCATCTTCTGTCATCCCCTTCTCCTCCTGCCCTCAATCTTTCCCAGCATCAGGATCTTTTCAAATGAGTCAGCTCTTTGCATCAGGTGGCCAAAGTACTGGAGTTTCAGCTTCAACATCAGTCCCTCCAATGAACACCCAGGACTGATCTCCTTTAGGATGGACTGGTAGGATCTCCTTGCAGTCCAAGGGACTCTCAAGAGTCTTCTCCAACACCACACTTCAAAAGCATCAATTCTTCGGCACTCAGCTTTCTTCACAGTCCAACTCTCACATCCATACATGACCACTGGAAAAACCATAGCCTTGACTAGACGGACCTTTGTTGGCAAAGTAATGTCTCTGCTTTTTAATATGCTGAATAGGTTGGCCATAACTTTCCTTCCAAGGAGAAAGCATCTTTTAATTTCATGGCTGCAATCACCATCTGCAGTGATTTTGGAGCCCCCCAAAAATAAAGTCAGCCACTGTTTCCTCTGTTTCCCCATCTATTTGCCATGAAATGATGGGACCAGATGCCGTGATCTTAGTTTTCTGAATGTTGAGTTTTAAGCCAAATTTTTCACTCTCCTTTTCCATTTTCATCAAGGGACTCTTTAGTTCTTCTTCACTTTCTGCCATAAGGGTATTGTCATTTGCATATCTGAGGTTATTGATCTTTCTCCCGGCAATCTTGATTCCAGCTTGTGCTTCTTCCAGCCCAGCATTTCTCATGATGTACTCTGCATATAAGTTAAATAAACAGGGTGACAATATATAGCCTTGATGTACTCCTTTTCCTATTTGGAACCAGTCTGTTGTTCCATGTCCAGTTCTAACTGTTGCTTCTTGACCTGCATACAGGTTTCCCAAGAGGCAGGTCAGGTGGTCTGGTATTCCCATCTCTTTCAGAATTTTCCACAGTTTATTGGAAAGGCTTTGGCATAGTCAATAAAGGAGAAATAGATGTTTTTTTCTGGAACTCTCTTGCATTTTTGATGATCCAGTGGAGAAGCTCTATACAGCCAGCAAAAACAAGACTGGGAGCTGACTGGCTCAGATCATGAACTCCTTATTGCCAAATTCAGACTTAAATTGAAGAAAGTAGGGAAAACCACTCGACCATTCAGGTATGACCTAAATCAAATCCCTTATGATTATACAGAGTGACAAACAGATTCAAGGGATTAGATCTGATAGACAGAGTACCTGAAGAACTGTGGATGGAGGTTTGTGACATTGTACAGGAGGCAGGGATCAAGACCATCCCTAAGAAAAAGAAATGCAAAAAGGCAAAATGGCTGTCTGAGGAAGTCTTACAAATAGCTGTGAAAAGAACAGAAGTAAAAAGCAAAGGAGAAAAGCAAAGATATACCCATTTGAATGCAAAGTTCCAAAGAATAGCAAGGAGATAAAGAAAGCCTTCCTCAATAATCAGTGCAAAGAAATAGAGGAGAAAAATAGAATGGGGAAGACTATAGATCTCTTCAAGAAAATTAGAGCTACCAAGGGAATATTTCATGCAAAGATGGGCACAATAAAGGACAGAAATGGTATGGACCTAATAGAAGCAAAAGATATTAAGAAGAGGTGGCAAGAATACACAGAACTGTACAAGAAAGATCTTCACAACGCAGATAATCATGACGGTATGATCACTCACCTACAGCCAGACATCCTGGAATGCAAAGCCAAGTGGCCCTTAGGAAGCATCACTACGAACAAAGAAAAAGGAGGTGATGAAATTCCAGTTGAGCTATTTCAAATCCTAAAAGATGATGCTGTGAAAGTGCTGCACTCAATATGCCAACATATTTGGAAAACTCAACAGTAGCCACAGAACTGTAAAAGGTCAGTGTTCATTCCAAACCCAAAGAAAGGCAATGCCAAAGAATGCTCAAACTATCACACAATTGCACTTATCTCACACGCTAGTGTTCTTGCCTGGAGAATCCCAGAGACAGTGGGCCCCCGTCTATGGGGTCTCACAGAGTCGGACACGACTGAAGCGACTTAGCAGCAGCAGCAGCAGCAGCAGCAGCACATGCTAGTAAAGTAATGCTCAAAATTCTCCAAGCCAGGCTTCAACAGTACGTGAACCATGAACTTCCAGATGTTCAAACTGGATTTAGAAAAGGCAGAGGAACCAGAGACCAAATTGCCAACATCTGCTGGATCATTGAAAAAGCAAGAGAGTTCCAGAAAAATATCTACTTTTGCTTTATTGGCTACGCCAAAGCCTTTGACTGTGTGGATCACAATAAACTGTGGAAAATTCTGAAAGAGATGGGAATACCAGACCACCTGACTTGCCTCCTGAGAAATCTGTATCCAGGTCAAGAAGGAACGGTTACAACTGGACATGGAATAACAGACTAGTTCCAAATCAGGAATGGAGTACATCAAGGCTGTATATTGATTGTCACCCTGCTTATTTAACTTATATGCAGAGTACATCATGAGAAACGCTGGGCTGGAGGAAGCACAAGCTGGAATCAAGATTGCCAGGAGAAAGATCAATAACCTCAGATATACAAATGACACCACCCTTATAGCAGAAAGCAAAGAAGAGCTAGAGAATCTTGATGAAAGTTAAAGAAGAGAGTGAAAAAGTTGGCTTAAAACTCAACATTCAGAAATGAAGATCATAGCATCTAGTCCCATCACTTCATGACAAATAGATGGGGAAACAGTGGCTGACTTTATTTTTTGGGGCTCCAAAGTCACTACAGATGATGACTGCAGCCATGAAATTAAAAGATGCTTTCTCCTTGGAAGGAAAGTTATGGCCAACCTAGTCAGCATATTAAAAAGCAGAGACATTACTTTGCCAACAAAGGTCTGTCTAGTCAAAGCTATGGTTTTTCCAGTAGTCGTGTATGGATGTGAGAGTTGGCCTATAAAGAAAGCTGAGTGCCGAAGAATTGATGCTTTTGAAGTGTGGTGTTGGAGAAGACTCTTGAGAGTCCCTTGGACTGCAAAGAGATCCAACCAGTCCATTCTGAAGGAGATCAGCCCTGGGATTTCTTTGGAAGGAATGATGCTGAAGCTAAAACTCCAACACTTTGGCCACCTAATACAAAGAGTTGACTCACTGGAAAAGACCCTGATGCTGGGAAAGATTGAAGGCTGGAGGTGAAGGGGACGACAGAGGATGAAATGGTTGGATGGCATCACTAACTCAATGAACATGAGTTTGAGTAAGTTCCAGGAGTAGGTAATGGACAGGGAGGCCTGACGTGTTGCAGTCCATGGGGTTACAGAGTCAGACATGACTGAGCAATTGAACTGAACTGAACTGAACTAAGCAGAAGTAAAAGGAAGGAGAAATGGGTGAAAATGTATTTGAAGGGCTTCTCTAGTGATTTAATGGTTAAGAATCTGCCTGCTAATGCAGGGGAAACAGGTTCATTCCCTACTCCTGGAAGATCTCACATGCCACAGAGCAACAAAGCCCATGCCCCATACAAGTACTGATCCTTTGCTCTAGAATTCGGGAGTCATAACTTCTGAACCCTCGTGCTGTAGAGCCTGTGCTCCTCAACAAGAGAAGTCACTACAATGAGAAACCTTTGCACCACAAAAAAGAGTAGCCCCCACTCACCACAACTCGAAAAAGCCCACATGCAGCAATGAAGACTCACCACAGCCAGAAAATAAATAAATCTCTTTTTTAAAGTATTCGAGGTAGAGAGAAGAATATATGCAGAGGCCTTCACGAGAGGAAGCCCTCGGCTTTTGAGAAATCAGTGTTGTGAAGAATATGTGGAAAGGATGGTCATGGAATGTGAAGAAAGGCTGAAGAGATTACAGAGAGCTGTAGACCAAGGTCAAAGCTGGATTTATGAAGACAATCGAGGCCTTGATTTGATTTTATGTAAGCAAGAGTATATCTGGCTAACCCTTCGTCATTCCTCTGGCTGTGATTCAAGTGATCTGGCCCTTCAGCTCATATGTCACTTCCTCAGAAAGGCTTTGTTTGAAGACCCAGCTTCCACAGGGAGGAGGGTCAAAGCTCTGGCTTGAGTAAAGGTTGGACGTTTTGACTAAGACTGAGAAGCCCTGGGACCTGACTGGGCTGAATTCTAAAAAGGGATTCAGAGATCTCAGTCAGCCGGAGCTCTTGGAAAATGAAACTCCTAACTCATGTTCAAAGGGTAGAAGCTCTTCACTGAAGCCAGTTCCATAAAGGTCAGGGACTCCCTCTGGAAAGTGAACACCAGAGGGAACCAGAGCAGGGCCTTTGAGGAAGAGGTTTGAGGCGTTTGTGGGCGTTTCTCATAAAAGGGTAAACAGGAACTTTCATTTTCTCTTGGCCTCAAGCAGGTATGAATAGCAAGAGCAAAATACTGAGCCTTTTCACCAGAAACAGCATTACTCTCACAACAACCCACCCTGACAGAGTCTCGTTACTCAACGCTGAGGGTTTAAAAACCCCACAGGGCTTAGCAGTAACGGTGAGAGAAGTGAGAGAGGCGGAGCCCTGTGAGCTCATGGGGTGGGGGTGGGGCCCCCTGTGAGAGCAGGACCCGCACTTGTCTCAGAAACCAAAATAAAGAAGAGGTGCCAACACGGAGTGGGTTGGTTGGAAGAAAGACAGTTACCTCGGAAAGAGGAAAATGAAAAATCCCACAAATGTGAGTGGAGTCAGGGTGAGCGGAATTTCCTCTTGCTATGCAGGAAGGAGGGTTTCATGAGGCAGGTCTCCAAGACAGAAAGAGATAATTCCTTTTTTTTTTTTTTTCTGTTTTATTTCTGACTACACCGTGTCTTCACTGCTGCGCACGGGTTTTCTCTAGTTGTGGCGAGAGGGGGACCACTCTGTTGCAGTGCGGGAGGCTCTCATCCTTGTGGCCTTCCCTGCTATGGAGCACAGGCTCCAGCCGCTAAGGCGTTGATAGCTCCAGCGCTTTGGGCTCAGTAGTTGCAGCTTGCAGGCTCCAGAATTTGAGCTTAACAGCTGTGGCGCAATGACCCAGCCACTCGGCAGCACGTGGAATCTTCCCAGACCAGGGACCGAACCCTCACCTCCTGCATTGGCAGTAGATAAATGGGGACTCCTATCTACTGCACCACCAAGGAAATCTTTTGGGGGCTGGGGTGGGGCTGTGCTGAGTCTTTGCTGTGGCTCATGGGCTTTCTAGTTGCCCCATAGCATGTGGGAATCTTAGTTCCTGACCAGGGATGGAACCCATGTCTCCTTCATTGTAAGGTAGATTCTCAATCACTGAACCCACAGGGTCGTCCCATAAAGTAATGATTCTGGAGCATAGTGTTCTGGGTCTGCCTGGGCTCCATCCTCAGAAGACCCTCAGAAAGAAATGAGGTCCTAGTGTTCAAAAGTTCCCATCAGTCTTTTCCCTTGAAAGGCCATTGTGAAAAGGCTGATGAAAATTTGACATGTAAATATAACCATGTGTTGACTGAACATCCTTTTTCAAGCAAGAAACTAGCAGTTATTTTTAGAGATGTGTGTAAAATAAATATCACCCCCTGGAAGCACATCTTCTCACCTCTAACACCACATCTCAAGTGGGGTTTGGAGTCCACCCAGGCCCTGGGCTTTGACAGGAGAGTGCCTCTTGATGCAGATGGACTTGCATGGACCAGTTCTGGGGAAGTCCGGATTCTAAATAAGTTTGGAAACCAAGAGATTCTTCGGTGATCAATGAAAATGATAAATGGGCTGGAAAAGTGATCATTGTGTGGGAAGGCTACAGAAATTGAGGTCGTTTTTTAGTCTGAATAAATAGACTGAAGAAGAAAAGCCTGGGGAAGCTGATGGGGCTTTGTGGAGCAGGGCACTTGATAACAGTCATCAGATATATTAAAAGTTATGTGGAAGATGTAAGTAAGGTCTTTTCAGATCCACAGGGGAAAAATGAGAAAATACACATAACTAGACACTCAGTCCTGTAACCCTTCCCCAACTGTTATCCTCTGCTCCCAAAGCTATGCAAACAATCTGGGAGTTTGTGTTTCAAGGCCACACATACTTTTCACTGATCCTATGACTTTATCTTTCTAGCTATCATTTTTCAAAAGAGCTGCCAAACAACTATTGATCCCTGTTGAACAGAATATGAGATCATTAGTAAAATACAAGATTTCATACGAGTAGCCACATTCTCTCAGCTATCACTTCTGTCCTCAAAAGTCCCCTCCTTCCCCTTGGCCAAGGTCATAGGTGCCTTATAAAAATGATGATAAACAGGCCTCAAAGATTTCAAGAACTGTTGGCTTTTCTCACATTTGGATTCAAGCCCTCCCACTTGAGTCTGGTTTCCTAAGATACCATTCTGTTGCCTCAAACCTGGAGTCTCCACAGGGCCTCTGGATGGATGATTCAGCTGTCCTGAAATTTTGGTTTTGTTTTTTGTTTCAGCCCAAGTTCATTTACCATCTCATCTTCGGTTTCACAGTTGACAATGTATGGGCAAATCCCACCCAATGTTATTTGTCAGCTCCACAGTTCATCTCCCTGAAGAAGTTTGTATTCTCAAGAGGGAGGAAGCCTCCAAGTGCTGTTGGCTGGAGGCTCACATAAGCTTAGGAAGACCCAGCCAACGTCTCATAAATGGCATTTTTAGCAACAAGCCCTGTTAGTGGATTACACTAACATCAGGATTGCATAGTCAGATGTAAGCACGGGGACTGCTGGGGCTAAGTTGATCACCCTGTCTCAGTACCTAGAAAGTACTTGTTGCTGGTATTTAGTCGCTTAGTCATGTTCTACTCTTTGGGACCACATGGCTATAGCCTGCCAGGCTCCTCTGTCCATGGGATTCTTCAGGCATGAATTGTCATTTCTTTCTCCAGGGGAATCTTCCTAACCCAGTCTTTTGCACTGGCAGGTGAATTCTTTTACTGCTGAGCCACCAGGGAAGCCCAGAAAGTACCTGACGTACAAGAAATATACATTAAGTATTGTTGATTGAATATGTGAATTAAATAGTATCTACAGGTCTTCTCAAAACCGTTAAAGTACTTATGTGCATTACAAATCTCCAAGAGGGTGACAATTTGCTCAGAACTGCCACAAGGGATCCCTCTCTTATTTTTCACTAAACACTAATCAACATTTCGGAGACACTATTATACAGAGGAGCCCAGTTTGGGAAATGATAACCTATTTTCTTTTTCCCCTCCAATGTGATTTATCTACTGTTTTTACCAGTCATATCTTTGAAGCCAAAGCTACTTAAAAAATAAATGACTATTTTTCATATTGCATATTTTCCTCCAAACCACAAGAGAGAGTTTCCTAGCTGTGGAATCAGTTTTTTATGTAGTCTCCCAAAGGAGCTCCACAGGAGAGAATGATGGCCCTTGAGAGGAGCCATATGCATTAAAGATCTTGAGTGACTGGCTGAATCCCAAGAAATAGTCTCTTTGGTGATTAGCTCTTGCTAGTTTCTGGCCGAAAATACCTGATTCAACTAAAATTAAGTACCTAAAGTTTTAACGTTAGTATGATTTTCATGCAATAGCTTTAAATTTAAAGTTATTTTTCATACAAGTTGGAGAGCCAGATAGCATTCAACATAGCTGTGCCTCAGTTTTTCCTGCTTCATGAGACATCTCTTTCCTCCTGCCTTCTGCGGATGCTGAGACAATGCCCGAGTCACTCATAAACTCAACAACAAAAATCTAATTAAAAAATAGGCAGCAGATATGAATAGATATTTTTTTCTTCCAAGAAGACATACAGATGGCCAACAGGCACATGAAAAGATGTTCAATGTCACCAATTATCAGGGAAACACCAACCAATACCACAATTAGATATCACTTCACACCTGTTAGGTGGCTATTACTGAAAAAGCAAGAAATAACATATGTTATAGAGGGTTTGGAGAAAAGAGAACCCTCATCTGTGGTTGGCAGGACTGAAAATTGGTGCAGCCACTATAGAAAACAGTATGGCGATTTCTCAAAAAATTAAAAAGAGAACTATCATATGGCCTAGCTATTCCACTTCTGGGTATTTATCCAAAGAACATGAAAACATTCATTTGAAAAGATAAATACATTCCTATGTTCACTGCAGCATTATTTACAATAGCCGAGCTATGGAAACTACCTAAGTGTCCATCAGTGGATGAAGGAATAAAGAAGATGTGGTACACACACAGTAGAATACTACTCAGCCAGAAACTAGGTATGAAATCCTGCCATTAACAACAACATGGATGGACCTTGAAGTTATTCTAAGTGAAATAAGTCAGACAGAAAAAGACAAATACCATATGATTTCAATCATATGTGAAACCTAAAAATAAAACAAATGAACAAACAAGACAAGAACAAACTCAGAGATCAGATTAATGGTTACTGGAAGGGAAGGGGATTGGGAGTGGGTAACAAGACTCATGGCCTGTTGTGTTGATCACTTTTTAGTGTATACAGATGTCAAAGCATAATGCTGTATGCCTGAAAATTTATATATATACATGTATATATAAATGCCTAGCCAATAAATGTAAAGAAGCTACAACTTTTCATGCATCTATGCTTTATATGTATTTGCAGTTAATTATAACAACAGTTTATCTACCATGAAATTACTGATCAGAAGCAGATGGAAAGTATGAAGTTGGAAAGGTGTTAGAGTAGCCAAAAGAAACATCTATTTCATGGCTTTGCCCTGAAGTTTACATACCTTCCTCACTGCAGTGATTCTCATATTTTCACTCAGAGCCAACTTTGTTTTTATAATCACTTGGAAAACTTCTAAATTTTTAAAAATTTAAAAAATTAAACATTTTAATACAATTTTTACAGGTTATTTTCCATTTACAGTTATTTTAAAATATTGGCAATATTCCACATGTTGTATAATCCATTCTTGAGACTACCCAACAGTTTGTACCTCCCACTCCTCCACCCCGTATTGCCCTTCCCCACTGGTAACTGCTAGTTTGTTCTCTCTATCTGTGAGTCTGCTTCGTTTTTTTTTTTTGTTGTTGTTGTTACATTCACTACTTTGCTATATTATTTAGATTCCACATATAAGTGATACCATACAGCATTTATCTTTGACTTATTCCACTCCAAGTTCATGCATGTTGCTACAAATAGTCAAATGGCATTCTTTCTTAAGAGAGCCAACTTATTTTTATCTCACACATAATTCTAACAAGTTTAAGAACTTGTTTAAAAATTCAGGAACAAATTTAAAATTCTAAAAAAATTTTTTTAAATGTCTGATATTCTTTAGCATAATGGACAAATGGCCTTACCACAGTGATCTGTTTAACCCCTTATCCCTTTTGTTCTGATAGCCTTGGGTTCTATCTCTTTATACCTGGAAGTCTGGCTTATGTCTCCTATCTGGAAGCAATCCTTCTTGGAAGGCACAGGCAGGGTAAGGAGCTCTGGACCAGTCCCTATGTGGTTCAGCCTCACACTGCTTTGATGGTTGTACCCCAGTGTCCATCACTGAGTTTTGCTGTGGTCTGGAGATATAGCCCTGCCTTATACCAGTCTGGTTCCTGAGGAAGTCAGTTTGGGGTCAGTCTACTTTAGGACACTAATTTGAAGGCTCATACTGTTTTCCTTTAAGAATGGTGACTCTATTTTTCAAAAACAAAGATTAGGACATAAAATCTGATAATAAATCATTATATGATTTGTGTCTCACATTTAGTGGCATACAACATATCTTTATTGAAGCAAAATTCAAAGAAATTTAGCAATTTATATTTATATAAAATCAGCTATACAATTACTAAGCTTTAGCAATTGGGATTTTTCCTTTGAAATCTGGGTTACATGGCCATGTTTTTTTCAGATACCTGTAGGTAGATATTTGCTTCTTGAATTAACTTTATTTCTTTTTGAACTGGGGATATTTCTGCATATAAAAACAGGCTCAAGCATTTAGTTTCAGTGGCACTAAGGAAAAATGAAGCCTGTTTTCTTTATGAAAAAAAAGGAGCCCCATTTCCATGTGTATTGGCATCTGCATCTCCCTGTGGCTTCCTGGCCAAGTCACACAGGCTTGTTCAATGCAGAGGCCTTTTAAAGTGTAGAGATCTGGGCTGCATCTGTAAAAAGAAAGCACAGAACAAGGGCTTCTGTCAGTTTCAGATGCGATGATATGAATACTAGTGCCCTGAGAGGGGCTATATTATTACATTATTACACAATACAAGGCATATTATTAGCAGTGGGGAGAAGGTTCCAACTAAGCTCACGGTAAACATGGTCATGAGATCAGGGGAAAGACTCTGAGAAAAGCCCCTGAAGGCCTTGCCTACCTAGCTAGTCCTTAGAGCTGCAGAGAGGTCCCCAGCCTGACCCTGGCAGGATGAGAGAGAGATTCTACCTGTCCTTTTCTGCTTTTTGTGCTCCTAGAACTCTGCTCCCTCCTGATCACACTCTGAGGGGAGAAAGGAAAGTAAAACAGAAGGCAATAGAAAACAACAATGTGCACGCATTCTTATGAGCCTGGCCACGTTCATGCCAGTCCTTTCCCAGGAAAACTAGCAATGCTCCATCCCTGTACATCTGGCTGACCTCTCGACTCTGAAACAATCCACCTTGGGAAGGATGGGGCAAAATAATGTGATTCTATATTGCTCCATATATTGCTCCTAAAAATGTAATTTGTACATAAGATATATACATATTATATATACATGCGTTCTGTGCATTCTCAGTTGGTCAGTCATGTCTGACTCTCTGCAACCCCATGGGCTGTAGCCCTCCAGGCTCCTCTGTCCATGGAGTTTTCCAGGCAAGAATACTGGAGTGGGTTGCCATTTCTTATTCCAGGGGATCTTTCTGACCCAGGAATCAAACTCAAGTCTCCTGCATTGGCAGGCAGATTCTTTACCACTGCACCATCTGGGAAGCCTCATTACATATACATGCATATTT
Source organism: Oryx dammah (assembly GCF_014754425.2). Taxonomy (NCBI): domain Eukaryota; kingdom Metazoa; phylum Chordata; class Mammalia; order Artiodactyla; family Bovidae; genus Oryx; species Oryx dammah. The sequence goes on from NW_024070186.1 coordinate 49,693,625, forward strand.
ATACATATACAAATACATATACATACACATACAAAACATATCCATACATATACATATAAAATATATACAGAATATGTGTATAAAATATAGATATAAACATAAAAAATCTGGAGTTTGTATTGGTATCCAGCCAATCCTTTCACTAGAATTATGGACACCTGTACTTTCATAGCTCCTTTGATGTCTTTCTATTGATGGGCCAACCAAAATATCTAACTAATTAGTTCTCTACCAGGATGCTGTACTTGGAAAACATTTGCAACAACTTCTGCAGCAGTATACATCTTAGGTCAGGACTGGCTTTCTTAGTGTTTCCTTGTGTATGAAACTTAGCACAAATGGCGCACTCTCTCTCTCTGGATTGTATGTGTATTACCCTATGCTAGTGCATTGTGCTATGCCTGGCTACATGTTGTTTAATCACTCCTTCATTCTTTCAACAAGTATGCATTGATCTCCTTCAATGAGTCAGATTTGCCTAAAATGCCTTTTATTTTCCTCTTAGCAAAAACCCTTTGCTTTCTCCTCTCCTCCAAAGGCAGCCTACACACCATTTCCTTGTTGTTGTTCCGTTGCTAAGTTGTGTCTGGCTCTTTGTGACCCCTTGGACTGACTTCCCTGTCCTTCACTATCTCCCAGAGTTTACTTAAGTTCATGTCCATTGAGTCAGTGATGGGGCTATCTTATTTGTGATCACAGTATATTTCACCTACTCACTGCATGCCTCCCTCACCAGGCTATGAATACCTTCAAGGAAGGACCCAGTCTTGGTCATTTTTTTACTGCTAGTTTGAAACACCGGCACATAGTAGATAGTCAATAAATGTTTGTTCATTTGAATTCTATGTGACAGATCCTGGGTCAGACCTGGGGACAAAAATGCCTCAATACCCTCACAGCCGTCTCCTCCCAGTTAACCTTATATAAGCCTGGGGAAGTATCCATGCCCTTTCTTCTTTTTCTTGTTCTCTCTAATCCTGCGTTAAATATGAAGCAAAAATTAGCATGTCCTTCATTGCCCAAAGGAAAGGGCACCTCTAGCTCATGCCTTTAACTCTTCACTGCCCCTCTAGATCCGAGTTGAAATTTTGTAATTGTCATTATCCACTTATGCTCAATTTCAATCAAAATCATTAAAAATAATTTTCTTTGACCTACCAAGTGACTAAATTTTAAGTTTGATTTGAAGGTGTCTTCAGATAGGTCATTTGTTTCCATCTCACAGTGTGAGAGCTTCATTCCGTCCAGCATAAACAGAAGAGCTGGGTCTGACTAGCATTTAACTCCTCAGCTGATTTATGTAACAGATCCTTTATTTGAAGTGATGGACCACCCAAGGAGGCATCATTGTGGGTCTGTGTTTAGGTCATGAGTTCAGTTCAGTCACTCAGTCGTGTCCGACTCTTTGCGACCCCATGAATCGCAGCACGCCAGGTCTCCCTGTCCATCACCAACTCCTAGAGTTCACTCAGACTCAAGTCCATCGAGTCAGTGATGCCATCCAGCCATCTCATCCTCTGTCGTCCCCTTCTCCTCCTGCCCCCAACCCCTCCCAGCATCAAAGTCTTTTCCAATGAGTCAACTCTTCACATGAGGTGGCCAAAGTACTGGAGTTTCAGCTTTAGCATCATTCCTTCCAAAGAAATCCCAGGGTTGATCTCCTTCAGAATGGACTGGTTGGATCTCCTTGCAGTCCAAGGGACTCTCAAGAGTCTTCTCCAACACCACAGTTCAAAAGCATCAATTCTTCGGCGCTCAGCCTTCTTCCCAGTCCAACTCTCACATCCATACATGACTACTGGAAAAACCATAGCCTTGACTAGACGGACCTTAGTCAGCAAAGTAATGTCTGCTTTTGAATATGCTATCTAGGTTGGTCATAACTTTTCTTCCAAGGAGTAAGCATCTTTTAATTTCATGGCTGCATAGATTGACCTTAATCTAGCCCTGGTCCTTCCATTACTTGTTAGCAATCTGGTGAAAGGCTGAACGTGAAACAGCTGGGTAAAAGGCACCTTGGGTAGCAAGTACAATCTGGCTCCTGTCTAACTGTTCAATCTTTTTTCTTACATGTGCACAACCCTGTGCTCCATTCTACTCCCACTGGGACACTCAATTTCTCCCCAAAGCACTCTCTTTGACTTTATGGTCTTCCCCTCATCCTATTCACTCATCTGGAGTTTATCCCTAGGAGGACTCAGCTTCAGTCCAGCCTCCTCCATGGGGCCTATCTGGAAAATGTCCAGAATGCATTACACATTGTGATAAAAATAATAGGCATGGAGCATCATTCTTCAGTGGCCCATGCGTTCTTGTCAGTTTTGAAAGTTAATCTACAAATGTATTTTAACTCTCAATTGGTTAGCAAGCTCTTGGTGGTCTGTGTGTTTTGGTACAGGGTAATGTGAACGGTAGGTGCAAAATACATGTTTTATAGTAAATGCTTTCCAGGTTTCAGTTGTCCATGGGATCCCCCTCAGTCCCCATTCTCCCCCTTTCCCAAATCACAGATCATGGTTGTCGCTCTTTAATCCAAACTCAGTCACATTTAGGAGTCTTGTCTGTGTCTCTCCCTTAAGGGTGAGTCTTCTGCACGGAGGACATCCCCACAAAAATAGATAGTTATGGGAAGTCTGGGGACGTGCCAGGTAGCACTAGTGGTAAAGAACCCACCTGCCAATGCAAGAGATGTTTAAGAGACCCATGTTCAATCCCTAGGTTGGGAAGATCCCCCGGAGAAGGGCATTGCAACCCACTCCTGTATTCTTGCCTAGAAAATCCCACGGACAGAGGAGCCTGGTGGGCTATGGTCAGTAAAGGGTCGCAAAGAGTCAGACTGACTGAGCAACTGTGTATGCACGCATAGGGACAGCCTCACTTATGCATCCTTCTGAAAACCAGTGGAGAGTTTCACTTCCTCGTTGTAGTTAAGTGCTCTCCTATCTTCCAACAAGTGAGGCAGGTCATCTGGGGGAAATCAAGCGGGGTCTAAACAGAGAAATCTCAGTATGCCTAGTATATATCTCAGCAAAACCATCTCCTAGAGCTATGGGCAGGGACTGCTGACCTGAGCAAGGTGGATACGGTGATGAGTTTGGAGTCGGCGTGCTGGAGGGCAGCACTGCCGGACCCCAGCTACCACTGTGCACCTGCCCTAAGCCGGGAATTCTGTGAAGAGCATGACAGCCTGCTACCCTTTAATTCTCACAACACTCCTATGAAAGCAGGACTTATTGACCCCATTTATTTTTAAAGATTTTTTTTTATGTGGACCATTTTTTAAGTCTTTATTGAATTTGTTATAATATTGCCTCTGTTTTATGTTTTGGTTTTTTTGGCTGGAAGGTGTATGTAATCTTAGCTCCCTAACCTGAACCCCTTGCACTGGAAGGTGCAGTCGTAACCACTTGACCATCAGGGAGCTCCCCTATTACCTCCATTTAATGAATGAACAAACTGGGGCACCATCTATTTAGTGACATGCCTGACTTCCAGCAGGAACCCTAGCCACTGAACCACACTGAATAGGGTTTTTCTAACAACTACTCAGATCCAAGAAATAAAAATATTAAATGTGAGCTGAGTATTCTTTATGAGCATGAACTAATTCTGATGTTGATGTTTCTAAAATGACTCCAATTAACAATTTGAAGTCATTTCCAAGTGTTTAGATTTATTAGGTTCAGAAAGCTCTGAGGATTATAGAATAAAGTCATTCTATGGTGCAGCAAGACCTGCTGTAGCCAGTCTTGAAAGCTTCACAACTCACAGGAAGAAAAATAAACTCATTCAATTGTGCAGAGCAAAATGTTGCTCTGGTGAGCCTTCCTGTCCCAGCCAGGTCTCCCACCTTGACCTTTAAGTACCTTTCTTGCAGACATGATGGGCAGAGCCAAAGATAGGTCTTTACCAACTGAGCTATTAAGGAAGCCCTCAGGGTTCTAGAGCTGAGCATTAAAAACTCGTTAGTTATCTGTTAAATTATTTAAGTGGGTAGTTACCGCCAGGAGAGGGAGATGGGTAGAGAAGGAGGGAAAGAGAGAAAGAAGGAAGGGAGGAAGGAAGGAAAGGAGAGAGGAGGAGGGGAGGAGAAGGGAAAAAGAAAAAGAGAGAAAATGGAGTGCATTCCACACAGTTTAAGTGCTGTTTTGTGAAACAATTTTCAGGTGGAAATCATTTTTTAAATATATAGGATTATTGGAACATGATGTAGAAATCCTACTCTAAAAACACTTGAGAAACACTGGCTTTGATCTTCGAAATAAAAAGTTTCTACAAAATGTAGACTATTGAGTTTCCACAATGACCGGACTAAACAGAAACCCTTCCAAAGTTTTCCTTGCTGCCCACCTGGCTGAGCTCAGTGGAGACATTTGAGAGCTTTTCAGGTTTGTTCTGTGTGTCTTCAAGATCCCCTCTCTCTCTGTGGTTCTCAGGAGCTGAGAAAACACACGAGCAACTATTTCCTGAAAGCTTTATCTTACCCACCAAAAAAGCTTTCCAACGGTCTTAAGTTTCTGATCATGTTGCCAGGTGGGTGCTGAGTTTGGGAAGCAGACTCCAGTGAGCCCAGGCTGAGTGAGTGACCCCACTCTGCCCCCACCTCATCTCTTCATTTGTCTCTCACCAAAGTGAGATGCCTCGTGCTTGGAACTATTTACTGTCATTGCCTCCCCACAACTCAGTGCCCTGGCAATAGGCACTCTGTAAGTGTTTGGTGAATAAAAAATAAATAAATAAAACAGAATGAATCTGCTATCAGTAAAGATCAGCTAGATGAAGTATGTGTAGCTTTGTTAAGGCCTTTCATTAACCAAGAGGTTAATGAAATTTGCTTTCATAGTAGATGACTGGATTAGAACCCAATTAAAATTCATCTTCCTCTGATTAACGGGGTTAAGTGAAGGTCTCCAGGTCACAGTAAAAGATCTAGGAGATACGTGTTCCCATCTCATATATGGTGGCCCCAGTGAGCGTTGCCAAGAGGCCAGTTATTTGCCTGTGAAAGCAAATAAATAACACCTGGGAGAGGAAGAAGGGTTCCGTGTTTGGGCTACAAACAGAAAAACAGAGAAGGAATGGGCAGAGACAGACTCAGCCACTCCAGGAGAACCCTGATGGCCCAGGAGCTCACCTAGAGGCCTGAGAAGATGGTGGAGTGCCACACCGGAAACCAGTGAAGACAGGCAAGGAAAGAAATTTCCTGGTACCACGTACACACTGCCTTTCAGCAGTCCCTCAATTTTGCCCAAGGGAGTTTAGTGTCATACAGCACCCTTCCTGTACTAATTCAGGAGCTATGGGGGAGTTACTGTCTCCCACCTCAGTCCACCTCAGGCTTCCCAGGTGGCTCAGATGGTGAAGAATCCACCTGCCAGTGCAGGAGACTCAAGAAACGAGGGTTCAATCCCAAATTGGGAAGATCCCCTGGAGTAGGAAATGGCAACCCACTCCAGTATACTCGCCTGGAGAATCCCATGGACGGAGAATCCCATAGACAGTGGAGCCTGGCAGGCTACAGGGTTCACAAAGCGTCGGATACAACTGAGCAAATGAGCACACACATACACCCCTCAATCCACACAGGGTGAAATCCCAACATTCATGGCATCCCAGAGACTGCCTCAGGGTGGAGAAGACCATGGCTGCAACAGGTCCTAATCAGACTCCGGCAGGAACAGTGTGGAGCCTACTCCCGCAGCAGAAACACACTGAATAGCAGCCCAGAGAACTATGGAGTGGCTCAGGGACAGAACAAAGGAGATATCTGGGTGTTCTGGCCTAGACTGCTGTGTAGCTGCACAAAGCTAAAGTTAGCCTTCCTTCGTGTCAGCATTTATCAGCTTTCATTTGAACCTTCTCAGCTGATGTGGAAGAAAATGTGGCTCCCCAGCATTGTGGAAAATCTTTCCCCATCAATCAGCCTTTTTCCAGAGAATTCAGATATCTGCCAGCCCAGCTCCGGAGAGCTCTTTCATGTCCAGGAAATGTGCTAGTGAGTCAGGTTCTGGGAGCCTAATTTCATTATTAAATAAGGTTCCTATGCTATGAGGAACTACAGCTCTGAACTCTGTCTCTCTCAGCCTATTCTAAATTTAGGATATGAGGTTCCATGGTGCAAAGCACACTTCTCTATGAAGCCACAGAAATCCCTTCTGAAATTACAGCCGGGCAATACTCTTGTTTCTATTCCGTCACCAGGTCAATTCACAGACAAGGCATAACCAAAACATGGAGGAGAATCTCAAGCTTTGTACAACTGTTGAAGAGACTTATACAGAGCAATGCTGTCATTGACTCATGGTTTCCAGTAAGAAGGAAAAAAAAAACAGGCTCCTTATTTCTTAAGAAAAATCTATCCATTAAAATGTCATCCATTTGTTTTGTTAAAGACCTTGGATGCTCACAGGGCCTATAAGCTCATGGGGAGGTAAAGACAGTGAGTCCTCATGTTAAAGGAAAGAGAAACAATACAGAGGGGTCTCATGTTTTTAAGCTTTTAATCTTCACGTTGCATGTTAGAATGGAAAAGTACCAGAACCAGATATAACAATAATGGCTGCTGTCTATTCTGTTTATTTACCATGTGCCAGGAGAGTGACAAAGTTGGCTTAAAGCTCAACATTCAGAAAACTAAGATCATGGCATCCGGTCCCATCACTTCATGGAAAATAGATGGGTAAACAGTGGAAACAGTGTCAGACTTTATTTTGGGGGGCTCCAAAACCACTACAGATGGTGACTGCAGCCATGAAATTAAAAGACACTTACTCCTTGGAAGGAAAGTTATGACCAACCTAGATAGCATATTCAAAAGCAGAGACATTTCTTTGCCGACTAAAGTCCGTCTAGTCAAGGCTATGGTTTTTCCAGTAGTCATGTATGGATGTGAGAGTTGGACTGGGAGGAAGGCTGAGCATGGAAGAATTGATGCTTTTCAACTGTGGTGTTGGAGAAGACTTGAGAGTCCCTTGGACTGCAAGGAGATCCAACCAGTCCATTCTGAAGGAGATCAGCCCTAGGATTTCTTTAGAAGGAATGATGCTAAAGCTGAAACTCCAGTACTTTGGCCACCTCATGCGAAGAGTTGACTCATTGGAAAAGACTTTGATGCTGGGAGGGATTGGGGGCAAGAGGAGAAGGGGATGACAGAGGATGAGATGGCTGGATGGCATCACTGACTCGATGGATGTGAATCTGAGTAAACTCCAGGAGTTGGTGATGGACAGGGAGACCTGGTGTGCTGCGATTCATGGGGTCGCAAAGAGTCAGACACAACTGAGCGACTGAACTGAACTGAACTGAACTGAAGCACTTTATATGCGGTGTCTTATTTAATCCTCAAAACAACCTTATGAGCAGAGCTGACATTCAGCCTTCAGTAGGTTTTTAAGCTACTGAAATACTTCTTTAAGAAAGTGAAGTTGCTCAGTCGTGCCCGACTCTTTGCGACCCTGTGGACAGTAGCCTGCACCAAGCTCCTCTGTGCATGGGATTTTCGAGGCAAGAGTACTGGAGTGGGTTGCCATTTCCTTCTCCAGGGACTCTTTCCAACCCAGGGATCAAACCCAGGTCTCTCACATTGCAGACAGATGCTTTACCGTCTGAGCCACCAGGGAAGTCCTGAAATACTTCTTTGCTGGTTGGTGAAGCATGCACTGCCCTGGGACCACTGAGTGACAGTCCTCCTCCCGTGTTCACAACATTCTCTCCAGCCTTCCTTCTCTCTGGGGACATCCAGGACTGTCCTCTAGACTAAAGGTCTCATGCTGGTGACTGTTGTGATTGGTAAGTGTCCAGGCTATACTCCTGATTACATATTTTCAGTGTCTCTGCTACCTTATGAGGTAGATAAGGTTATCCTCATTTGCAGATGAAAAACAGGAAGCTTGAGACAGTATGGCAGACTCTCTTTTCCAAAATTAGCTCCAATAATAGTTCCAAGCACACATGCTCTTCCAGAAGCTTGTCACTGCCCCATCAGAGTTGGCATCCATCTCCCCTCCCCTGGAACCGGGGGGATGGGGGTGAAGGGCTGTGTGACTGTCTCAATGAGCAGAATGTGACAGAAGCGATGCTGTGTGACTTCTGGGGCTAGGTCAGCAAAGTGGGCTTCCCTTGTGGCTCAGCTGGTAAAGAATCTGCCTGCACTGCGGGAAACCTGGGTTTGATCCCTGGGTTGGGAAGACTGCCTGGAGAAGAGAAAGGCTACCCAGTCCAGCATTCTGGCCTGAAGAATTACATGGCTTGTGGTCGCAAAGAGTCAGACATCACTGAGCGACTTTCACTTTTTCAGCAAAGTGATCCGGCTTCCACTTGGCTTTCTCAGGACACTTGCTGTCGGAGTATAACCACCATGGAGAAGAAGCCCAAGCCATTTGAAGAGGCTGGGTGCAGTTCTCTGGCTGATAGTCTCAGCTGAGGTCCCAGCTGCCGCCAGCCAGCCTCAACAGCTAGAAGTGGGAGTGAAGGAGCTTTCAGATGATGTCAGCCCCCAGCTGCAGAGCTACCCCCTCAGCCTGTGAGTTTCCAGCTAAGGCCCCAGACGCCAGATAGCAGAGACCAACTGTCCTGATACGTCCTATGTAAATTTCTGACTTAAATGTACCAGGAGGCAAAATGGGAGGAATTTGTCACCTGGTACTACATGATCATGTGCTGTGCTAAACTGCTTCAGCCACGTCTGGCTCTTTGCAACCCTATGGACTGTAGCCCACCAGACCCCTCTGTCCATGGGGTTCTCCAGGCAAGAATCCTGGAGTGGGTTGACATTTTGGCCCAAAGTCACACAGCTAATAAGTGATGAAGCCAGGATTTCAACCCAAATCACCTGACTTGGAAAGCTGGCATTCTTAACACTGTTCCTATGGTCACAGCATCATGAGGCAACATGGTAAGGTGAAGATGCCAGCTGGCCAAACTTTCAGTGGATGTGTGGAGGTTAAAGGGCAGGCCTGGCTCTTCTTATTCTATGACTCTGCTGTATGTGGTTCCCATTTCTAACGTCACCTCCCAATCCAAGATGACAGCTCCAGTTCTAGCCATCGTATCTGCATTCCAGTCACTAGAAGAGGAAAAAGAGAGGAACAAGAGCCCCACTTTTCAAGAAAACTTCCTGGGAAGTGCAGACCCTATTTCTATTTAATGTACCACCACGCAGAACTTCAGTACACAGTGTACCTAGCTGCAAGTGATGTTGGATGACCTTGCGTCCAGCTAAAAACTAGAGGCATGGGACTTCCTTGAGGGTTCAGTGGCTAAGACTCCATGCTTCCAATGCAGGGGACCCTGGCCTGATCCCTAGTCAGGGAAATAGATCCTACATGGTGCAACTAAGTGTTCACATGCCATAGCTTAAAGATCCCATGTGCTGCAACAAAGATCAAAGACCCTATGGGCCACAGCTAAGACCTGGCATGCCAAATAAATATATAAATATTTGAAGTTAAATTATTCAATAAAAACTAGAGGCATGTTTCTGTAGATTCTGGAGAGTAAAGGGAAAGATCTGACACTTTGACAATTGGCAATCTCTGCCATAGTGAAGAAAGGGACTTGTATAGGAAATGAATCATTTCCAATTTGGAGCCATACTCATCCCTATCTTCCTCTACTTTCCCCAATCTTTTGGTTAAAAAATATATCTATCATCCATTATTAAATACTTTCTAGAGAATTTAAACTGACTTTACTGTAAGAGTGTTAAGTACCTTGAGATAACAGGAATCCCCTGTGACTGGGTTGAAGGGGAGACTTGCCCTAAAGATAATCTGGGTTCAGTCTGCTTGGGTCCATCATGTTCCAAAAGAGTGGAAATGTTACGTGGACCAAGACCCTAAAAAATAGACTCACATTCAGTCATCACACAGAGAAAGCCCCACATGATGGGCTGGTAGATTTTGGTGGGGGGACGGGGGAGCTGTGTTGAGTCTCAGCTGAGGCACATGGGCTTCTCTCTGGTTGTGACACACAGGCTTAGTTGCTCTGCAGCACGTGGAACCTTAGTTCCCCAACCAGGGATCAAACCTGCCTCTCCTGCTTTGGAAGGCAGATTCTTAACCACTGGCCCACCAGGGAAGTCCTGATTGGTTGGTAGTTCTGGCCTGGTTGAAATATAAAGGTTACAGGGAATTTTGCAGGAGCCCATTTCCAGTTTTCAAGATGTATTTCCTTCCCTCTTAACCATCCATCTAGACAATATTTTGGATGATACTTGTTTGAATGGCTACACTCCTAAAACTGATTTCACTGATTACTCCATAAAATCTAAATGTCTACAATCTTGTACAATTCCAAGATCATTCCCAACATGGAAAGTTTTTAGGAGGTAAAGGTGGAAACCACAGGGTCCCTTGGAACAAACACATCATTTGACATCATTACAAGCCTTTAGTTCAGTTCAGTTGCTCAGTCATGTCTGACTCTTTGCAACCCCATGAATCGCAGCATGCCAGGCCTCCCTGTCCATCACCAACTCCCAGAGTTCACTCAAACTCACGTTCATCGAGTCAGTGATGCCACCCAGCCATCTCATCTTCTGTCGTCCCCTTTTCCTCCTGCCCCCAATCCCTCTCAGCATCAGGGTCTTTTCCAGTGAGTCAACTCTTAGCATGAGGTGACCAAAATATTGGAGTTTCAGCTTCAGCATCAGTCCTTCCAATGAACACCCAGGACTGATCTCCTTTAGGATGGACTGGTTGGATCTCCTTGCAGTCCAAGGGACTCTCAAGAGTCTTCTCCAACACCACAGTTCAAAAATATCAATTCTTCAGCACTCAGCTTTCTTCACAGTCCAACTCTCACATCCATACATGACTACTGGAAAAACCATGGCCTTGACTAGACGGACTTTTGTTGGCAAAGTAATGTCTCTGCTTTTGAATATGCTATCTAGGTTGGTCATAACTTTCCTTCCAAGGAGTAAGCGTCTTTTAATTTCATGGCTGCAATCACCATCCGCAGTGATTTTGGAGGCCAAAAAAATAAAGTCTGACACTGTTTCCACTCTTTCTCCATCTATTTCCCATGAAGTGATGGGACCAGATGCCATGATCTTAGTTTTCTGAATGTTGAGCTTTAAGCCAACTTTTTCACTCTCCACTTTCACTTTCATCAAGAGGCTTTTTAGTTCCTCTTCACTTTCTGCCATAAGGGTGGTGTCATCTACATATCTGAGGTTATTGATATTTCTCCCGGCAATCTTGATTCCAGCTTGTGCTTCTTCCAGCCCATCGTTTCTCATGATGTACTCTGCATATAAGTTAAATAAGCAGGGTGACAATATACAGCCTTGACGTACTCCTTTTTCTATTTGGAACCAGTCTGTTGTTTAAGGTCTACATTTTTCAGTGCTTAATGACTCAAACACAAAGAATTCTTTTAAAAAGGGTGCAATAACCAATGGAAATGAGTTTAAAGGAAAAAAAATTATACCATCCTCAACACACAAATCTGTTTTTATATCATTTCAATGAAAATTTGCTACCACATAACTAAACAGAAAATAAAGCATGGCTTAGCAATAAGGAGAAAGGGTTCTAAATAAAATGTTCTGTTGGTACAAAAATGTATCTGTTTTCTGAATTGGAGTCTATCTGATCCTAATTAGAGATGTCTTCAACTTGCTTCTACAAGAAATGGGACTGCAGTCTTCTTAGAATGTTTCACCCAGGCCTCCAGAGGAATTTGGGAAAGGGTAAGAAACCTATATGCAGGTCAGGAAGCAACAGTTAGAACTGGACATGAAACAACAGACTGGTTCCAAATAGGAAAAGGAGTACATCAAGGCTGTATATTGTCACCCTGCTTATTTAACTTATATGCAGAGTACATCATGAGAAACACTGGGCTGGAAGAAGCACAAGCTGGAATCAAGATTGCCGGGAGAAATATCAATAACCTCAGATATGCAGATGACACCACCCTTATGGCAGAAAGTGAAGAGGAACTAAAAAGCCTCTTGATGAAAGTGAAAGAGGAGAGTGAAAAAGTTGGCTTAAAGCTCAACATTCAGAAAACGAAGATCATGGCATCTGGTCCCATCACTTCATGGGAAATAGATGGGGAAACAGTAGAAACAGTGTCAGACTTTATTTTTTTTGGCCTCCAAAATCACTGCAGATGGTGATTGCAGCCATGAAATTAAAAGATGCTTACTCCTTGGAAGGAAAGTTATGATCAACCTAGATAGCATATTTGAAAGCAGAGACATTACTTTGCCAACAAAAGTCCGTCTAGTCAAGGCCATGGTTTTTCCAGTAGTCATGTATGGATGTGAGAGTTGGACTGTGAAGAAAGCTGAGTGCTGAAGAATTGATGTTTTTGAACTGTGGTGTTGGAGAAGACTCTTAAGAGTTCCTTGGACTGCAAGGAGATCCAACCAGTCCATTCTAAAGGAGATCAATCCTGGGTGTTCTTTGGAAGGAATGATCCTAAAGCTGAAACTCCAGTGCTTTAGCCATCTCATGCAAAGAGTTGACTCATTGGAAAGGACTCTGACCCTGGGAGAGATTGGGGGCAGGAGGAAAAGGGGACGGCAGAGGATGAGACGGCTAGATGGCATCACCGACTCAATGGACATGAGTCTGAGTGAACTCCGGGAGTTGGTGATGGACAGGGAGGCCTGGCGTGCTGCGATTCATGGGGTTGCAAAGAGTCAGACATGACTGAGCGACTGAACTGACTGAACTGAAGTAACAAGTAGCCCTAACCCCATGAATTCCCTGAAACCTAAAACCCTGCTCCTGAAAGAAAACTGAGTAAGAACTCTGCCACCATCACTTTATGATGAGAAAGGGGCAGATGTTTGGGTTCTGCCCACAAGAGAAGAGGGTAAATTTTGCTTTACCACATGTAAAGCCAGCCCAAATATAAAAATAGAGTAAGTTGGGACTTCCCTGGTGGTCCAGTGGTTGAAAATCCACCTTCCAGTGCAGTGGCTATGGTTTTGACTCCTGGTTGGGGAACTAAGATCCCACATGCCATAGGGCAATTAAGCCCTCGCATGGAAACCTCTGAGCCCACACTCTAGAGCCCATATTCTGTAACAAGAGAAGCCCATGTACCGCAACAAAAAGCCTGCACACTGAAACAGACTAGAGTGGCCAAAATTAAAAATAGTAATAATAAAAAATCAAAGCAGCATAAGTCTGCGCAACATTTTATGATGCACAAATAGATTTTCACACATCACACTCAGCCTCTACAAGGCTTGCAGATTGTAAGGAAGGCATATTGTCCACCTAATTCTGATAATGGAAAGGAAGGTTCAGAGTACTTGTGATTTTCTAGGAGTCACCAGCTGGTGAATGGAAAAGCCAGAACTCAAACCAGGGCTTCAATGCCAAATAGATTATCCTTTCCACTATACCACATTTCTCTCTCTCTCCACGTTTCCAGGAGTTCAGGCTGTGTAAATACATACAGCATTTTAAAAAAAAATAGAGAATTCTTAAAATATGTCCACAGATTCTCCAAAACTCCTTCTTAAAAGAAGTAGAATCTACTAATTCCTCTTTCTTTCAGCATGAAATGGACTTAGTAACTGATGTTTAATAAAAAAGAATATGGTAGAAATGACTGTATAGTAACCAGGTCATAAAAAGCATTGTGGCCTTCTCCCTGTTTGACCTCATCACCCTTGGGGAAGTTAGTGACCATGTTGTAAGGGCACTCAAGCAGCCCTGTGGAGAGAACTAAGGCCCCCCTCCAACAGGCAGCAAAGGAAAGAGGCTCCTAGCAAAAGTTTTGTGAGTAAGCCACCTTGGAAAAGGATCTAGACCCAGTCAGGTGTTCAGATGACTGCAACCTCAGCTAACATCTTGACTACATGTTCACGAGAGACTGTAAGCGAGAACCTACCGGCTAAGTGGCTCCCAAATTTCTGATGCGTAGAAACTGTGAGATAACAAATATTTATTTTTTCAAGCCGCTAAGTTTGGGGGGTAATTTGCAACACAGAAATAGATAACTAAGATACTAGGGAATACTTTATTCTGTTCTTTGACTCCCAAGTGTGTGTTCCTTCCATGACACCAACACATTTTTCCATCTTTCTCCACTTTTCTAGGTGTCCAGACTGTGCAACTACACAAACCCAAGAAACTCCTTAGTCAGTTCCTTGGCTCCCAGAAGCCCTACCTTTTGGGCACATTCACCCAGATTCTTGTTATCCTTTAGCTATTGAGTCAGTATGTTATTGTTTAATAATTTAATAATAATCACCCCTTCAGATACTACATTTGTATTTTAACAGGGAACTTCAACATCTTAACCGAAAGGGCAGTCTCAACAGAAGGTAGAGTGGGAGGGGAATTTCTGGCCATTGAAGATCCCTTGTGTTCCCCGGTCTTTTTCTTTACGTAGATGCCCTACCGGCTGTGCTCACTATGTGATTACCCAAGACGACCAAGGACCCAAACTTTGAATTTGAAAAGGGTCTGAGAAAGGAAGTAATAGAAAGATGAAAAGTAGAAGGTTGACTCTGAAAAGGCTTCACGCTGAATCATTCCAACTCTATAACATTCTAGAAAAGGCAAAACTCTGGGGATGATAAAAAGATTGGTGGTTGCCAACGGTTAAGGGCAAAGGAGGGATGAACAGGCAGAGCACAGAGGATATTTAGGGCAATACTGTTAGTGATGGACAATGTCATTAAGTAGTCATCTAAACCCATAGACTACAACACTGAGAGTGAACCCTAATGCAAGCTATGGCTTCTGGGTGATCACAGTGTATTAATCTAGGTTTGCTGATTTTAACACATGTACCTCTCTGGTGCAGGATGTTCATAGTGGAGGAAAGAAGGGCATACACAGGGAAAGAGGATAGACCAGGAAGCTCTGTACTTTCTACTCAGTTTTGCACTGAATCTAAAAAAGTCTATGAAGGGACTTCCCTGGTGGTCTCATGGTTGAGAATCTGCCTTCCAATGCAGGGGACATGGGTTCAATCCCTGTCCAGGGGAGTAAGATCCCATATGCCTCAGAGCAACTAAGTCCACATCGCACAGCCAGTGAGCCTGCCTAGTGCAACTAGAGTCCGAGCACTGCAACGGAGATCCCACATGATGCAACTAAGACCTGAGGCAGCCAAATAAGGAAATATGTATTTTTTAAGTCTGTGAAGACCTAGAAAATAAAGTCTAAAAGAGCAAGTAGGAGGTTAGTCCAGATTTAGATTGTATAGAAGAGAGGCAGACAGTAACAGAGGAGGCCAACTTTAAGGAAGTCCTCCATCCAATATCAGAATCCTTGATGCCCATGCAATGGACTTGAGGTTGTCCTCCAAAGCCTCAGCAGCTGGAGAGCACTCCCGATGATAGAAATGGAACGTGCGTGTGCTTCCTCTGCCTGCACAGGAAGCCCTGCCCGCGGCTGCGCATCTGCTTTCCCAAGAGGACCTGGTGTTCCTGCCCCACCATGCGCTTTACCTCTGGAGCCCAGCAGCCTGTGGAACCACCCATCTGACCCCAGGCAGGGATTCCAGAGGCCAGCTTTGTGTGTGCTGGGGTGAGGCAGGGCTGGTTTGTGGTATGAGCCCAGGGCACTCAGACAGAACTCAGAATTGACTGTCAGACATTCAGTGGAAATGAAAGGTCAAGGTAAGGGGGCCACAAGGAGGGCAGACAGCCAGGAGGTGGAACCAGTCAGACAGAGATTCCCTGAGATGGGAAACCCAAAAGCCCAGCCTTGTATAAACATTGCTCTCAAATGGGAAAAGGACCCCTAAGGTACAGCCCTGAAACTGTGCCCGTCTTTATCTCTTCCCATCTGTGAATCGGGGAAGCTTATAGTCCTTGCCTCACAGGGGTGCTATGAGGATTAGGTGACTTCATACATGAACGATCACTTGCAGCTTCCCAGGTGGCACTAGTGGTAAAGAATCCTCACGCCAGTGCAGGAGACACAAGAGAAGAGCGTTCAATCCCTGAGTTGGGAAGATTCCCCTGGAGTAAGAAAACGGCAACCCACTCCAGTACTCTTGCCTGGAGAATCCCATGGACAGAGGGGCCTGGGGGGCTACCATCCATGGGGTCTCAAAGAGGCGGGCGCAACAAAGGGGCTGAGCACACATGCACACATGTGCATGCACAATCGTTTAGAACTATGCCTCGCACAAACTGAGTGCTTCCTAAGAAGATTAGTTGTTGCTGTTGTCATCACAGAAGCAGCAATGGCTCCTAGCAAGAAAACTGCCACAGGAACCCACACACCACTCGGTGACAAGTACGCATCTTGACAGCATGCTGGAAACTCGTTTTGAAATGCCTACTGTGACGCTGACTGTCCTGTGCTTTAGGGGACAATCCATCCCAGCCAAGCCCCCAGGATCCTGCCTCACTCCATGTGGGAAGCTATGGGGTGGGGGTGGCTATACAGGGGCCCACTGTTCTATCATCCTATGCGCCATGGGGACCGTCCTGTGGCCGGGCAGCAGCCACTACCAGCCTCAGCCCTCAGCATGGGGTCGGCAAGGAAGTATGGTTTTCACCTTTCAGGGGGAGATTTGACCCGAGAAAATCAAGTTGCCATTATCTCAGGCACAGCCCATCCTGAAGCCCAGATTAATTCCCTCGGTTTAGTGAAGGTGTCGTTCCCAGGGTTATCTTTAGAATTCACACGCCAAATGCTGTAGCCAAGGAAGAATTTTACTGATGAGTGAGGAGATGAAACAGCTTCACTCAGTCATCACAGTCACAGAAGGAGGGGCCTGGGCTTGTCAGTAGGACAGAGGCATCTCTCAAGAAGCTTCACTCTCTCCCTACTGAGGCCGCTCTCCTTGTTACCGTCTGTGTTGTGTGTCACCACGGGCAGACGACTCCGGAGTCTTGGGGCCCTCTTCCCTTTTTTTGTGGAGACCCCTCCCCGCTACTCTGTGCCAGCCTCTGTGTGCTACTCTTCGGTCCAGCTGGCTTCTAGACGCGGAAGCATCTACCACTGTTGGTCATTCATTCAGAAATGTTTCTTAAGGACCCTTTGTGTGCCAGGCACTGGACTAGGCCCTGGGGGTGAAAAGATGGCTAAGATAAGGTGTCTGCTCTCTAGGGTCCCTGACTACTTGGTGGGACGACAATTGTGAAAAAAGTAATGTGGTCAATTCTATACTACAGGATTGTTATATATTATTACAGGACTCCAAGCAGCATACATGAAGGACCACATCCATAACCTATCCCTTGATGGACATCTTTGGGTCTATCCCTGTCGGGGAGAGTTATGTTTTAATAAAAGTACAGTACAGAAAGTCAGAAAGGCTTTTAAGATGAAAGGATTAATCTGTAGGAGAGAAGAAACACCTTGCCAGTGAGAAAGAACTAGGGGAAGGAATTGTCCTTGTGCTTTTTTAATTGTTGGAATGTACCTTCCTTAGAAGACAGTGCCAGGACCTAAGATTATAACTCAGATGCCCACCCTCCTGCCAAATGTCTTTAAAAAAGAATCACTTAAGAGTAACAGTTTTCCTACAGAGAGAGAAAATTTTGTCTTCTGTGAAGAAAAGTGAGATTTTCACCATTTTATTGTTGTTCAGTTGCTCAGTCGTGTCCAACTATTTGCAACCCCATGGACTGCAACACGTATCTTTATACTAAGGACATGGTTTATTTCAAGATTCAAACCCCTTTCCAAGGGAAGAAGATGTCTGGAGTCAGTTGTTAATGTTTCATCATTTATCTGGCAAGGGATGCTCATGGGTCCCTGGCCATGGAGGGAGAATGTCATGGTCCAGGGTGCCCAACTGATGCCCAGCAGCATCAGCTAAAATTAGGCTTTATCTCAGCTGCAAAGATCTCCCTCTTTCGGGAAAAGCTATTCTGGGAGATAAAGGAATCTAGTTGTTGCCTTTTTACAACCCATTTCTAGCTAAGAATGACTTCACTCACTGGGTGTTCTCAACCACGAGGAAAAGGGGAAGCACTCTACTATTCAATCCCCACTTTGAACTCGGCCCTGCCTACTGCCATAGATCATGGCCAAAACTAGGGCACACTGTCCTGGGACCCCACCACTGCTAAGAGTTGACAGTCACTTAAAAATAAACCAAGCTGGAGGAAAAGCCACTGGAGTTGGGTTCTGCAGGTCAACAGACTACCCATAGAACAAGCATAGTGTGAAAGGGTCTAAGACAGAAGCTCAGGAGAAAGAAAGGGACAAAGACCCTCATGCCATCTTCAAAGAGTTAGCAACCTACCTGCAAATCCCACCCCCCAACAGAGCGGAGATTATCTAATAGTTAATTATCATCTCTAAGGGATGATGAGTGGAATTCTCAGAACTATAAAAGGAGGAAGGAGTTCAGGAGGACAGCAATTCTGTTGGTCAATAAACTTACAGAAAACACGGGACTTATGTTGGGTCATTGGAGCCCTCATGAAGGCAAAGGAAGGCAGTCTCAGAACCAGTCTTTGTAACTCGAATGGTGTTTGCAAGTATCTGAGTCAGAGATTTGAATTGTACCTGTGAGAGGTGTGTGCTCAGTCATATCCAACTCTTTGTGACTCTATGAACTGTAGCCCACCAGGCTCCTCTGTCCATGGGGTTCTCCAAGCAAGAATCCTGGAGTGGATTACCATGCCCTCCTCCAGGGCTCTTCTCAACCCAGGGATCGAACTGGCATCTCTTGCGTCTCCTGCACTGCAGGTGGAGTCTCTACCCACTGAGCCACCTGGGAAGCCCACACTAACTTATGGAAGCTTAAGCTGGCTCCTGTAGTTGTTTTTATTAAACTATGAATTGATTTTAACCAGGAAAGATTAGTTTTTACAAAATGATTGAACTCAATTCAGATCAAAAGAGACCAACATATTTTTCCAAAATGACTGATGCAAACGAAAGCAAAGGCGTTTATTCATTCATTTGCTCATTCAACAAACACTGAGCGTCTGCTAGTGCCAACCAGAGCTCTGCATAGCAGGTTCCTGCTTTTGGAGCTTTAAGTTTGGTAGGGGAAAGCCAGACACGAAAATAGATTGGATAAACAAGGAAATTTCAGGACATAATAAGATGAAAATGAAACCAAGTTATGTGCTCAAATTACTAATTCAGATTGAGTGGTCAGGGAAGGGTGCTCCAGAGAAGTAACTTTTAATAAGAAATGGAAATGACAGGAAGGAGCTGGAGAGGCAATGACATGGCATTGGGGTCATGCCAGGCAAAAGGAACAAGGCCAAAGGTAGAAGCAAACTTAATATGTTCAAAAAACTGAAAAGAAACAGGGGCTGGAAAGTGATGGGCAAGGGTAGGGTAGTGCAAAATTAGTTAGGAAAGCCAGGCGGGGCCATATCATAGAGGCATCACAGACCAGGGTGAGCGGCTTGGACTTTTTGCTAAGTGTGACAGGAAGCCATCAGTGGTTTCAGCTGCTGTGTAGAAATGGGCAGGAGTGAGCAGGGAGGCAGGGAGACCACATCAGGGACAGGAAGACTGGTGAGGATGGCCATGGCTTATACTAGGCATGCTTGCCAGCTGACCCAAATCTTGATTTTTCCATTACCATCATCAGAAAGCATCAATAAGCTATACTTAGGTTGAAAAACAAAACCAAATTCTCCCAAACAAGATCCAATCAAACCACGTCAGGATGCCCTTTTCCAACAGGCCACGCTACAGTTTAGTTAGTGTGCATGCTAAGTCAATCAGTCATGTCTGACTCTTTGTGACCCTACAAACTGTGGCCCGCCAGGTTCCTCTGTCCATGGGATTCTCCAGGCAAGAATACAGGAGTGTGTTGCCATTCCTCCTCCATGGGATCCTCACAACCCAGAGATCAAACCTGCATCTCTTGTGTCTCCTGCATTGGCAAGAGAGTTCTTTACCCCTAGCACCACCTGGGAAGCCCAGAGTTTAGTTAAGAGTCTCGGACAAAAGAACAGACAAGACACCGTTGGTGAGGTATCCTTGAATCTTTAACAGCCTAAGCATTTGGTAAGAAGATGGGTTTGAACTAACTGTATCACCATCTTTCTAAAGTTAGCAATGGACTGTCCCTCAGTTTGATCTTCAAAGGCTTCACGGAGATTAAGGTTGGAGAACAGGAGATGACGTTTGAATATGAATCTCCTCTAGTACCTTCTGAACTTTCCAACACCAGTCATATCCATTCACCAGTCTCAAACTGGTTCTTCTTGGCTGGGCAGGAGGAAAGGGAATTAGATTTCATCACTCACTGTGCCCACAGAGTTTTATACAATGTTCTACAAGGTACAAGGAAACTTTAAAAAGTGTATAATTATCATTTGCCAGATGCCAACTGTGTCTATACAACTTGATTTTCTTGGTTACTGGTCTCCATTTTGTAAATTAGTTCAAACCAATAAATCAAACTCTATTTTGTGCCACGAGAGAGCTGCAGCCTAGGCTAGCAAGCCCTGTGTGGAGATCTTTATACAAGAATAAGATAGTAAAGGTTGTGATCTTAATGCCCATTTTATATGCATGACTTGAGTTGAGCCCTTATGCATAATTCATATGATCATTTACAGGCTTTTACACGACTCCCCCTTTAAGAGTTAACTAACAAAAGGCAATATCAGCCATGGCAACAAGGATATTATGTAAATCTATCTCTGTACCAACATAAGAGGGGGTGGGTTGATTAATTAAAAAGACAGAGGAGGCCAGGAGGCAAGGTACACATGCCTCTTGATGTTACACATCATTTATTAATGTATTTAATTGAAAAGAATTTTGAAGGGTAAATATGTGTTTGTATATTGCCACTGGGCAGGAGAGCACTGCTTAACCCTGTGAGCAACCATTTGAATCAATGGAAAACACCTGATTTCATTCATTTCATTTCCTCTTCTTTCAAGAATAGCATCATGAGAAGGTGAACTAAGTCTTGGGTTTGATATCAGCTTTAGCCCATTATACTAATCAAGGTACTTAACTCCTTTGAGGCTCAGTTTCTTGCATATAGAATATACATTAAAATACCCATTTATTTACCTGGTACAGAGTGGGCGGGGACTATCCAAGGGTATGGATAGGAGGAGGCAGGAAATATCAGGGGTCATCTGGAAGACAAGCAACCAGATGTCAGAAGCAGAGACCAAGGTGATCCTCCTAAGGTCACTGGGACAATACAGAGCCAAGTCAACTGTAAAGGTCCTAATATAACTGCTGTTCATTGAATTGCTGGAGGGAACCAAAGTAGAACCCTCTATCTTACCAAATAGGACTTTGAAATTTTCATTTCCAAAAGCTGATCTGAAAGCAGTGATAGGGGGACTTCCCTGGTGGTCCAGTTGGTAAGAATCTGCCTTCCAGTGTAGGGGACACAAGTTCAATCCCTGGTCGGGGAACTAAGATTGTGTGTGCTGCAGGGCAGCTAAGCCTGCACGCCACAATGAAGACCCAGCACAGCCAAAAATAAATAAATTTTTGAAAAATTAAAGCACTGGTAATGTCTGACCCATGAGTATTTAAAATATTTACACTTTACCTGAAGAACATGTTTCCATCAAGTGCATCTATAAAGCAAGACTGAGGCAAGAAGAAGGTTAGGCTTGCACTCTCTCTCTTGGTTTTCAGTACCGAGACAAGGTCAGGGCTCCTATCCAGAAGAACCTTCCAGACAAAGTGAGTGAAGCAATCAAAGCTTTTTCTGCGTTTCATTAATCTGGGGTAGCTTACAATTGATGGGTGACTACTTCCAGAAAAACCGAGTTCTTGTAGACAAGACAGCAGCCACATTTCCTGTGAACTGCTAGCTTTTGACCTTATTTCCAACACCTGGAAACTGAAGACACTTCCTCCAATATCCCAAGAACTTACTCTTCAGTATTTTCTATTTTAAAATTATGGTGTAATTGCATTCTTATCCCACATGACAGAGAATTTGGGGATTGTTCTGATTCAGCTGTAGAGAAGAAAGTTCTGTGTTTCTGTTCCAAGACAACCTCTGTTGTTTTTTATTATAAACTAATTTACGCTTATTGTATACATTTTAGAAAGCAAAGAAACATCTGAACGAACAATTAAAAATTCACTGTCAATAGTTGATGTTTTCTTAGGGATTTTCTTTCTGTATATGTGGCATTAGTGGCAATGAATCGGTGTGCCAATTCAGGAGACTCAAGAGACATGGGTTTGATCCTTGGATCAGGAAGATCCCCTGGAGAAGGGCATGGCAACCCTCTCCAGTATTCTTGCCTGGGAAATCCTATGGACAGAGGAACTTGGTGGGCTACAGTCCACAGGGTCACAAAGAGTCAGAAATGACTGAGCGCACATATATGTGAATATAGCTGTAATTACGTTAAAAAGCACGACCTATTTTCCTTTAGGGAAATTCATAATTGGGGTTGTCTTCTCTCTGAAATTCAGCATTTCATACATCACAGGGGCCACAATGATGTGAAATAAAACAAAGTTATAACTATAAACTTCTACAACTACTTGAAATGATAAAATGAATACAGCCTTTTAAATGGGTGATATTCATTATTCCTATCATAGACAGTATCCCAAATTACAGTGACTACACAGAGACTTCCAAGCCAGTGAGCACCATTGCTAATTTTTGCAAGACATGAGCATTCTTGGAACCAAAGAGTTCCCTTCCTGCAGGAAGAGGAGCCTCCAGGATCACAGAGAATCATGGATTTGCAGAGCTTTGCTGTATTACCAGTAAAGGTGGTGCCTGTAGCCCCAGTCTCTAAGTGTGACCAGTTATTAGACTGATAACACTGAGGGTCTTTGCCTTTCTTCTCTGGAGGCTAGAGGCCAGTTAATACCATAATTCCTTATACCCCTAAACCATAGTCCATAAGGCAAGCCTTTCTTGGTTTCTGGTATCTCACATATTCTTAATTCTATATTCCTTAGAATATCTTTCACCATCTCCCTCCATTATCATTCATTATCATTTTTTTCTTCTAAGAAAACTTCTGATCATTCCCCCTGGAATCCTCACTCCATGTAAAAAAAACCTTGCAACCCCTCCTATTTCTGGTAATGTCACAGGTTATTTGGACCAACTTCCTGCTGGAAACAACTAAAAAGGAGCTGAATTCATCTACACTCCCTCAACACCTCCATTTCCATTTCTGAAGGATGTGGCAATAGCTCACTTCACTTCAGATGTCAGTGTTTATTAACACTGGGTTGGGGAAGATAAACATCTGAACTGTCAGAGATTAAATAATTGAGACAGACATGAAAGCTTTTTATGTTGATGTTCTTACATATCATTTATTGACAATCCAATCCTGTTTAACTCTTTCTCATCCTATTTGGGGGTTTGTCAAGAACCCGCTGGGATATTTTTTGCAAGCCATTTTGGACCAATTATTTAGCAAGCAAATGAAATCTCTGTAAAGGGTGGCAGGCCAGTGGTGGTCATATTGGGAGAATCAGACTCTCTCGGTTTGGTGCCAAACTGGCCCATGTTCCCCTTTGTGCATGGTTCAGACAGCTCCCAGGCACTGGGTCTGAGTGGGGTCTGACCGCTGCCTCCCCCTTACTGAGTTCCTCTTGCTCACTCATTCTGATGACATTACTCACACTGAATCAGAAGTTGAACTGTGATTTATATGCCCTTTCCTGTACAGCTTTGTGTATCCTCTAAAGTGAATAATTACCTATTTTTATTCAATTATTTTCCAACATGCTTTCTAACAATTTGACCACACACTTTCCATCAGTCTTCTAAATTCTTCTCAAGATGTTTGGAGACATCAGGTATTTATCAAATCGTATTCCTGAAGAATTTTCCCTTGGAAATTTCTGATTTGTTCTGATCTTGTTAAACCAAAATTGAGGTGGGGAAACCTAGCTTATATTTAAGTAAAGATTCTTCAGCCATTATAAAAGTCAAACAAGAAGAAACAAAGGAAGAAAAGAGTAACTGGAAAATCTTAACATATTGATAATTCTGTAAGGAAAATGAGCTTAAGAGTTGTGAATAGCTAAGATTCCAAGCTCAGGAACTCCCCACTCTTGCGACAGCTTTGTGATTTCTCTCTCTTTCCCACATGAACTGTGCCCAGACCTTCTCATTCTCTCCATCTAAGACCTAGGTCCCTGTCTCATCTCTCTTTCCTCACTGCTTGTTCCAGACCCTGGTGGTCCAGAAATCTTCCTGACTCACCCCTCACCTCCACTAAGTCTCACTGCCGGATCACACTCCCTTCCCCAGTCCGAGCCCACACTCCCAATGCCCTACACTCTGCCCAATCACTTCTGTTGTTCTTAATTAGGCACATGTCTTGTGATTACTGGGGATTCCCTGGTGGCTCAGATGGTAAAGAATCTGCTTGCAATGCAGGAGACCAGGGTTCTATCCCTGGGTCAGAAGATCCCCTAGAGAATGGACTGGCAACCCACTCCAATATTCTTGCCTGGAGAACTCCAGGACTGAGAAGCTTGGCGGGCTATAGCCCAGGGGGTCGCAAGGAGTCGGACCCGACTGAGCACAGCAGTGCTATTGTGATTATTGTTTATGCTGTGTCCCCTCCCCACCCACTCTCACATAGAGAGACCTTAAAATTATGTTCACTGATGTATCCAAGAATCACTAGGGCAGTGCCTGGCACACAGTATGTGTCCAAAAGTGCAACTTTTTGTTGAGTGAATAAATGATTTCTCAACCCAGCACCCCAGATGCTTTTACCGCCCTGGTTTTCTCCCACCTTCATTGTGTCCATTTTCAAACTTGAATCTACCCAACAGTCATTTTCTCAGCCTCTGATGCTGCGGCTTCTGCTATTTTCAAGCTGCTGAGAGTGGCTGGAGAAAAATCACAGAGGCCTGCCAAGGAGATCCTCCACAAAATCATATTGCTGAACTCATATGTGACTTTAATCATGACTAACACTCTCTGTGGGCTTCCCAGGTAGCTCAGGGGTAAAAACTCCACCTGCCAAGCAGGAGACATGGCTTCAATCCCTGGTCAAGAAGATCCTCTGGAGAAGGGAACGGCAAACAGCTCCAGTATTCTTGCCTGAAGAATCCCATGGACAGAGGAGCCTGGCAGGCTACAGTCTATGGGGTCATGAAAGAGTTCGATAAGACTTAGCAACTAAACAACAACAATCTTTGTATTTATCTCAAGTTGCCTCCCTAGCAAATTCCACACTGTGATGTTCCAAAACATTTTTTCCCTTTTGTATCTGTGTAGAGTCAGACTTGTTGCCCAACCACAGCCAATGTTCAGACTTGAGTAATTGTTTTCATTTTTGTAATAGGTTCTTTCCAGCTCTATTTTGTCCCTACTCTTTTGGCCTCTTTCCCTCACCTACTTCTAACTTAGGCAATCTTGCTGAATTTTAAATCTACTCACAAGCAGACTTAAATGATTTTGTTTCAATAGGGTTTTAAGTTTGTTGTTGATGTGTTTTAGTTTCTTAGGTAATTTTAAAGCACTTTGTACCTTGTAGATTAATTCTGATGGTCATATAATATTCTATGATAATATACTTACTTTCACTAATGTGGGACTTACATATGTTTTTCCATTTATTTTATCATAAAAGCCTAGGCACATAAATCTTTATTTGACATTTCTGCAAATTCTTAACAGTAGATTCCTAGATTTATTGGAGTCAAAAGGTCTAAGCATTTTAAGACTCATGATAAATGTAGCCAAATTTCTTTTCAGAAAAATGGTACTGATTTATGCTTCTATTAGTCACAGTGATCACTTCATTATACCCTGGTCAGTACTAGTATTTTTGTTTTATCATTTTTTTTCAACTGGATACACAAAGAATAGTGTTTCATGTTAATTGCGTCTCTTTGATCATTTGTGAATATATTTTTCACATATTCATTAGCTATATGTACTCTTCCTTTTGTGGATTGCCTATTAAATATCTCTCCAGATTCATCCACTGAGATATTCATGTTCTTGGTCATTTTGTCTCTGTTATTGAGAAATCTATTGCAGTAATTGTGTGTAATGTTTGCTAGAAACAATTTTCTGGCTTGAAAATAGCCTTTTCATTCATTTTTTTTCTTCTTAATATGTACACACCATTTTAAAATCTTGTTAGAGCTTTGTATCTTTGCCTTTGGGATCTTTGCATTTGTTTGTAATCATGGAGAGTCTTCTCTGATCCAGAAATTTTATATTATTTTCCAGTTTTTGTTTCTAATAGCTTGTCATTTATAAAAGCTATTCTTCATATATTTGCATGTGCTATGATATGAAATTTTCCCCCAACCAGTCAACCATTTGGTCCAATTTTGGAGTTTTTGATGGACCAACAAATAATATCCTTTCCTATCATGAGTTGGAAACCTATTAAGAGATAAAGACACAATGCACAATGCAGCCAGATGGTGTCTTCTTTATTTCTGGGTAAAGCTGACTAGAACATGTAATTTTAGATAAATTGCCAGAATAACCTGTTAATACACCTCACTCCTGGACTAAACTGTTGGAGTCACGTGAACTCAGGCCCTTCTGAGTCAATTCAGCCATGTCCAATTCTTTGAGACCCTAAGGACTGTAGCCCACCAGCCTCCTCTGTCCATGGGATTCTCCAGGTAAGAATACCAGAATGGGTTGCCATGCCTTTCTCCAGGAGATCTTCCAGACCCAGGGATCGAACTCTAGTCTCGTCTCCTGCTTTGACAGGCAAGTTCTTTACCACTAGTGCCACCTAGGAAGCAGATTGTGCTAGACCCCAGTGAATTCCCATCGGACAGGAGCAAGAACTTCCTCAATAAGGGGCCACAGAGAAAGGTCAGAACAGCTGTCTGCAGCCCAGCAGATCCAAGAGGGGAGGAGCCTGAGCCACTTAACACTCTATTTCTTCTTCCAAATTCATCTGTGAAGTATTTCCCTCCTCTCATCCTAGGGAGGAGAAAGTGAGGACTTGGGAGAGAAGTGGGGCATGGGACTCGAGGTGAAAACTCTGTGCACAGAAACACACATTTAGGAACAATCTCTCTCCCTTCCTTTCTCCAACCCCTCCCATCCACACCAATAAATATCTAGCACCCTTCATCGGAGAATCTTCCACTTGAGTCCTTTCTGTGACACCATCTTTATCATCATCATATCATCATGTGAACTCAGGCCCTGCTGTGCTAAGTCGCTTCAGAGACCCTATGGACATAGCCCTCCAGGCTCCTCTGTCCATGGGATTGTCCAGGCGAGAATACTAGAGTGGGTTGCCATGCCCTCCTCCAGGGCATCTTCTCTACCCGGTGATCGAACCTTGGTCTGTTTCTGGCCTATCTATTATGTTTCACTAAACTATACTAGTAATAGAAACAAATTGAAAGCATTATTGTTCTTCTGTTGTCTTTCACTTTCTGGGAAAACTAATCCCTCTCTGCCGTCCACCTGTTTTGTTTTATTTCTCAAAATATATTAGTTACTATTGCCTGTTGTCCTCCAGCTGCATTTTAAAATGATTTTGTCATATTCCAAAAATAACCCTATTGGGATTTTGATTGGAGTTATATTATAACTATAAATTAATTTGGCAGGAAATTGACATTTTTTATAATATTCAGTTCTCCCATCCAAGAACACAGTATGGTTCTATTTATTGAAGTCTTCTTTTATATCTTGTAGTAAAATCTTGTCATTTATTCATATAAATCTTTCATAGTTCTTGTTAAGTTATTCCTAGGTATTTCATCTCTTTTGTTGCTATTGGGAATGCAATATTTTTCTCCATTATATTTCATCGCTAGTTATTGTTAGTAAATAGAAAATCCAGTACTTTTCAGATATTTATCTTAATATATATGTGCACGTGTGTGTGTATGCAGGTGTCCTCAGTCGCTCAGTCATGTCTGACTCTTGGCAACCCCGTGGACTATAGCCCACCAGGAAACTCTGTCTATGGAATTCTCCAGGCAAGAATGCTGGGGTGGGTTGCCATTTCCTTCTCCGGGGGCCTTCCCCAACCTAGGGATTGAGCGTGTGTCTCTTGCGTCTCCTGCATTGCCAGGTGGGTTCTTTACCACCGAGCTAGCTGAGACGCCCCCATACGTGTGTATCTTTCATATATTAAGTCATTATTTTCACTCTTTTATTAATGTCAATATTTTCTTCCTTGGGCTTTCTAGACTGGAGCTTTCCATGGTGTGCCTCGTGCCGTCCACTGTTGCACTGAGCGTGGGATTCAGGTGCTCTGTAAAATACTGACTGCAGCAGTCAGGGAAGGTCTGGTGCGGCCACTTGTAGCTAGTCACCTACAATCAAGAGGCTCCTTGGAGACTCAAGAGAGAGTCCCAAGCAGAACAATTCTGACTATGAGATCACTATTAGCAATGAGCACAACCGGCCACATCCCACACACCTTGCTTTGTGCCAATCTGTTAAACCAACCCAAGGGGGTCCTCTAGCCAGGGAAGAGCACATCTCTGCCGTGTAGCCCTGGGATCATGGAGCTGCTGGAGGGGTTTGGGTACCAAGTGCCCACGGGCCCAGATCACAACCCAAAGGGGCTCATGGCAGGCACTTCACCAGCCAGCAGCTAGAAATCTTGGCCCTGACACACAGGAGATGCAGCCACGTATTTGTGCCGATGGATTATTTTAACAACATTCAAACTACTTGCAAGGTGACTGCTCAGATAACACCAGTCTTCTCCTCACATTAAAGAGCTTCATCACTTCTTGAAGCACATGATACAAAAAAGCTACATTGATTTGAAAAATCTATTTGCATCATTACAGCAAATTTCAGTATCACATTTGTCTATGAAAGAATGAAAGAGCTGTTAGATTCTCTTGGCAGCTGTTATACATTTTAAAGGTTAAAAACTAAATATTTAAAATTAGCAAATTATATGAACAAAGTTTCTCATTCATGTTGACTGATAAGAGATGATCGTTAAAAAGTCAACAGAAAGAGATATTGATAACTCTTTCAGGCATACAATCTTTTTAAAAATATTGTTTATTTATGTTGTGCTGGGTCTTCATTGCTGTGTGAGGGCTTTCCCTAGGTGCAGTGATCAGGGGATACTCTTCATTGCAGAGTATGGACTTCTCATTACAGTGGCTTCTTTTGCTGAGGAACACAAGCTCTAGGCACATGGGCTTCAGTAGTTGCACATTTGGGCTTAGTTGACCCAAGGCATGTGGAATCTTCCCAGACCAGGGATTGAACCTATGTCCCCTGTACTGGCAGGCGGATTCTTATCCACTGTACCACCAGCGAAGTCCAGGCATATAATCTCAAAGTTACGTTCAGAGAAGGAAGCCTACGTTTCTAGGTAAATAATTCAAGACTATATTACATGGAAGTTTTATATAAATTCAATATTGAATATCTTCCCTAATACATTACATTTTAATTTTATTATCATAATTGTATAATATAAAAACACACTAAAATTTTTTCACCAAGCTATAGAAGATTGTCTCCAGCCTTCTGTGGTTTATTCCAATATATCTTACAGATATTATCATTTTCTCCAAGAACCATACTGTGAAAAAGGACTAAGAATCTCTGTTTTAGTTCTTCAGTCACGCCGTCATGTCCAACTCTTTGTGACCCCATGGACTGCAGCACACCAGGCTTCCCTGTCCTTCAGTATCTCCCAGAGTTTGCTCAAACTTACGTCCATTGAGTCGATGATGCCAACCAATCATCTCATCTTCTGCTACCCATTCTCCTCCTGCCCTCAGTCTTTCCCAGCATCAGGGTCTTTTCTAGTGAGTCAGCTCTTCTCATCAGGTGGCCAGAGTACTGGAGCTTCTGTTTTAGAACAATAAGCAAACCATGATAACCATGCACCTTCTTTTATAATAAGCTTGTTATTTCTACTTTAAGCCATTGCAACAACAAAAACTTACACACACACACACACACACACACCACACACACAAAAACAACTGTGGGTTTGATCCAATTACTTTCTGTCTTCTCCAAGTCCATGTGCTATCAGGCGTCCTATTTTTCTCCTTAGTCATTAATCACTTTCTCTCTTGGGCACCTTCTCTTCAGTTTAAAGAAACAGGATCAAATTCTCCATCTTGAAAAAGGAAGGAATAGTCCACCAACTTTGGATTCGCAAGCAATCTTTCTAGCTCTCACCTTCAGACTCTCACAATAGTCTGGTTCCTGCTCTGGTCATGCTACCAAAATCATCTCAGGTGCATAACCTTGTGCATAACCCTACTGTCTCTTTTCAGTCCTCATCATCCTTGGCTTCTTTGCTGCCCCCTCTGTTTCTCTTTTTTAAAAAAACTATTATTTATTCAGCACTTCCTGTGAGTCAGGAATTGTGCTAAATATTTTATTTAGAACACTGGATTCAATCTTCACAATAGCCTTATGTTAGGTAGGTCTTACTCTACCTATTTTACAGATGAAAAAACTGAGACTCAGCAAGATAAGCAAAATTCCCCAAGGTCTCACAATAAGTAAGGAGCAGTAGTAGGCATTCATATGACCAGAATCTTTTCAGTTCCTGGTTTTCTTCTATGACATTTTGTTTGCCTTGTTCTTTATCCTGTATTTCTGTTGCTCATTTTCAAAATTAAGGAAATTTTCAGTCATTATTCTTTCAAATATTTTTTCTTAAGTTTCTTTCTTCTACTCTCTTTCTGGGACTGTGATAACATGAATGTTGGACATTTTGATATACTCCCACAGGAGAAAGAGGGGTTATGCTCTCCCTACCTTTGCCAAATCTTTTTTTTTTCTGTTGTTCATAATGGATAATTTTTATTGACTTTTCTTTTAATGTACTGACTCATCTGTTATATCCATTCTGCTAGTCAGTCCATCTGGGGAGCTTTTTATTTTGGCTGTTGTATTGTTTTTAGTTCAGAAATTCCCATCTGGTTTTTTTATATCCTCTATTTCTTTGCTGAGACTTTCTATCTTTCCATTCATTTCAAGAATGATTACCTTTACTTCTTAGAGCATTTATATAATAGCCACGTAAAAGTTATAATTCCAGGACTTCCGTGGTAGTCCAGTGGTTATAGAAAGCCAGTGGGAATTTGCTATATGATGCAGGGAACTCAAGTCAGTGCTCTGTGATAACCTGTAGGGGTGAGATGGGAGGGAGGTGGGAGCGAGGTTTAAGAGGGAGGGGACATATTATACCTATGGTTGATTCATGCTGATGCATGACAGCAGCCATCACAATATTGTGAAGTAATTATCTTCTCAGTCCAGTTCACTCACTCAGTCGTGTCCGACTCTGAGACCCCATGGACAGCAGCACGCCAGGCTTCCTTGTCCATCACCAACTCCTGGAGCTTGCTCAAATTCATGTCCATTGAGTCGGTGATGCCATCCAACCATCTCATCCTCTGTCGTCCCCTACTCCTCCTGCCTTCAATCTTTCCCAGCAGCAGGGTCTTTTCCAATGAGTCAATTCTTTGCATCAGGTGGCCAAACTATTGGAGTTTCAGCCTCAGCATCAGTCCTTCCAATGAATATTCAAGAGTGATTTTCTCTAGGACTGACTGGCTGGATCTCCTTGCAGTCCAAGGGACTCTCAGGAGTCTTCTCCAACACCAATTATATTCTAATTAAAAATAAAATAATTTTTTTAAAAAGAGAATTCTCCTGCCAATACAGGGGCCTCGAGTTCAGTCCCTGGTCTAGGAAGATTCCACATGCCCCGTGACAACTAAGCTACTGCTCCTGCTAAGTCGCTTCAGTCGTGTCTAACTCTGTGCAACCCTATAGACGGCAGCCCACCAGGCTCTGCCGTCCCTGGAATTCTCCAGGCAAGAACACTGGAGTGGGTTGCCATTTCCTTCCCCAATGGCAACTAAGCTGCTGCACCACAACTACTGAGCCCATCTTTCGCAACAAGAGAAGCCACCAAAATGAGAAGTCCACTCGAGTAGCCTTGGCTCTCTGAAACTAGAGAAGGCCTGCCAAGCCATAAATAAATAAATAATTTTTTAAGTTATAATTCCACAATCTGTTGGCTTCTGTGACCTTGTCTCCTGTGAGTTGACATTTCCCTGTTTTTTTGTGTGATGGTAATTTTGGATTGTAGATTTGATATTTTGATTGTTAGGTAATGAGGCTCAGAATCTTGTTTAAATCCTATGGAGCATTTTTATATTTCTGTCTTAGCAGGCAATTGATCTGGTTGGGTTCAGGTCACAGGTTCTGACCAGTCCTCTGTGGGTTGCAGTTGTAATGACAGTTGAATTCTCTGAGTTTGCAGGGCTACTGTATGTGCCATCCAGAGACCAGCGTGAGACCAGCACGGTGGCCCGTCACATAGTTCAATTCTCATTTAGGGCCAGGTCTATACATGTACAGCTCAAGGGTGAGGGGGCTCATAAACAACTTGATGGGGTTGATTTCCTCAGCTCTTTTCTCTTTAAGATCACCTTGTTCTATTCAGTTCCCTGGGGCTTCCCTTTTCCATCTCAGTGTCTAGCTACCTGACTCTGCTGTGCACTTGCTACATGAAGTGTGCGTTCCCAAACCTGGAATATGCACTCAATAGGGTAGGGCCAATTAAGTGCCATGTCCACCCCTAAACCATTGACAGTCTGCAGGGGCAGTGCCTTGAGCTGACTAGCTTACACCAGTTAGGACACTCCTGAGGGGCTGAGAATGGTTGACATTTGACAAAATCGGGCTCTGTGAAGAGCAGTGACATGGCTGTTGGGCAGACAGCCAGGAGTGTTTAGCCAACGCTTCTTGTCTCCTTTTCTTCCCTGAAGCACTAAATGTCAGCAACCTCCTCCCAGTCGCTCAGGTTTAAAACCTCAGAGTTTTCTTCTCCTCTGTGATTCTCCTCCCCATCGTCACTCCTGCAAACATCCAAACAGATGCTCAGCTCCTCACTAAGGCATCTCTCCTTCATCCTTACATTTTAAAGCCCACCTTTCATACTTCCCTGGTGGTCCAGGGGTTAAGAATCCTCCTGCCAATGCAGGGGACATGGGTTTGATCCCTGGTCTAGGAAGATCCCACATGCTGAGGGGCAACTAAGTCCATGCACCACAACTACCAAAGCCCTTGGGCTCTAGAGCCCGTGCTCTGCAACAAAAGAAGCCACCTTAAGGAGAAGCCCAGGCACCACAACAGAGCAGTCCCTGCTCACCACAACTAGAGAAAGCCCGTGAAGCAACGAAAACCCAGTGCAGCCCAAAATAAAATTAAAAAATAAAGCCCTCCTTTCTGGCTTTCTTGCCTCAGATTTCCCCTCTCTATGGTTAGCATCTAAAAGCAGAGTACAACTGATTATCAAATTCCCCTGGCCTACGGAAGAAAGTCCTTAGTGCTGTGATCCAGGCCTTCCTGCATCTATTCTAACCTTCCATGTCTAGGGTCACATGACAGCCCTCTGTCCCCAATACTCCAGCAGCTACTTTTGACTAAAGGTCAGTCTTTACACATATCCTGCAATTTGTGCCTTTTGTTCCAGTTGTGTCCTCCTAAAAGACCCTTCTACCAAATCACAGTATTCAAGGCCTAGCTAGCATGCCATGTTCTCCCTGAAACTGAGCCCACAGCAAGTTAGCATTCATCTGCCTTTCCCTTTAGGCCTCGGGGACATCTCTACTGTAGCTTTTGATCACAATGCCTTGAGTTGCACTGTTATCTCCTTCACTAGAGGATGAGCTACTTAAGATGTGAGACCCTCTCCTGCTCTCCTTTGTAGCCCCCAGAGTGTCTGGTCCAGTATCTCAGATACAGTAGATACTGATGACGTGGTTGTTTCATTAGGTTCAAGTAAATGGACTTGACTATTTAGCCTCTAGGCTTTCCAGGTGGCGCTAGTGGTAAAGAACCCATCTGCCAATGCAGGAGATGTAAAAGACGTGGGCTTGACCCCTAGGTCAGGAAGGTCACCTGGAGGAGGACATGGCAACCTACTCCAGTATTCTTGCCTGGAGAATCCCATGGACAGAGGAGCCTGGCAGACTACAGTCCATAAGGTCACTAAGAGTCAGATATGACTAAAGCGACTTAGCATGCTCACATGTAACATTCTTGGGATCAAAATTGAAAGGTGAAAAATAACTTTCACCTTCTAATAGGCTTCTGTGGGTGTCTTCCTCAAAAGGCATTTAAGAGGAGGAATCATTCCCTCCCCAGCAAACCCCTATGCTACCATAGCTCCCTATGCCCCTCATTTTTTATCCTTCATCACTTTTCCATTACTCAGTTAGTATCTGTTCCCCCACCTCATGCTTTCATATCATTCTTGGAAAGTAGGGACTCATCTTTCTTATTCTTCACAGTATGTCTGATACCTACTACAGTTTCAGGTTTGCAGAAAGCACTCACAAATATTTATTCTTTGAAAGGAATTCCATAATTAAGAGCTACTAAAAAGAGATAAAAAGAAGTTTAAGTCTGTTATATAGCATTGCAAATTGCAGTGATGAGAAATAAATTTGGACAACCAGAATCAATTGAACAACAGCAAATAAGAAAACACCATAAAATACAGTCTACCTTTACCAAAACAACCCTTGACTTTTCCTTCTCTTTCTCCCTTTCTTAACTTCTCCAATTTTCATTTTCCTTTCTTTTCCCTTCTTGTTTATACGTGGGAATGGGACTGCCAGTTGTCCCCTTATTTCCATTCTCATCTTCTTATACATAAATAGAGTTTTTAGTTCATCATAATGCCGCATAAGTAAAGTTGATATTTCTTAGCCACCCTTGTAGCTTGGTATAGCCATGTGGCTAAGTTTTGGCCAGTGGGAGGTAAGTAGAATGATTAGAATGATACATGCAAATTTGGGGTCTTACCCTTCACAGAAAGAAGTGTGCTGTCTCCTTCCATCTATCCCCTTCCCACCAGCTAAAATGCAGATGTGCTGACTGAAGCCAGAACAGTCCTGTTGGCCCACAGAGTAGAAGCCGCATGTCATGATGTAGCAAGAAGACTGAAGAAGCCTGATCCGTAATCCCATGTAGCCACCAAACCCACCCTGGCTGCTTCAACCCACAATGTTAGGAAAGTGATCCAGAGAACTGTCTATTTTATTGACCTTTGCCTCTTGAAGAACACCAATATTTACATCCTTCTAGAGCCTGTTATACAGAGTCAAGTCAGAAAGAGAATAACAAATACAGTTTATTAATGCATATATATATGGAATCTAGAAAAAATGGTATTGATAAACCTATTTGCAGGGAAGAAATGGAGACTCAGGTCTAGAGAATGAACTTGTGGACATAGTAGGAAAGGGAGTGAGTGAGTGGGACGAATGGAGAAAGTAGCATCAATATGTATATACACTTTGCTGTGCTGTGCTTAGTTGCTCAGTCGTGTCCGACTCTTTTGTCACCCCATGGACTGTAGCCCACCAGGCTCCTCTGTCCATGGAATTCTCCAGGCAAGAGTACTGGAGTAGGTTGCCATGTCCTCCTCCAGGGGATCTTCCCAGCCCAGGGATTGAACCCAGGTCTCCTGTATTGCAGGCAGATTCTTTACCATCTGAGCACCAAGGAAGCCCTAATATACACTATCATGTATAATGATACACGGTTAGCTGGTGAGAAGTTGTTGCATAGCAGAGGAAGCCCAGTCTGTGATGCCCTAGTGGGATATGATGGGGAGAAGAGAGGAAGGCTCAAGATCGAGGGGATATATGTATAATTATGGCTGATTCACTTTGTTGTATGGCAGAAACCAACACAACATTGTAAAAATTAAAAAACAAAAAATTTTAAAAAATATAACACATGGTCATCTTTATGGCCATTTTTCCTAATAGAAAAAAAGAAAAAAAGACACTTTTGAAAAATCCTACATTTGTTCTGTGTCTTCAAAAATTGCAGATACAGGCTGCTTTGTGATATTTCTATTAAAATAATGTTGACTTTTCAGTGTCTAAATGAGAAAGGAAATGTCATAATTGGATGTCTATTGAGAATCATCTTGGTTTTAAAGAAAGGGGTTAGACAACTATACCCATTGAGACTTTTGAGACAAAAGAAAAAAAATCTAGCAATAACATTACTGATCAATATTTAATGTTACCTTGAGTAGAGAGCAAAAGGGATTCCATTGAAAATGCCTTTTAAATTATGTTTGTCTCTCAGAGTTCTGAATCTTTCATTTACTTCTCAATAAAATGAATTAACTACTTAATTTGTGGCCTGGCAAAGCAAGGGGAATTATTGACCAAGAATCCCCCTAAAACACCTAGGGTAAGTACTGAGATGTGTGAATTTCATTAATTTAGCTGCTGAGATCTTTGATTTCTTACTCATATTTTTGCAACTTTTCCAACTTATTGATGATAACTTCACTTTTTTTTTTTAACCACCCTGTGAGGCGTGTGGGATCTTAGTTCCCCAAACAGGGATTGAACCCTTGCCGCTATAATGGAAGATCAGAGTCTTAACCACTGGACTGCCAGGGAAATCTAATAACTTTATATTTTAAATTAAAAAAAAAAACAGTAGACTCAACATTCTTAGATATAACCTCATGGTTTCTAACATCATGAAAAACTTAGGAGGTACATGGTATGATATTACATAATTGCTCCAGTTCACAGAGGAAATTATATCCTAGAATGATCCATTTGACAGTTCACAAAGGTCTGGGAACATTCGGGATCTCACTTCTAGTATTATGACAGTCCTCTCTTCAGCAGGAAGCTTGCCCGGTTCAAAAGACTTTGTTCATCAAGAAATCTGATGGGGGATTTCCCTGGTGGTCCAGTGATTAAGAATCCACCTGCCAACGTAGGGGACACAGGGTGGATCCCTGATCTGGGAAGATCCCACATGTCTTAGAGCAGCTAAACCTATACACCACAACTACTGACTGAGTCCTAGAACACATGCTTTGCAATCAGAGAAATCACCACAATGAGAAGCTGACACACTGCAGTGGAGAGTAGTCCCCACTCACTGCAACAGAGAAAACCCTCGCTCAGCAACGAAGATTCAGCACAGCCATAAATAAATAAATATTTATTAAAACATAGTAATAACAAAAAGCCAAACACATATTAAAAAAAAAAAAAGAAATCTGATGAAGGTTTCCTTCTATACAGTCTAGGGTCTATAGTGCCTGAAGGACCAAGAGAAGAGACTATTTCTTTTCAAAAACCTTTCTGTTAGTCCTTATTGGTAATAGGGAGAATCATGTGTAAGTTACTGATCCCTCTTCCTTACAAACCATTCCCTTGTTGAAGGCATATCTACATTACTGGTCGATGTGCAGTTTATAAGGAAGCTTATCACTCAAGAGATTGAAGATGAGTAAGGCCCTCCATAGTGGCATCCTGGACTAGAAGTTCCTGTGTGTTCACTGTTTTCTTCAAGAACCTATCACAGAAAAAAAGAAGAACCTAGCCCAAGGTCATGTACACAGCAGGTGCTTGACAAAAATCTACTGAATAAATAAACAGATTCAATGCATAATGTGAGGAAGCATAAGACATACTTCCTGCCTTCGAAGAGCTTACCAGTCATACAGACCCATTACATAAACCAAAACAAACTCATTTCCTAAGAGGCAAAGGATTAACACAGATTTTTAGGTACTATAGGTTTTCTGGAAGGTCATTCTGTAGGGTTTTGATTGAAAAAGACAAAGGTGAAATGGGCCAAAAGAGAAGGAATTCCAGACAAAAAGAAAGGCTGGCATTAGGACACAGCCCAAGACACCAGGCAGATGAAATGGCAGAATAATGGAGTAGCTGAGGACGAGGTGAGGGAAAGAAGCTTGGGGCTGTGTGCGCGGACGGCTCCGGATGACCAGCCGAGAGTGCGGAGTCCGTTGTGGGTCATGGGGAACCACTGTAGTTTGCTCCATTGGAGAAGACAGACAGGAGGGGGCAGGAATAGGGAGGCAGCTGCTATCAGGGCCGTGTAACCAGGAAGGAGTGTTTATTAGGGCAGTGGCAGGGCTATGCGGAAAGGGCATTAAAATATCTAGAAGCTCAGCGAACCACTCCTGCAGGAACCGGGATGAACCTGCAGTACTTCTTCAGGCATCGCGAGTCAGTCACCTGGGTACTACTGTGACAAACTAAAATCAACTCTCAAGTAGAAAAAAGTTTATAAAAGAGCTCTATTAACCTTGTTTAAATTTGTTTCAGAAATATACAAGGTCATTTATTTTAAAAAATACACAAAGTATACAGGATAAGTAAAAATTACCCCCAATCCCACTCCCAGCCACCAAGACTACTGTTATTTTGGTGAATACTTGCCTCACATTATTCTATACACAGATACATACAAAGTATGATAGAATCTTATTAGATGCAATTATTCCATACAAGCTCTTCCAGAGTTAATTTTCCTCACCCCCTAATATGTTGTAAACATTTTTCCATTTCGATAAATATTGATCTACATATAATGATGTCAATCAGTTTGCCTCTATCACAATGTTCACTAATGGATATTTGGATTCTCATTCTGTGTGTTGCTCTAAACAATCCTGTGATTAACTTCATTGTGTATATTATTTTTCAACTGAATGATTATCTCCTTAATATAAATCTAAGAAGTTGGACTAGCTAGGTCAAAGGTATATATCATTTTATGTTTTGACACATATTCCCAAACCACCCTCCAGAAAAGTATGTTTATTCATTTACACAATAACTATTTTTTGAGCACTTACTATGTACCAAACACTGTTCTATGTGCTGGAAATACAATAGTGAATAAAACGGACAAAGTCTCTGCCTTCATAGAATGTACATTCTAATGTAGGACAATAAACAATAAACTAAACATATATTGTCAAATAGTGGTAAGTGTTACAAAAGCACAATAAAACTGAGTACGGGGGTGGAGAGTCCCAGGAGGTCAGGGGAGGAAATAGAGTGTTTTACATAAGATGGTGGGGAAGGGACTATGAGGAAGAGACATGATATCAGACGTGTACATGCCCGTGGGGACAGCAGTACAGAGAGGGAACAGGAAAGCCAAAACATCTGATGTGGGAACACAGCTGGCATGTATCGTGGCCAAAAAGCCAGTGTCTCTGGAGAGACTGGAACAAGAGGGAGAGTGGTGGGAAATCCAGATGGAGAGGTGGCCAGGTGAGACCAGAGAATTAGGGATGAGCACTTGTAGAGGTGTTCCAACTCATTATGATATTGGCTAAAGGAATGAGACTCTAGCCTGAGACTACTAAAGGGAGAAGAAGGATGAAACTGGGTCTGTTTTAGCTGTGTTTTACCACTGTTCAGTCTTCTGTTCACTAAACACTGCTTAATGGATGTCTGCATTCCTTCTTCCCTTCTCCCAACCCCACTTTCCCACTTATGACTAGGGTCTGGCAAGGATGGAACACAGGTAAGACTATGTATACGGAAAGTGATTTAAGCGTCCATTATGCAGGTCTTATTATGAAGTCTTAGGATATCTCCCAACTTCAATGAGATCTGAAAACTCTTTTTGCTGGCATCTTAACTGAGCTGAGAGATTCCCTGCTCCCATGATTGGAGAGCTCTATCATGTTAATAAAAACTCAGGCAGCCACGTGGGCTCATCACGGCTGATTTAAATCCATATGAACTTTCCCAAGTCCTCCTAACACAGAATTTTTAACATGGAAGGTGATCTATAAATATATGCTGGATAAACAAAAGAATATTCACATTTTTTTCTCTGAAGCCACCTTTACTTTGTAGGAAGAAGCTCTATCATATTATTTTGATTAGTGTCAGTTTCAGTGGACACATTCTGACCACGTTCTTCAATTCTGATGCACTTTGATTATAGTTCCCTGGGCCCTGCCTTTGGGTGTCTCCCTACCATCTGCTGGGAAGGTTCAGGGGATTTAAATGTGTCCAAAGAGAGCTTGGGACTTCCCTGGTGGTTCAGTGGTTAAGATTCTACATTTCCAATTTAGGAAGATTGGGTTTGATCCCTGGTCCAGGAACTAGATCCCACACACCACTACTAACACCCAGAGCAGCCCAATAAATACTTTAGGGATTCCAGGTGGTTCAGTGATAAAGAATCTTCTTGCCAGTGCAGGAGACAGGAGACATGGGTTTGATCGGGAAGATCCCCTGGAGGAGGAAATGGCAACCCACTCCACTATTCTTGCCAGGAGAATCCCATGGACAGAGGAGCCTGATGGGCCCAGTCTGTGGGGTCACAAAGAGTTGGACACGGCTGAGTGAGCACAAGGAGAGCACCGACAGACAGCGTTTAGGGCAAGGTTTGAGTAAACACAGGGCTTTACTCTTTCCCAAGGTAATTATCTGCTTGGGATAAGGATTTCTTCTCCAGTGATAGTATAGAAATTGCACAGCAAAAAAAATAAGACTAAGAGCAAAAGAATTTTTTTTTTAATTCAAAGAAAAAAGGTGATTTGCTGACAATGGAAATTGCAATGTTGGCGAATTTACTGTTCTTTAAACAAAATTAGTAATAGCATTTTCTTCTGGTTATGAAAGTACTTTGTACTCATTCTAGAAAAATACTTTAAATATCAAAAAGCATAAAGGAGAAAATAAAAATTACTCATAATTCATTATTCACAGATGACATTTTGCTGGATTTCCTTCCTTTCTAAACATCACTATGATCATACTATATATGTACAGTTTTACGTCTCTCTTTTTCACCTGACAACAAATTCTGAACTTTTTTCCCAAATACATTTTTTAATATTATTACTAAAAGATACACAATGTTCCAACTATGCCTTTGTCATAATTTATATTATGTGTCCATTACAATTAGTAGGGGCTAGAGAACATTAGTGTTCAATCTATATTATAAACTCTTATAAATATTGTTTCAGTGAACATCCATACACATAATCATTATTTAAATCTCTAAACAATGTCCTAAACTAGACCCTCAGAAGTATAATTACTTGGTCAAAACATGTGACATTTTAAAAGTCTTTTGATAAGTATTTCAAAACTGCTTTCCAAAAAGTTTATATTAACTTACACTCCCCTCCCACTACTCTCAACCATCCTGCTCATGCCACAGTATTTTAAGAGAGTAGCAAAGAGATGCTGGGTCCAAATCCCAGCTCTACTATCTTAGGGAAGTTATTTAACCTCACTAAAGCTCAGTGTCCTCATTTGTAAATCAGGGATAGTAATGGTTATCTAGCTCAAAGAATGGTTGTGAGGGTTAAATTAAATAACATAGAATTGCTTAGTACAGTTCCTAGAACGTATCAGGTAGTCAATACTAGCAGCTATCATGTAGTCAATGTTACCAGTAACCAGTAATATCACCCTTCCCCAAATTACTGCTAGCCAGAGCAATATTTGGGTACAAAATCCCCTAAACACAGTCATAAAAAGTACCAAGCTTCCCTGTTGAAATAGCTGAAGTCACTCAATTATTGTATCCATACACAAAGCCTCAGTATTCTAAAAATACTCACCTATTTGGTTTCCACCTGGAA
Source organism: Oryx dammah (assembly GCF_014754425.2). NCBI lineage: Eukaryota > Metazoa > Chordata > Mammalia > Artiodactyla > Bovidae > Oryx > Oryx dammah. Next base: position 49,734,900 of record NW_024070186.1, read on the forward strand.
GCAAAAACGGTCTACTGAAAGGTGTTATCTACCCTCTATATGTTATTTTAACAATGGTATGTTTTTCTTTATTTTTCCAAGGGAAATATTTATTTAAGGGTCAATGGCTCAAATTTGGATTTTTTTTTTTTTCCAGCAAGAGAAGGAATCAACATAAACAGCCTTGTAATTCATCATTATAAACAGACCTCATAACCTTTAATCTATTATGTTTTGGTCATAGCCTCTCAAAAGAGATCAATGTTTTTTGTTTTGTTTTGTTTTGTTTTAAGTCCCTGAACAACTTAGCAATGAAAAAGTTATTCTAATTATTTAATAATCTGAAAGGTCTTCTGGAACTTTGCTTAGAATTCAGTGAGTTTTTTATTTGACTATTCTCAGACTCTTTGCTTCAGATGATCCCAAGGTATTAATAAATGAAATCAATTGTAGAAACTTGTTTATTAGATAGATGTCCTAAAATTGCTGCAGGAAATTAGTTTAGCTCTATTTAATCCAAAATAGATAAATTTCAAGTGCTTTATGGGAATATATTTGATTAATCTTTCTGTAGAGCTAAATATTTACTGGGTGTGAAAACATTAGTTCTCAGCTGATGGAGAGAAACTGCCCAATAGTACTCTGTGTCCACTGTCTAAAAGGCTATTACTATCAGTAGAGTAAATATACAGTTTTAAGTTCCTCGGGCTTCCCTCATAGCTCTGTTGGTAAATCAGCTGCTTGTAATGCAGGCGACCTGGGTTTGAGTCCTGGGTCAGGAAGATCCCCTGGAGAAGGAAATGACAATCCACTCCAGTATTCTTGCCTGGAGAATCCCATGGATAGAGGAGCCTGGCAGGCTTCAGTCCATGGGATCGCAAGATACGGACACGACTTAGCAACTAAACCACTACCACCACCAAGTTCTTTGAAGTTCCTTGACGCTGGGTAAATTTACACCGTTGGTTAGGAGAGAAACACTGGGGCATTTCATGCTGTGAAAACAACAGAGGAAATGAAATTGTGGGATATCAGAAAAGGTCCTGCCTGCTGCTTTCACCTGGAGTTTCTTCTCTGGAAATCTACTCTGGTCTGACACCAAAGGTGGCATCTGGGGACAGAAAACTGATTCAACTCTTCTCTTTCTGAAGTACAAATACGGCCAGTGTTTCCCTGTCCTATTTTCCTTCTCCCTACTCTGAGATCAGTGTTATCAGACCCTGTAAATTTCCCTTGTAGTGGGTCCCAAATAAACAGAAGTATATGATAACAAGCAGTTGGGTTTAGCTGTCTTTCTGTCCAACTGTTTTGGCCAGAAAAGATGGGTAATGCCTCTTGTGAGATAGACAAGGAAAAATTCTTAGAATTGTCCAGAATCTGAGTAAGAGAAAGACACTCCTTCTTCCTTGCTGCAGTGGCTATCACTTAGTTTGACAAGCAAAGCGCAGGGTAGATTTTGCTCTAAACTACCTCTTTGGCCTACACAATCATACTGAGTAACCCTAAATTTCATTTTCACAAGTGCCATCTGTGTTGCTGAATTCTTAACAGTAACATAAGAAAAGCAAGAGGACAAATGATAAAATATACCTTCAGATCTCAGCTCCAACCAGGAAATCAAAAGGTTTTATTGTGATTCTGCCTGTGCCCATCTCTGTGCAAGGCATGCAGGGAATACAAATGGAAAAGAAGGATGCAATGAGTTCCTGAAGGATGCTATGGTATAAAGGTCTCTGTATATTTCTCATTATCTGTTATAGAAGAGAAAGAAAGATTATCATATTACCTTCTCAATAAACCTTGTTTTTTAAAAAATAAATTTATTTTAATTGGAGGTTAATTACTTTACAATATTATATCGGTTTTGCCATACATCAACATGAATCTGCCACAGGTATACACATGTTCCCCATCCTGAACCCCCCTCCCTCCTTCCTCCCCATACCATCCCTCTGGGTCATCTCAGTGCACCAGCCCCAAGCATCCAGTATCATGCATCGAACCTGGACTGGCTATTCGTTTCATATATGATATTATACATGTTTCAATGCCATTCTCCCAAATCATCCCACCCTCGCCCTCTCCCACAGAGTCCAAAAGACTTGTTTAAAGTTCTAAGCTTCTGCTAAGAATATCAGACCCCACATAGATTCAAATCCCAGTACTGTTCCTTGCTAAATATAACTTTCAGTGACTCACTAAGATGTCCTGTTCCTCAATTTCCTCATCTACAAAATTGGGGATGATAATAGTAATACCTATGTTATATGCTGTGCTGTGCTAAGTGAAAACTGAAAGTGAAAGTTGCTCAGTCATGTCCAACTTTTTGCCACCCTATACACTGTAGCCTTCCAGACTTCTCTGTCCATGGAATTCTCCAGGCCAGAATACTGGAGTGGGTAGCCATCCCCTTCTCCAGGAGACCTTCCCAACTCAGGGATCAAACCCAGGTCTCCAGCACTGCAGGCGAATTCTTTACCACCTACGCCACCAAGGAAGCCCAAGAATACTGAAGTGGGTAGCCTATGCCCTCTTCAGGGGATCTTCCTGACCCAGGAATCCAGCAGGGGCCTCCTGCATTGCAGGTGGATTCTTTATCAGCTGAGGTACCAGAGGAGCTTGTGCTAAGTAGCTTCAGTCATGTCCAAATCTTTGCAACCCCACAGACTGTAGACTGCCAGGCTCCTCTGTCCATGGAATTCTCCAGGCAAGAATACTGGAGTGAGCTGCCATTTCCTTCTCCAGGGGATCTTCCCAACCCAGGGATCTCTTATATCTTAACCCACATCTCTTATATCTCCTGCATTGACAGGCAGGTTCTTTAACATTAGCACCACCTAGGAAGTCCCGAAGGTCATTCCTATTACTCTGTGTTCATCACAGCTCTTCTAGTGCCAAGGATAGTATATTATTTTTAAAAAGAAGAATTCCATCTGTTGTCATAATCACTCTGAATTTAAGCTTTAACTTTGGAATGCCTAGCAGACCCTGTATTTAAAAGGGCTATTTGGTTTCTATTTCTAGCCATGGCAGGCTGGCTTGTAGTTTAAAAAAAAAAATCTTCCTATGAAAATAGCTAGAAGAACTAAATTTTTTTTTTAAAAATGTTATTGTCTGAAAACATTGAAGAGCCACTGAGGTAGCCAGGGCTTGAAGAGTCAAGTCAATATCCCTAAAAGAAGGCAAACTCACTGAGATAAACCTGATATTCTACAATCCCTACTGAGTATCTGCTGACTCACATGCAAAATGGATAGAGGGTAGAGAAGCTGAGCAGAGAGTGGCTTTTAAAAAACAGAAAAGGTGAGCAGGAGTTTTGGCAGACTCATTGGAGAGACAAATATTGAAGCTCAGGGCCACCGAAACAACCAGGACTTGAGATGCTAAAATTTTGGAAGGAAAGAAAGTGCAGAGAACTGATTTAAATAGAATTATCTAGATTTTGCCTCTACATATTTGCCAATTAGTAAGCAGAGGAGACTAAGAGTTAGAGAGGAAAAACAAAAGGCTATTAAGAGGCTGAGAAGCTAAACAGAGATAATGACAGTACCATGCTGCTGATGTGACTGCAGCCATGAAATTAAAAGACACTTACTCCTTGGAAGAAAAGTTATGACCAACCTAGATAGTATATTCAAAAGCGGAGACATTACTTTGCTGACTAAGGTCCGTCTAGTCAAGGCTATGGTTTTTCCTGTGGTCATGTATGGATGTGAGAGTTGGACTGTGAAGAAGGCTGAGTGTCGAAGAATTGATGCATTTGAACTGTGGTGTTGGAGAAGACTCTTGAGGGTCCCTTGGACTGCAAGGAGATCCAACCAGTCCATTCTGAAGGAGATCAGCCCTGGGATTTCTTTGGAAGGAATGATGCTAAAGCTGAAACTCCAGTACTTTGGCCACCTCATGCGAGGAGTTGACTCATTGGAAAAGATTCTGATGCTGGGAGAGATTGGGGGCAGGAGGAGAAGGGGACGACCCAGAATGAGATGGCTGGATGGCATCACGGACTCGATGGACGTGAGTCTTGAGTGAACTCCGGGAGATGGTGATGGACAGGGAGGCCTGGCGTGCTGCGATTCATGGGGTCGCAAAGAGTCGGACACAATTGAGCAACTGAATTGATGCTGCTGCTAAGTCACTTCAGTCGTGTCCGACTCTGTGTGACCCCATAGATGGCAGCCCACCAGGCTCCCCCGTCCCTGGGATTCTCCAGGCAAGAACACTGGAGTGGGTTGCCACTTTCCTTCTCCATTGAGTGAAAGTGAAAAGTGAAAGTGAAGTCGCTCAGTCGTGTCCAACTCTTCACGATCCCACGGACTGCAGCCTACCAGGCTCCTCCATCCATGGGATTTTCCAGGCAAGAGTACTGGAATGGGGTGCCATTGCCTTCTCCGAACAGTACCATAGTGCTGGATAAATAAACATTAGCACTCAGAGCCTAGCAAAGCAGAGTGGGTTTTGTAAACACTTCCTGATTTGATTGAATCATTCCTGAATGATTGAACTACATTCTAGAAATAATGGTAAATAGATACAGATCAGCCTTGTAAAGGCTTAAAAACCCAAGCTCCAGTCAGCTTATTCCCTTATTAATTTAAGGTATTCTGCTTTTAATTTGACCATTTGCCAGAGTTAACATCATTGAGAGTCTTTACAACTTTTCATATGCAATGTCTGGCATTCAATCAAAAATTACCAGACATACAAAGGGGCGGGGCAAGAGAAAAAATACACAATAGAAACAGATACAGAGATGATCCAGACACTAGAATTATCTGTCACAGAATGCAAAATAACTATGATCAACATGTTCAAGAAAATAGATGACAAGATGGAGAATTTCATCAGAGATTTGAAATATATGCATTAAAAATAAAAAGCCAAATATAAATTCCCAAACTGCAAAATATAATAAATGAATTTAATAGCAGTTTAGACAGATGAAATTAAAGTTCAATAAATGAATTTAACAACAGTTTAGATAGATGAAAAATACATTAGCAATTCAGAAGATTGGTTACTAGAAAATATCCAGATGGAAGCATCCAAATCAAAAAAAGAAGAAAAAGGTGAAAAATACAGAAAATAGCATAAACATACGTAAGACATTGTGAAAAGGTCGAACATATGTGTAATTAAAATTCCAGAAGGGTTCTAGAGTGAAACTGAATTGGAGCAATAGGGGCAATATTTGAGAATTTTTCAAAATCAATTTGAAGGGATCAAGTTATAGATTCAAGAAGTACTACAAAGCTTGAGCAAGATAAATACAAAGGAAAACACATTTAGGAATAGCATAACCAAATTTTTTGGAAAACAAGACAAAAAAAGAAAATCCTCCCTAAAATCAGTCAGACTATCTTCCATATTACCCTCAGGAGAACAATGAGAAACAGAAGTAATGGAAGTCAAAGGACTCTGGGATAACATCTTCTAAATGCTAAAAGAAAATAACAGCCAAGCAAAAGTATATTTCAAATATTAAGGCGAAATAAAGACATTTAAGACAAAAAGTAAGAGGGTTTGTTGCCAGCAAACCTGTGCTTTAAAACAAAGAAATCTAAAAGCAGCCCTTTAGGCAGAAAGAACAATTATCTCTGCTATAAGATCATAAAAATGTGGAGGAATAAAAAACAATGGAAAATAAACATGAATAATGACAATATAAAACTATAAAAATGACTATTTGGAGACTTTAAAAAGCTAGTACTAGCTAGCCGGCTTTTCAGGTCTTGTATGTTGAGAAATTTTCACTGTTTTTTAAGAATCAAAAAAGGATTGTCTTAACTGGGAATATTCTGTTTCCTTCCACATGAGGGGCCATATAGCATCAAAAAACTAACCTCAGCCCTTCTACTCACTGAAGAATAGGGCTTGTGATGGGCCCTCCAGGGGTTATTTAAAGCCTCGTCAATCACTGTTTAGAAACCAGCCCTACAAAAGGAAACTAGCAGCATGCTATAACATACTAAGGGCAAGGCTGCTGTGTTACAGGGCCTCACCCATTGCCCAGCTGTGTGTACATGATCCCAATAAATTGTCCCAATAATCCCAGCAGGTAGGTGTTTTTCTTCCTGTTTTATAGGAGTTCAGAAAAGTTAATGAAATAACTAAAAACTGTACAGTTAGAAAATGATGGAGGGAAGGGGAGGAGCAAGGAACCATGGCCTCTATGGTAGCTCTTGCAGTAGGCTAGGGAGGAGAAAGTTGACGCATTTCGGGACAGCTGCTATCTGCCTCACAAATTCCAGGACTCATGCAGTGCTGTGAAGAAGTTGTTCACAATACAAACAGATAACAAGCAAGGAGGACCTGCCTGCTCCAGTGGAAAATCCTTATAAAGAGCCTCTGAAAACTTATATCTTGGTGGAAACCATGTAGATTATAAGAATATACAGCTTTTATCCCGGTTTATGTCTCCATTTACTGGATGCATTTATGGGAGGCACATAATAGGTCTTTGTGGGAATAAAAAGAAATCACAAAAAGAATTAAGAGAGCTCAAATACAGGGGGTTATGCCAGTTACATGGAGAAGGCAATGGCACCCCTCTCCAGTACTCTTGCCTGGAAAATCCCATGGATGGAGGAGCCTGGTGGGCTACAGTTCATGGGATCACTAAGAGTCAGACACGACTGAGTGACTTCACTTTCACTTTTCACTCTCATGCACTGGGGAAGGAAATAGCAACCCACTCCAGTGTTCTTGCCTGGAGAATCCCAGGGACGGGGGAGCCTGGTGGGCTGCCGTCTCTGGGGTCGCACAGAGTCGGACACGACAAGCGACTTAGCAGCAGCAGCAGCATGCCAGTTACATATAAGGATCCTGCATATCTCAAAGACCCTAAAGTTTGTAACATCAAATATAGGGAGTAAATTCTATAAAGTTGTCATCAGTAAACTTACTTTGCAATTAAAAAAAAGAAAGAAAGTGATGGAGGTTTAGATTTTAAATCAGTTCTGTAAAGCCCATGGTCTTTCCACTGTACCAGGCCAGAGGCTAGAAAGGCTCCAGCCAGTGAAACAGAGTCACATAATAGTTAAAAGAGAAGATCTAAAGATGTGTAGCACATGTGCAGAGTATTCTTCAAAACAGAGTGAAATGATAAAGGGATGGGTGGATGAATGGACGGAATGCATGAGCATGTGTGCCCAGTCGTGTTTGACTCTTTGTGACACCATGGACCTCTAGCCCACCAGGCTCCTCTGTCCATGGAATTTTCCAGGCAAGAATACTGGAGTAGGTTATCATTTCCTTCTCCAGGGATCTTTCCAATCTAGAGATGGAACCCGAGTCTCTAGTATCTCCTGCATTGACAGGTGGATTCTTTATCACTGTGCCACCTGAGAAACCCCAGAGATTACATAACAGTGTAAATGTTTCAATAAAAAAAATTTTTTTAAGAGCTATCAGAATGGGCCCAGCAGCTCTCTGGGAAGTTCACTTCACCTGCCAGTAGGTGACCTTTTAAAAGACAAATAAAGCAAAACAAAAATAAATAAAGCTGCAATATATTTGAATGTTAAATAATTCAAACAATAAAGAGGCTATTCAATAAAAAGCAGATTTTCTCTGTACTTCAAAGATTCAACCTCCTTCTCTAGTGGAAATGGTTGATTGATTTTCTATGCTCTTATGAATGTAGGTCTATGTTGATACTATACCTACACCTATGCATACATATATATGTGTGTGTATAAATATGTAAGTATATACTTTTTCCTTGCACAAACAGAAGCATACTATACAGTGGACACTGAGCCTTAATTATTTTTTTTTGGCCATGGCTCACAGCATGTGGGATGTTATTTCCCTGACCAGGGACAGAACCATCACACCTTGCATTTGAAGTGCGGAGTCTTAACCATTTGTCCTCCAGGGAAGTCCCTGAACCTTGATTTTTCACATAACTATTTTTCTCAAAATTTTTTTCAAATGTGAACCATTCTTAAAGTCTTTGTTGAATTTGTTACAACATTGCTTCTGTTTTATGTCTTTTGGATTTTTTGGTCACGAGGCCTGGGGGATCTTAACTGCCTGACCAGGGGTTAAACCCACACTCCCTGCATTGGAAGGTGAAGTCTTAACCACTGGACTGCTAGGGAATTTCCTCACATGAATTTTCATATAATGCAGACTGTTCCTATCACACATGTAAATCTAACTCAAGCTACACTGAAGAGTCCATTGAAAAGATGAACTACCTTTTAATGAAAGAAGCCCCTATTAACGGACATTTAGAGTGTTCTAGGTCTTTGATATTAAAAATAATACTTTCCATGGAATTAGTCCTCATGTATATGTGAAAGTGTTAGTAGCTCAGTTGTGTCCGACTCTTTCAACCCCATGGAATGTAACCCGCCAGGCTCCTCTGTCCATGGGATTCTCCAGGCAAAAATGCTGGAGTGGGTTGACATTTCCTTCTCCAATATGTGCAAATAGTGTATAGGATAAATTCTTGGACATAATTTTAATAGCTATGGCCAACTAATGCTTCCAATAGATTGCACTAGATTACACTCCCACCAGTAATATGGCAACTAATTTCAACATACCCATAAATCATCAAACTTTTTAGTTCTGTGAAGTATAAGGCTAAAAACCATATCTAATCATTTTAATTTGCATTTATCTAATTTTAAGTACAGCTATTTGTCATATGTTTCTAAGTAATTTATATTTTTCTTTCTTCAAAATGTCTATTCATATCCTTCGGCCATTTTTTAATTGGATTGTTGACTTTTTCCTTTTTAATGTTCATATTCATATACTAAGGAGATGAGCCCTTGATCTGTCACATACTGTTGGCAAATGTTTTTTTTTTCAGGTTATCATTTGTCTTAAATGTTATCTATGGTATCCTTTTGTTGTAGAAATGTTTGTTCTTTATATAATCAAATTTATCATCTTTTTCTTTTTAATGTCTAAGCATCAGGTGATCTCATCAGGCATGAGGCTGCAATGGCCAGGAGCTGTATCATTTTTGCTTGTTTGTTTGTTAAACTGTCTCAAGATGCAGAAAAATTTGCAGTGATATTCATAAAAACCTTTATTCTGGAGCATCAATGAGCAATAATATCTTTTCTGGAAATTTTTCTTGAAGACCACTGTCAGTATTTTTGAGGTTATTTAAGACAGTATGGGAAATAGACGGGGAAACAGTGTCAGATTTTATTTTGGGGGGCTCCAAAATCACTGCAGATGGTGATTGCAGCCATGAAATTAAAAGACGCTTACTTCAGCATATTCAAAAGCAGAGACATTACTTTGCCAACAAAAGTCCCATCTAGTCAAGGCTATGGTTTTTCCAATGGTCATGTATGGACGTGAGAGTTGGACTGTGAAGAAAGCTGAGCACTGAAGAATTGATGCTTTTGAACTGTGGTGTTGGAGAAGACTCTTGAGAGTCCCTTAGACTGCAAGGAGATCCAACCAGTCCATTCTGAAGGAGATCAGTCCTGGGTGTTCTTTGAAAGGAATGATGCTAAAACTGAAACTCCAGTACTTTGGCCACCTCATGCGAAGAGCTGACTCATTGGAAAAGACCCTGATGCTGGGGGCAGGAGGAGAAGGGGACGACCGAGGATGAGATGGCTGGATGGCATCACCAACTCGATGGACGTGAGTTTGAGTGAACTCTGGGAGTTGGTGATGGACAGGGAGGCCTGGCGTGCTGCGATTCATGGGGTCGCAAAGAGTCGGACACGACTGAGCGACTGAACTGAACTGAACTGAAGACAGTATGATAACATATAAATGTTGCTTGTAGAAACAATACTATGAACGGTTAGGACTCCCCTTTCCCCTTATTGGGAAGTTGCCACTTAACATTTAAAAGACTGCCAAGAGGCAGCTGTGGAAGAAACTAGTGACCCTGTGCCTTAATCCAAAAATCTTAACTACTCCTCTCACTGTGTAGTGGTATTTCATAGTGATGACTCTCTGCAACTTTACAAAATACTTACCTGGTGATTGATAGATATAATATGATCCACATGACTAAACTAGGCAACCAAGCATTACCATCTCCATTTTGCAGATATGAAAATTAGGAAAGGCAGTGGCCTGTCTTAGTTTATACAGCTACCAAGTAGCAGAAGGCAGCTAGAATTAAGGTCTTTTGATCGTAGATGCAAAGTCAGTCTTTCTGGCTCAGCTCACTACTTTTCTCCCTGCTGCTGAAACACTTCACTGCCAAAAAAAAAAATTGCTCCATGGAACTAGCCTCATTAACATGTCATGCCTGAGGCTTGCCTATTCAGTTCAGTTCAGTTCAGTCGCTCAGTCGTGTCAGACTCTTTGTGACCCCATAGACTGCAGAACACCAGGCTTCCCTGTCCATCACCAACTCCCGGAGGTTGCTCAAACTCATGTTCATCGAGTCGGTGATGCCAAACCAGCTCATCCTCTGTCATCCCCCTTTTCCTCCTGCCCTCAATCTTTCCCAGCATCAGTATCTTTTCCAGTGAGTCAGTTCTTCACATCAGGTGGCCAAAGTATTGGAGCTTCAGCATCAGCATCAGTCCCTCCAATGAATATTTAGGACTGATTTCCTCTAGGATGGACTGGTTGGATCTCCTTGCAGTCCAAGGAACTCTCAAGAGTCTTCTCCAACACCACAGTTCAAAAGCATCATTCCTTCGGCACATAACAGGAATATAAGGCTCTGCTTCTTACCCTGACAGGTCACCTTTCAAGGGCAGAGCTGTACTGGACCCCACTCTGTCAGGTGAGGCGTGAGAACACCTGCTGATTTATGCTCAAATTCAATGATCTCTATAGAACAGAACTGCAGGAAAACTGACAGCAGACTCCTCACTATGTTATGAAGGACCCTGGTGTTTACAATACCTACTTACAGATTCACATTGACACACAGATCACAAACCTCTTTGGAACCTCACTTCTTCCAAGAATGGGCTGCCACTCTAAATCATGGCACCAAAGATACAGTGCTAAGTCTTCAGTTCAGAGCCTATGACTGTGAACTTGTCTCCCAAGGAGAGTAGACTACAACAAAGGCACGTAGTCTGAGCAACTACTGATTATTTGGTACAGCTGCAGGTATCCAGCACTACTGATAATTTGGACAGTGTAACTTATTTCAGTTTGGGGGTGGGAGAAGCCATCCTGTGTACTATAGGATCTTGAGTAGTACGTGGCATCATTTCTCCACCCACTAGATGCCAGTAGCAATCCCTGTCCCTATTAGAACAACCAAAAATTGTTCCAGACATTGCCAAATGTCCTCTGGGGAATAAGACCTCGTCCAGCTGAGAAACAGTGATACAAGACCTTAAAACATTCTGCCAAATATCTGAAAAGACCTCTGATTACCAGTGAAGGATCTATTAGATGAGATCTCAGATTGGTCCACTGCTCAAACTCAATGAGAAAAGAATGACTAATAGAAAAACTATCTGAATGTACCAAACTACAATTAAAGTTTGCAAACAACCCACTCCAGTATTCTTGCCTGGAAAATTCCATGGACAGAGAAGCCTGGCAGGCTACAATCTATGGGGTTGCAAAGAGTCAGACTCGACTGAGAGACTAACACACACACATACTTATATTTATACATATTTTTTATCCCCATTCCTCATTCTCATCTCATCACTCCTCAGTGGGATCTATCCTAATATTTTTAACACATTTCATTTGTTTGCAAGTGTCCTTGTATAACATGTACCATTTTGAATATATTCTTCTCATTAAAGTAAACACAAGTCTGCCATTGCTTATCCACAGTTCTGAAACCTCACAGCTCTGGATCCCAAAAGTTTTTCCTTAAACTCACTTACCAAAATCTGATGCATGGAACATGAGGCTATTTGTAGCCTTTATCCACTTAATGTAACCCATTCCTACATTTTGCTGCAGAAATATTGTGTTCATTTATAAGATGCTGCTTTTTCTTTTTCTAAAATCGAATTTTTTTTGTATTCCTAAACAAACCTGACTGCAAGAGGTTTAACTGTCTGTGTCTAGTATTATACACAGATCTTATTCTGGTTTTATCTTTATGTTTTTACCTAGGATTATGTTGTAAAGATATACTCATATTGATGTATATACATCTAGTCCACTACTTCTAATGTTGCAAAATACTCCAGGAAGCAGATCCCTCACATTCTATTTATTCATTTCCCCACTGGTGGGCAGCTAAATGGTCTCCAACTCCCACCACTACAACCAATGACTTAACATGTATGAACATCTTCATACATGCCCTTTCATGGACCTTGGCATCTATATCTCTTTAGGATGTATACCCAAGCTAGAACACTGGATAATCAGGTATGCATATACTTAATCCAGCTGGAACCAGATGCCAAAACACCCTCCAGTATAGCTGCATCAGCCTACTTGCATTATAAAAGAACCTAGGGTCCTACATTTTCACCAAAACTTGTCAGTGTCCAATGTACTCATTTTTTTGGTGGCCTAAAAGGTCAAAGTGATACATTGTTCTTCTTTGCTGTTGTAGTTTTCAGATTATACTATATTTAAGCATCTCCTGATGCTGGTTAGCCTTTGAGGTTTCCTCTCTGTATATTGTTGCCTGTTCATAAGTTTTGCCCATTGTCATTGGGGTTTATTTTTCTTACTGACTTTTAGTCTTCTATACTTCTATACCTTCTATACTTTCCTGTTGGTTTTAGACATTGCACAATATTTTCTCCCAGTCTGTCAGCTATCTGTTAACTTTGTCCATAGTTAACAGGAAATCATACTACAGAAATTTTTAATTTTATGTAATCAAATATATGAGTATTTCACTTATGGCTTGGGGCTTTCATGTTTTTAAGAAATCCTTCCCACTCTTAAATGATGAAGATAGTGTCATACATTTTCTTCTACTACTGTAATACTTTTACTTTTCACATTTAGTCTTTAACCTACTTCTAAGTGGCTCCACTTCTGTGTGATAACAGTTTCTACTAAACAATCCATGCTTCCCTGATTGATCTAAGTACCATTATACCTTTATACTAAATATACATACATATGAGTCTGTCTATAATTTTCTATTTTGTTTGAAAGGTGCATTTGACTGTCCTATTGCCAAATGTTATTTTTATTACTATTGCTCTGAACTATATCTTTATATCTGGTAGGGCTATTTGCCTGTCTCTGTTATTTCTTTACAGGTTTAACTTAGATATTCATGGGCTTTTATTCTTATATATTTTAGATTAGGCTTATTATTAAGTTCCTCAGAAAAGTTATTTGTAATTTATATTGGGATTGCATTGAATATGTGAATTAACTAAAAGAGACCTGAGCTATTTATATCTTAAGATCTTCCACCCAAGGTTTCCATTTAAATTAAATCACTCTATGTTCTTGACTGAATTTTCCCCAAAGATGATTTTATGCTTACATTAACTCGTGTAATAATCACAACCACCCTACAGTAACTTTATTATCATAATTTTTCAGATAATGAAACTGAGCTCAGACAGATAGGTAATTTGCACAAGAACACACAGCAAGTAACTAACAGAACCTGGATTCAAACAGTCTAGAGTCCATATTCTTAACCACTGTACTGCTTTCCCGTCAACAGGCAGTTACTTTATAGTCTGGCTGCTATTGTGAATGGTATCTTCTTTTTATTACTGTCTATTTATTATCTGGTACATTATTTTTATTATATTTTCTAAAATGTTGTTACAGATGTAGAGAAATTTGGTTGATTTTTGAAAGTTAGTATTTGTATCCAATGAAGTTTATAGATAGAGTCCATACAGATTAATTCTCTTATTAGTTTAGTATTTGATCTATTCTTTTTGTTGCTTTTTTATATATCAACTGCAAATAATGAGAGCTTTGTCTTTTACTTTCCAATTTTAAATCTCTCATTTCTTTTTCTTTCCTTATCTCATTGGCCAAGACTTCCAATATAGTGCTAGAAACCATGTAATAGCGATCACGGGCAAAGAATGTCTCTTATAGAAAAGTAATGTTATCTCAGAAGAAAGCTGTCCTTTTATCTTGGCTACAGAATGTGCAGCACATCAGAGAACTGTTTCACTAAAGTACAGGTTAGAATCCACTCTGAGCATAGGCCCTACGTTCATTTATGCTGCAGAAATTCTTCTTCATAGGAGACAGCCCTTCCAAAGGAGAAATGGCTCAGCTAACCTTGACTTCATTCTGACTTTAAGTACACATAACTCCATCCTAAATCCCTATGGCAACAGTACAGCTCAGCACCCCTTATTTGCTTCACACAACCTGCAGATGCAACTGTTTCTGACAATGCATTGCTCTCTAATTCATAGACCACAGCGTTGGAAGGAGCCTTAGAGATCAACTGTTGGTCTCATCTAAAAGTCCCTATGGTGGGTACCTCATAGCAGATGATCTGCTAAGGAGACTGATACCAATAAAAGAGAGAGCTGGAGTCAGAGAAGGGGTTAACACAGCTTTCTCCTAATTGGTTTCATCACCACATCTTTAGTAAAGGTTGACCCTGCCTTGCATTCACGGTAACATCTCAAGGCTTACTATGACCATCCATCCAGACTTCAACAGGGATTCAAAGGAAGCACGACTCTTCTCTCCTGTACTCCAAGAGGCTTATCCCTCTACAAGATGAGTGCATCTGCCCAAAGGTGGACATTGGACACTGAAGTCCTGGGGCCATAGTGCAGTCAGATCCATAGAGGCTCTGAGTGGATGAACAAACACACCCTTCCCTTTCATACATACCCAGGGTGACTAACGCTCATGGTAGAAATGAGTGAACCGAAAAGTCCCACAGGAACCTCAAACCCAACACATCCAAAGTGGAACTTCTCAGTGTCTCCTCCAAACTCACTCCCCTCTTACAGTAACCCCTGTGCAGGAACCAGAACAACCTCTCTTCAGCCATCCTTAGCACCTTCCTATCCTGCTCACCTGAGGAGTTACCAAGTCTTGGTCCCTCCTCATCCTGAGGATTCCATTGCCCACCCTTGAGTCTCCAATCTGAATAGGGCTTGGTCATGCCCTCCACTCCTGACCCCTGGGACCCATCCCCCCTCTGTATGTGTGTGTTAGTCACTCAGTTATGTCTGACTCTTTGTGACCCTATGGACTGTAGCCCACCAGGCTCCTCTGTCCATGGAATTCTCCAGGCAAGAATACTGGAGTGGGTTGCCTTGCCCTTCTCCTCCAGGGGATTGAACCCAGGTTTCCTCCACTGCAGGCAGATTCTTTACCTTTGAGCCACCAGGGAAGCCCCCATCCTCCACACTACTGCTGATTTTCCCATCATGCAAATGCAACCGCATCTCCTGCCTAAAACCCTAGAAGGCGTCCCACTATTCTCAGCAGAATGTACACTTCCCAGCAGGGACCCTACTACCCTCAAGCACAGCACCCTCACCCTTTCCAACCTCACACCCTGTACAGGACTGCTAGATCACCCCCTTCCTCTACCTTCCCCAACCGTGTGTCTGATCCCTGTTCCCTCGATCTAGAACTTGCAGCCCATCTCACCCGCAGCGGTCTAACGTCTACTCACCTGTCAACAATCAAGTCGCAGCTCCCTCCTTCTGGGCGCTTTTGCTGCCTCCTCAACTCCATTGCTCCTTGATGACCTTTCTCTGACCTCTCCTCCTAGGACTCTATACATCCATCCCACTAAACTCTAACGATTCTCTCCTGGACGCCGTAAGAAACTGGATTTTCTAAGAGTAGTTATTACACAGCCAGTCTGGTTTCATCCCTTATTGTATTTAAGATGGTACCCAGGAATAAAACACATTGAGTCAGATTTCGTGTGGGAGTGAGCCGAAAGTGACCAGTTCACTGCTGCGTGCCCCTCAGTGTCGCCCTGGCACACCGTGGACTATATGAAAAAAATGAATGATGATTGATTGAATGATTTGCCTATCCGCATCCAGAACTAGGCGAGAGGTCAGACCTCATCCTAAATTTGCATGGACAGGGGGTGGCCTTACTCGGTGTTCCGTCGGGAGGGGGCGCTGCGGGGCGACGGGGCCAGGGCTGGGTAGCTGGGGGCGGGGGGCGTCCGAGGAGGGTGAGGCAGGGGTCGGGCTTGCCCGGGGACCCCGCGCAGCGACGCTGAGCCGAATTTCACTTTCGTTTTGGGCCAGGCCGGAGGCGGCGGGGCCGTCCCGGAACGACTGCGGCCGGGCGCACGGGGAGTTAATCCGAAAGCGCTCCAGCCCCGCGGGCTAGACTCCACGTGTCATCGAGAAGCTGATGTAGAGAGAGACAGAGAGAGAAAGCAAGCAAGAGATCAGAGTCCCGGGAAAGTCCTGCCGCGCCTCGGGCAATTATAAAAATGTGACCCCTGGGTTGGCCTCCCAACCACCACCCTCACCTGCTGCACGCACCCGTCCGCGTCCAGCTGCCGGCTCGGTTCGGTGTCCTCGCCGCTCCGCTCAGCATGTGCCCGCTTCGCAGTGAGTAACCAGCCTCGCTCTCTCTCGGGTTGGGGGACCGCGGCCGGGAGGCAGAAACTTGGGATGGGCTACGTGGAGACTGGAAGACCGCAATCTCGTGCAGAGGAGGAAGGACGCGGGGAGACACTGCGGGCTTATCCTGCGCCCAATAAGACATCCTCTTTTTTAACCGTGGAACAGCCCCAGGAGCTCATAAATTACAACTGCCCCACTTCACAGATGAGAAACTAAGGCCCCGCAGGATAATTTCTTGCCCAGGCTCCCTTGGCGACACCATTAAGAGGATAGACAGATCCCAGCTAGTCGGCTTCAAAGCAAGGCTGTCTCTACCCACTGTTTCCAAAACACGGGGTGGCTTCCCCACCTGGCCTCGCTTTCCCTCCTCCTGAAATGGAGACTGTTTCTGGGTGAACTCTGCCCTGCACCCTGGTCTGAACTCACAAGGCAATAGTGTCTGTGAGTTGGTTTCCAACCCTAGAACAGAGCACTGCCCTTCAAGAGCTTAATTCATCATCTCTCAGTTGCTGAAAGATCAGTGGGAGGTTGGTGCCCAGAAGGAGATGGGCGGAGATGTCCAGAAGAGATGGAAGGTGGAGGCCGGCCTGCTCATTCTTCCCCTGGGTTCCCTTGCAGGCCTCCTCCTCATATCCACCCTGGTTCTCCTCCACCACCTGCCCCACCTCAGTTTGGGCAGGAGCCTCCCCACCACCACAGCAGGCCCAGGAAGGAGCTGCCTCAACTACTCCCAAAACCTGCTGAGGGCCGTCAGCAACACGCTGCAGAAGGTGAGCTTTGTGTTATCCTTATTCCCACTGCAGTCTCTCTAGTGAAGGGACATCTCTGAACCCCTGGTCACCCGAAGGAACTGCAGGGAAATTGTGGAAGTTAATCAGGAGCTGTCAAGAGAGAAAGAGGGAACTTTACAAATGGCCCAACTATTAGCTAAAGAGTCTCAATGAAATTGTGTCTCCAGAGAAGGCAGGAGAGGTCATAAATTACAATGGCATTTGTTTTGGCTGTGCCTACACAGAGGAAAGTGGATATTTACAGTGTTCCCTGTAGCCTGCCAACAGAGATGGAATTGTGTCAGGCCCACACTGTTCTCTGACAACTTATCAATCCGGGAAACTGTTATTAGGGGCGGCCTCTGTGCTCTGGGGCTACCAAGATGAATCGGCCCTGACACAGTCCTCGCCAGCTTCCAGTCTGGTGGCTCTGTTTGTTGAGAGTAACACATTTCTGGGGGCTTGTGACAGTGCATGTCCAGGCTTCCTTTTCTAGGGGGCGAGTTATCTAATTTTATTGAAAGCTTCAGTCATTTCTTTTAGCTTTCATATTTTAATGCAAAAAATTTCTTTTTCTTCTTCCTTTAAAAACTTTCCAACATCATTTGCTTTGGCTGCAACAGCCTAAACTGATATTTTAAAAGATGTCCTTTGACCTTCCTGCTCTCTAGTAAATCTTTCTTGAATATTTCTAGCTTGTTGCTCTATAGTGATTATAGTGAAGTTGCTCAGTCGTGTCCGACTCTTTGCAACCCCATGGACAATAGCCTGGTAGGCTCTGCCGTCCATGGGATTTTCCAGGCAAGAATACTGGAGTGGGCTGCCATTTCCTTCTCCAGGGGATCGAACCCGGGTCTCCTGCATTGCAGACAGACACTTTACCGTCTGAGCCACCAGGGAAGCCCTGAATATCTTAAAGTAAGCTCAGTGCCACAAGTTCTCCTTAAGGAACTCTCCCCACCTCCAACCTTTTCTAATGGGCTGACCATTGTTCCTTACAGTTCAATCCATCTTAATTAAAAAGGCAGCTCACCAAGTGAAAACTGAAGAGATAAGTCCTTTGATTCCTAAAGAAAAGTATGATATGGGTAAAATTTAGGAGCTCTGATTTAAATAGATGCTTCATGTGAAAAATTTGACTCTTCTACTCCCAGAGGCAGCACCAAAGGTCAGAAGATCACAGAACTCAATTTGATTTTTTAATATGATTCCTGTGTCAACTTTGCCAGAACAAATCAGCTGGCTGCTTGTAGAGAAAACAGAGGTAGCAAATGCATGTGATTCAGAGGCCGTATCCAGCCCACAGATCTGTAAAGTTTGGCCAGTATCTTTTATATTTTATTTTAATTTTTGAGTTTGATGTCATTGAAAAAGTAGACCTTTCATATAAGAATCCAGATTTCTAGCTTCTCCTGAAAAAATTTGAAGAACTATGGCAGTTGGACCCACATTTCCTTTTTGCTCTATTTATTCATTTTTTCATTTAAAAATTACTTATTGAGTGCCTACTGTATGCCAGGCACTATTTCATAGATTCATCTTTTTTAATAATGCCATAATAATATAGACAGTCACTGTTTCATTTTGGAATAAAGGAAGGCATTTATCACAGAAATAAAATATTGTCTTATTTGGAGATTTTTTTCTTTTTCTTGTTGCAGTGTAGTTGCAAATCTAACTTTTTACAACCTGCTCAGGCCTCCAGGAGCATTTTCTATTGCTGCTGTAACAAATTACCACAAGCTTAATGGCTTTAAACAACACAAACTTATTATCATACAGCCCTGGAGGTTAGACATCCAAAATGGGTCTCACTGGTCTAAAATTAAGGTGTCAGCAGAGCTGTATCTCTTTCCGGAGACTCTAGAGGAGAATTCATTTTCTTGCCTTTTCCAGCATCTAGAAGCAGTCCATATTTCTTGGTGGCCCTCTTCCATCCTCAAAAGCCAACAAATGAGTCTTTCTCAGGCTTCATCTCTCTGACCTTGACTCTCCAGCCTCTCTCTTCCATTTACAAGGACCCAGAGATTACGCTAGACCCACCCAGACACTCCAGGATAATCTATTTCAAAGTCAGCTGATTAGCAACCTTAATTTCATCTGCAACCTTAATTCCCCTTTGCCACATAACGTGACATAGTCTCAGGTTCTAGGGATTGGGAGGTGAATATCTCTGGCGGAGGCATTTTTCTTCCTACCCCAGACAGGGTCGCAAGCTTTGCTACTTGTTGCCCACCCGTGTCCTGTACTCTCAAGCTTTGATTCATGGCCCATGCTGTTCCCTCTGCCTGACGATCCCCCTCCTCTGAGGATGTCCCATCTCTGGGAAACCTTTTCATCTCTTTCCACTCCCTTCTCAGAGCCCTCTGACCCTTCAATTCAGCCCTTCTCACCTGCCGGCATGTCCCCTGGTCATTGGGACACTGGCCTGTCTCCACAGCTGAACTGGGAATTCTGGCGGGAATAATGCAGTCCCCTTCTTTGTCACAGTCCTTAGTACCTAGCATGGCATATATCAGGCTTGTTGAATGGAAAAATGATCTCGATCTTCAATCAACAAATCATTCGCTTATTAAGCTAAATTTCATAAATATGTTCAGCATGCTTGTAAGATGATGATATGTGTGTATATACCACACATTAAATCTCCACTTGTTTTCATGGTTGCATGTTTGTTATATCCATCAAGCGGTGACCTTAACAATCCCCCTCTAGAAGCTATATTTGAAAAAGATATTCATAAAACACAGATGCTTTGGCAAAAGGAAAATAAACTGTTTTCACCAGAAGTAAGTGTCCCAGCATGGTGTAGAGGCTGATTAGCACAGCCTGTTGAAATGATTTATAGTATTTACATAACGGAAAAACATATCATCCGGAGAAACATGTTGTAAGCAAAAGGAGAGGAGGGAGAGGGAGAGAGTGTCAATGACCTGTTTCTTTGGTCTTATGAAGACTTTGAATTTTCTACAGGTCAGAGATGGCGGTCAAAGGCAGCCAACTCTTGCTTTGGTGCCAGCATTATGGGGAGCCTGGTGCCTTATTAATATCATAAGCTGAGGGTTTTTTTTAATATTTTACAGGCCAGACAAACCCTAGAATTCTACTCCTGCACTTCTGAGGAGATCGATCATGAAGATATCACCAAAGATAAAACCAGCACAGTGGAGGCCTGTTTACCACTGGAATTAGCCACGGTATAAAGGATTTTCCTCCCAAAGCTTATAACATGGTTAAGGGCTGTGCATCAGACCTCATCTTCTTCCAAAAATGTGCATGCTTCTGGGCTCTATCCTCATGGGATGGCAACAGGCCCCATTGTAGAAGTTCAGTTTAAAACAAAAATGTGTAAAAATATATGGTTTTTTACAACAGTGTGAAATATACATAACACTACTGAACTATACACTTTAAAATAGTTAAGATGATAAATTTTATGTTTTTTACCACAGTGAAAAAATTTGATATATTTGAGAAGTCAAAAAAATTTATATTAAAAATTAGTATCTTTTTGATGTGCGGTTTTTTTTTTTTTTTTTTTGCTCTAGAATGAGAGTTGCCTGGCTTCCAGAGAGACCTCTTTAATAACTGTAAGTCAGAAAATTGAAGGTTTCAGCTCCTATTATGAATTCATATCATTGATATCTCATTATTTTTTTCTTCTAGAATGGGCATTGTCTGGCTTCTGGAAAGACCTCTTTTATGACAGTAAGACACAAGATTCTTTCTTCAAATGCAACGTTGGGGTAGAGGGGGATGTTTTTAGCCCATCTCAATGGTTCCTTCCCCACTTCGTTGTATCACCCAGACCCTGTGCCTTAGAAGTATCTACGAGGACTTGAAGATGTACCACATGGAGTTCCAGGCCATGAATGCAAAGCTTCTGATGGATCCTAAGAGGCAAATCTTTCTAGACCAGAACATGCTGGCAGCTATTGCTGAGCTGATGCAGGTAAGACCTCCCGTCCTTCATGCTGAGACAGCCAGCCAGGGTCCCTGATGAAGGGCTCCACTGTCAGCCCTTCCTGGATTGGGGGAGGCCTGAAATGCCCCCTTCAAAGCCAGCTACATAGTAGGGGAGACAGTCTTGAGGGCGCCCTCTAGTGAGAGGGCAACATGAGCCGATCACATGAAGGAAAGCAGCCTCCTGCTTGTTGATCATGAGATGTGCCCCAGGCTCTGGGCAAAGATGTTCATACGTGTGCTGTCCCCACGGCAATCACGTGGGGTCTGTGGAAAGGAGGAATCCCATGCTTAGAGGGTTGTTCACTTGTCCGAGGTCACACAGCTTGGAAATGGCAGAGGTAGTATTTAAACCTCCAAAAAGGGATTCCACTCCACTCATCTTCTCACACATCTCTAAAACCTCTGCGATGTTCCTGACAGGGGCCAGCATGCACATCTGCAAATACTGTTAGTAAAGGCACACTAGTCTAGTGCCCAGGACCCATCCGGAACCAAAATGTGGATGAAAGAAAGAAATGACCTGGGGACGTCCACAGTGTTACTCAGAGACAAGAACTTGCTTTGTAATTTCCTGAGTAACCAGAACACATGATGCTGATATGAAACATAGAAATAACCACTTAAGAAAGAGCAGGGTGCTGCTGTGGTGACCAGAGCA
Source organism: Oryx dammah (assembly GCF_014754425.2). NCBI lineage: Eukaryota > Metazoa > Chordata > Mammalia > Artiodactyla > Bovidae > Oryx > Oryx dammah. The sequence continues at coordinate 49,756,712 of NW_024070186.1, forward strand.
TGGGATAAATATGGCGTCAAAAATGATTATCTGAAAAGAAATTTATTTTTATTTCATTCATTCTTTTTTTTTTTGGTGCCAAATCACTTGTTTGAAAAGCAGTGAACATCATGCAAGTATCAGAGAATGTTACCATCTAGACAGTTGTAGATGACATTTTATTTTCAGGACCAAGAATGGAGTCAGTTCCACCAGTAATCAGACAACTATGCCCAGACATTCTGCACCTCTGTGAAATGGGGTGATGACCCACTCTACATTCTTTTAGGCTCTTTGTGAGGAAGTACAAGCAAAAATGCTGAACGTTGTGCAAATATATGGGCTTCCCAAGTGGCTCAGCAGTAAAGAACCTGACTGCCAATGCAGGAGACCCAAGTTCTATCCCTGAGTCAGGAAGATCCCCTGGCAGAGGAAATAGCTACCCACTCCAGTATTCTTGCCTGGATAGTCCCATGGACAGAGGCGCCTGATGGGCTAGAGTCCATGGGGTTACAAAGAGTCGGACACAGCTGAGCAACTGCACACACATGGTCTTGCACTGTGTTATCAAATTAAAGGGCTCAAACTGGGAGACCCAGAGCCAAGTTTATTTATCTCAGACGACTATCTGTAGTCAGCAGGTCTGATACTGACAGTTTCTGATCAGTAGCAATCCATCACCTCCCTGTTCTGAAAAGGACATAGCTTCTTAATGTAACATACAAAAATTAATTAGATATCACAGCAGATGTCTCTTAACAGAATTGTTCCTTTCTAAAATGCAACTCCCACTGATGATTTTCTAAATAGCTTTCAGGGTCTTTTCAGAGCTCACTGAAGATCCATGTGCTTGGATAATGAGCACTTCTTCTCTCAGGTTCTGCCTGCCCATCTGGCTGGGAGTGGATCTGCGTTGGGTTTAGGAGAAGGAATGAGGGAGTGGGTTGCAGGCTCTGAGATGTGTATTGGCTTCACCCGTTTTTACAGATGAACGTTTTAATTTTGGAATACCGTCTATGTCACGCTCAATATTTATTCTCCTAGGCCCTGAATTTCGACAGTGAGACTGTGCCACAGAAACCCTCCCTGGAAGAACTGAATTTTTACAAGACAAAAGTCAAGCTCTGCATCCTTCTTCACGCCTTCAGAATTCGTGCGGTGACCATCGACAGAATGATGAGCTATCTGAGTTCTTCCTAGAATGCTGAGGTCTCTCCTAACCTTCAAATCATTTTTTAGAAAAATTGGAACCAAAGAGATTGTTATAGGGCATGGGTTAAGAACTGGGGAGGGGGTGGCTGGACCTGTCCCTACTGAAGCTGGACAGAATTCTCACGCTTGTTTCCATGAGTCATCTCTCCAGACTTGCAGAATGTGACTGTTCTATCCACATGATTCTTTTGATCAAGTCTATTTCATATTTACTAGGCATAAGTTATTTTCATAAGTTTTCATGAGCAAATTGATGAGGGAAAATGTCCTCACAGAACGTGTTTTCTTTTTTTCTCCCTTTAAGAGAAGAGAAGGAATTATAAGCTATTTTAGTAACAAAGTGTTTGTAGAAACAAACACTCAAACATAATTTATTTTAAAGTATTTATTTATATAATTTTATGTTCATGAAAGCATGTGAACTAATTTATATTTATTTATGTTATATTTATTAAGATATTTATTGCCAAGTGGATTTGAGATATATCTTATGTTGTTCTAAAAATAAAATGAATGAATTAAAAGAAAAAGTAATTCTGTTTTTCTAATGTGATTGGAATGCTTTGAATGCTAAAATACACATTGTGGGAAAACTGAAAACTGGTGAAATTTGAAAAAAATCACCTTAGAAAGAATGCCACGATATCCTTGCCCATTTACTAGTTCCTTTAATCCCATATTTTATTTTTGTAACATCTCTAAGAATTTTATTATTTATTTATTGGCTCTGCTGGGTCTTGGTTTCTGCGTGTGAGTTTTCTCTAGTTGCAGCAAGTGGCCGGGGGCTATCCTCTAGCTGCGGTGCACAGGCTTCTCCTCACTGGCTTCTCCTATTGTGGATCACAGGCTCTAGAGCATGGGCTCAGTAGTTGGGGAGTGTGGGTTTAGTTTCTCTGTGGCATGTAATCTGAATTTTTCCAGACCCAGGGATTGAACCCATGTCCCATGCATTGGCAGGCAGATTCTTAACCACTGGACCACCAGGGAAGTCCTTTAACCTCATATTTTAAAGGGAGCCTCATAAGCCTGATAGACTTTAATTCTGAGGCCGTTTGAATGAAGTTACAGCCTGTGAGTATATACTTTATTATTTTTGTGCAACATCTGACTCTAAAACACATAAAAATGTTTTTCCCTATTAACCACAGCTCAGTAACATACTGTGCATTAGCCAAATACATAATAACATCCTCCAACTGGGAAATACATCATTAAGAGGCTTTTTAGTTACATTATTCTAATTTTCGTGACCCCTTGGTCTCTCAGGGGAGAATTGTTTCTAAATTACAATAAGAAAAACTCTCCCTTTGCTTTAAATTATATAGAACTCCTGTCCAAACCACATGGATAATAGCCTTGCTCTGGCTTGAGAGATGTGCTTTTTAATTCTTTAAACAATGAGAATTTTAAAAGATTTACCTGATGGAATACCATGTAATTTTCGAACTCTGTTAATCACATTCCTCCTTAATATGAAAAGGCCATAAAGAATGGAATATTCAGAGTCCATCCCTGTACCCCCTATCTTTTCTCAGGTGAGTCCTCCCCTCAGAACTCAATTCGTATCCCAGTGAACAGGGAGGGGAGTGTATACAGCCACCACAGGTCCTCACCTGTGGAGAGACGTACTCGTTTTTCAGTCTCCCCCCACCAAATTGATGTACAATTGGATAGAAATCATCAAGCTAAGGTCCCATCACATGCCTCCTCTTCTTTAGGGACTCCTCCTCAAGCTTGGACGGCCAGCAGGTGACTCACAGGTAGGAGTTTCCTGCCTCTGAGTACTGGGGTTGGGACGGCCGGCTGTGATCATGGCAAGAACTCAGTGAGTGGCTTTGATGGACCGGCACTGTTGAGTTGCTGGCACCCCAGCCCAGCCCAACCCATTCCAGTCCTTGGAATGGCAAGGTTGGCTGGCCGGTTGTCTGTGCCTGGAAACGAGGACAGGCAAGACTGTCAACTGTGCTATAGACTGCTATACAACTGTCTCCTTGGTTCCAGAAATTGCCATGGGCTTCCCTGGTGGTTCAGAGGTTAAAGTGTCTGCCTGGAATGAGGGAGACCCGGGTTCGATCCCTGGGTCGGGAAGATCCCCTGGAGAAGGAAATGGCAACCCACTCCAGCACTCTTGCCTGGAGAATCCCATGGACGGAGGAGCCTGATAGGCTACAGCCCATGGGGTCGCAAAGAGTCAGACACGACTTAGCAACTTCAATTCAATTCATCCTTCAAAAACATCACTAGCCCAAGAACCATCTTCACAACAAAGTCCATTCTTCACTACTTGACCAGTTTTCTGGTTTTTCTTATTTAAGCCTAGTCTGCCGTTTACAACTTGTATGATGTGACCATGTTGTTCTGACCTCTCCCTACCCATTTTCTCTTCTAAAAAGTGAAGATAGGGACTTCTCTGGTGGTCCAATTGTTAGGTCTCTGTGCTTCCACTGCTGGGGCTACCAGATCAGTCCCTGGTCAGGGAACTAAGATCCTGTAAGCTGTGTGGCACATGACCCCTAAAAAGTGAAGATAATATTAGAACCTACCTCAAAGGATCAGATCAAGGGTTACATGCAGCAACTCCTACAAAGCATTACCAGTGCACCTGGCATGTAATATGTACACAATAAATGGAAGCAATTTTTGATCATGATTATTAGCCCTTAGGTTTGGTGATGGGCCAAATGGGTTTCCTCTTTGCTACTATTTTCATCTGTGAAATTCAGAAAACTGTAGCCCTATTTCACAGCACTATTGTGAGGACTGAATGACTCAGTACAGTGCTGGCCTCTAGTCTGCACTCAACACCAAGATTTTAAAATTGTTAGATCATTTGCTTGAAGACCTCAGTGATGCCTTGTCCTGCCAGGGCAGTTGCCTACTAGGGGCATTCAGCAGAGGAGACTGTCTGGCACAAGACACGATGGCAAACAAGCAGGCTTCTAGCTTCCCAGAGCAGAAGGTGGGGAGCAAGTAACTTAGGAAGACTGAGGGCCCTCCTAAAAATAGGCCTCAGATCCAGCCTATTAGAGAAATTTGGTAACAGATCACTTTTTAAAAAGGAAATAAGATGACTGAATCTGAGAATTAACATAAAACAACAGCTGACAGAGCCCCACTGAAGGCCCAGAGCTTTGGGGAAAGGGGGTCAGTTCTGCAGAGTGATCTGGCCAGAGAGCCACAGGTGGGATGTTACAACTCAAGAGATGCACAAGGGCCTTAGACACCCTAATGAGGAAAGAAAGCCTGGGAGTCAAAAGGGGAGAACACCAGCTTTGTCTAAAGCCAGAAGGGACAGAGGCCAGAAGTCCCTGTGGCTGTGTTAGCTGGGCCACACAGTTGTCCCTGGTTAAGGACTAAACGGTTGGTTCTGGCTAGCATAACTGGCTTCCTGTTTTAAGGCAAAGTGCATCTACAATACTGCTGTGGACTGAACGTCTGCGTTCCTTTAAAAGTCATATATGGAATCCCTGATCCCCAGTGTGATGGTATTAGGGGTGGGGCCTTTAGAAGGTTAGGTCCTAGTGGGATTAGTGCCCTTGTAAGGAGAGACTTGGAGGGGACTTCCCTAGTGGTCCAGTGGTTAAGACTCTGTCTTCCAATGCAGAGGGCACAGGTTGGATCCCTAGTCAGGGAATTAAGATCCCATGTGACTTGCAGTGTGGCAAAAGAAAAAAAAAAAAAAAAAAAAAGGCTTGTGTTAATAAAGCTAAAAAAAAAAAGAGAGACTTGGAGAGGTCTCCCCCAACCCCAGTGTGAGGACACAGTAATAAAGTGACCTGCTGCAAACCTGGGAAAGTTTTCACCAGACACCAAATCTACTAGCACCCTGATCTTGGACTTCCCAACTTCCAGAACTTTGAGGAACATACTTCTGTTGTTTAAGCTATTCAGTCTGTGGTATTTTGTTGTAGCAGTCTGAGCTGACTGAGAAAACTTTTAAATAAGGAATAAAGTCCAACCATATTTTTCAAAAATTGAATTGTATCAACTTTTCGGTTGGCATGTATTAGGTCAGAACAACTCAAAACTTTTAGTTATTTGTATGTATTTTTTAGTATGATATTTAAATTATGAGTATAAATTATGACATCAATGTAACATCAGAGACAATACACTCAAGTAACCTTTTTCTAGAAGCAACAGGAACTAATGCTTACTCCGTGCTTACTAAGTACCAAGCATGTTTCTACAAGTGTTTATACCACAAATGCACAGAATCCTCTCAAAAACCCTGTGAGGAGGCACCATTGCCTTCCTCTTTTTATGGATGAGGAAATAAAGCAAGAGACCATAGAGGCTTACTCAGTAAGTAATAGACGCTGGGATCTGAGCCCAGACGGCCTGGTTCTGGCCTGTGCTTGCAACCCGTATCCTTTGCTTCTCATAATCAGGTCACAGGTTTCCCTGGTGGCTAAGTGGTAAAGAATCTGTCTGCAATGCAGAAGCCACAGGAGACTTCTGGGTTCGATCCCTCGGTCAATCCCCTGGAGAAGGAAATGGCAACCCACTCCAGTATTCTTGCCTGGGAAATCCCATGGACAAAGGAATCTGGTGGGCTGCAGTCCATGGGGTCACAAAAGAGCTGGACACGACTTAGCAACTAAATAATAATTCGGGTCACAGTAAGTCATCATAACCATGCAAACAGCATTCAAGTTACTTACGCTTCTCTCTCCCTCACTACACTGTGAGAGATGCAAGTACAGGAAAGGTCATGTCACTCATGTATTTGTGTACTTAGGCCCTGGCACTTAAAAATGGTAGAAAAAGGCAAATTTTCATGACTTCCCACATTTCTCATTTTTAACCTATGAATAAATAAGAAAGTCTTTTTAAAAATCAAATCATTTCTAATCACACGGAAAAATTTTTAAATGTATATGTTCTCTTGGCTCAAAACAATTATACCTGCTCAGAATGGGAGAACACTGGTAAAAGTCACCAAGGCTCTTCCTAGTTTTGGCTTCCTGGCTTACAACAAAGGTCTATTTCTTGCTTGAGGAACAGGCTCACTGCTGTGGGGCTCTGCTCTGCTGTTCTCTTCCAGAACCCAGGCTGATAGAGCATCAGCTGTCACAGGCTCTGGGTGGATGATTTAAGTAATTGACATATCTATGGTCTGGGATTCTGTGGTCCATCAGGAGCAATGTGCCACGGAAGTATTACCAGTGAACTGGAAATGGGGTTATTCCCACTGCAGATGTCATAGATACAAGCTACGAGAGACCCAGTCATCTCAACAGCAATCATCTCAATGGCTGGTTCGTGCACACACTACTCAACAGGAGCCAGTCAGGGGTCCAGCAGGGCGCCTCAACAACCCCGCATCAGCTCTCAGTAACCCCTGAACCAGAGCAGCGCCACTTCTGAATGTTTCACCAATGTAGCTTCCAGGTGAGACTTCCTTTCACAAAACGGTCCTCCAGCTAAAGAAAACATGGAACTCATCTAAGCCCCTCCCTCCAGTTTTTATGTCACAAAACCATCTTTTAGATTTCCCAACTTGCTTGAAAACAAAACACTCCTATAAATGCACAGACAAGACCCCCTCCTAAAAATGAAGCTCATGCCAAAGGTTAAAGCACACAGCAAGAATGGACTTCTGCAGAATAAAGATGGCAGCCTAACTCCAGGCTGCTTAACCAGGAATTTACATGATTGGAGTAAATTGGATCTGAGTCCTCTGGAGGCTCCAGGCTGGAGGTCTCAGTTAAAAAAGGCAGGAAGAACTTCAGAATTCTGCACTCAGAATTCTACCCCAGGGCCTCTGTTGCGTAGCAGCAGCCACAGAACCATTATCAGAAATGCTCAAACCCCGGTGTGTAGGCTGGGAGAGATGCACTCCCAGCAGTTGGGATCGCCGCCTTCAGCAAGCAGCAGGCAGCTTCACCCTGACGACTTCCAGCAATGGCAACAGGCCGGACCGACTGCTGAAAACAGCCATCCTCATGAGAACACACTTCAACTCAGCAAAGACGGTGTCCTCTTTAGAAAATGGAGTGAAAACACTTCCACCTGGCAAAGCAGGGGAGAAAGCCTGTCCCCTAAAGCCACCCCCCAAAATAACAAAACATGTCCCAAATGTGCAGGAAAATCCTGTTAACAGAGACACACAGGTAAGGAGCTCATTATGAATACACCTGGTTTTAAATAAAAACATATCTTCCCATGCACAGGTGGGAGAACACTCATTCCTGGAGTCGTTCCTGGAGGGAGAAAGATTAGGGGGTGTGGGGGTGCTCCTGAATCTGTGAAAACTCCTGGGTTAGTTGCCCCTGCTTTACCCCCACTCAACTTTACTTCAAGAACTGGGTCTGGGAGCAAAACCAACTAATGCCCAAACAGCCAATATAATAACAATCAAGTGAGATGATGCTTTAAAAAGTAATCTGTAAGTAAATAATACCACAAAGAAGACACATTTGCACTGTACAAATGCAGATTTATTGTTCTTCCCTTTATCCACAGCAGGAAAAAGGCTGGAAATTGTTAGGAAACCAGCTTATATACAAAGCACCTCTGAAATTACGATTTTCTTTGGAAAACAACTTACAAAAAATAATAAACACTTTAAAAAGTCAAGACCTTTAAGTATTTTACACTTCTGAATGTTAAAACTCCATGTGTTTCCTGAAATATACAATTAAAAAAAAAACTCATAAAGTGACACTGATTTGAATTCCACTGGATCCCTGATCATTAATAATATCAATACGTTCTTCCCTATAAAATGAATTTGTTCTTCACAGGCAAAGCATTAAAGTATGTTTCTCTGATTAATTCATTAAGATTGAATTTACTCTCCAGCTACTGTCTACAGGAGACTAATGGTAATTTATAGTTTCTTCAAATAAGTTAACAAAACATATCCAAAATGTTAATCACCACACGCATGATTCTGGGAGAGCGACAATATCTATACATATTAAAAAACAAAGATTTCACCCAGTAACAAGAGCCAATATGGCCCATGATTCCTTGGGGCAAGTCCTCTTCGAGAAGAGATGACAATGTTCCTTGGTCCTGACTAAGGCTATTTCTAAGTGGCATTCCCGCACTGCCCGCCCCCCACAACCCTCCCAGAAGTAAACAATCCAGGGTCAAGGTCAAGAAATGCAGTGTTTGGTGATTTCAGAAGGTTGATGAAATCTGCAGGGACTCTGACGATGGACCCAGGTGAAATTCCCCAGTGAGATGAGGCCACCACCTGCGAGTGTTTGCACCAACATGGATGGGGAGAGGACTATAATCCTTTCTAATGACCCTAGGACCAGGTAACATGATTGATTTAATGGTTTAACAGACCACCAGCCAGACTAGTTAGTAATAAGACATGGAAATCACACCTCACATAAAAAGACATACTGGACCCCGCAGCACGTGCATATCTGTGTGGGAGCTGAAAGAATAGGAACCTCTCTTCCTCATTAATGACACGAGAAAAAAAAGCTAAGTGAAATTGGTGCAATTTAAGTACTCCACCACCTAATTGCTAAAAAAAAAAATGTTCCAAATGCTTGATATGAATTTCATAGTCCACAGACTCCAGTAGGAAAATTACCACATTTCTCGCCTGACTGCTGTTGAGTCATGTTAGGCACCCTTTATAAGTGTATGTGTTTGGGTGGGGAAGCCGGGTGGGATGGTGAGAGTGGGAGGTATCAAAAAAAAAAATTCTTGATATTATAGAGGTTTTTTTTTCTTCCTCAAGGTTTCCAAATATTTCACATTCCCTTTGCCCCTGAATAATGTGAGCTGCAAGTGGTCTTCCACAGGCTGTGTAGCTCTAGGTCCCGAAGTCTGTGCCTTATTACCACAGAGACAGTCTTTAAAGGCAGAAGTTCCTGAGGCTTCCTTTTCCAGCTCATCTTTCAAACCTCAGGTTTCCTGTAAGAAGCCTAACAAGGGAGAGAAACAAATTCAGGGATTCATTGTTGTGGGGAAAAAGCACTTGCGTTTAAAGAAAGTCACTTGTCCGTTTCAAAAAGGAACTGCTGGAATGGCTGGGTTTTCCTGAGATGAAGATAAACCAGTGCAATTTTTTAAGGCTGCAGTTATACGACACTAAAATGCCCTGATAAAGACACAAAAGTCAGCCAATCACCCAGATATTTTGACTACAGGAGGGCAGAAAACACTGGAAAATTTCTGGCTTTTTGTTCGTTTGTAACTTACTGAAGATTTTTCTCCTATTCAATGACAACTTGGACTAATAAGCTTTTATGATCCATTTCACTGCCAAAAAATGTCACAAATCCTTATTCAGCTTTATGTGGTGGCAAGTTAAGCGTCTAGCAAAGTCAAGAGCAGATAAAAACAAAATGACATTCTACAGGGTCTGTGAGATGTCAGATTTCCAAGCCTTCCTTTGATGGAAGAGGCTATGATTGTTTCCTTATCACAGCAGAGGCCAGTACCACAATAGGCAGAAGTGCCTATATGCAAATAAGGAGATTTCCACATGTGGGCCTCAGTGATTTACATAATTTCAACATATTCAAGAAAAAGAAATTTGATATTGAAACTGGCTATTCTATTGCCTTGCAGCTCTTGCATCCAAACTGGTGGGGGCGTTCACAAAGTTCGCCCTCCACACCTGACATCATCCTTAGCGGTCACTCCAGACTTTAGCTTTTCATATAAGCTTTTGGGGTGGCTGACACCCTTTTACATTCTTTAAGGAACAAAAAGTCCGAATAAAATTCCAAATGTAAACCTCTCTCTGACTTGCTTCTGAGAAGTAACACAGCATTTGTTAATCATGGTAACAATACATATTAATAAAAATCCAAGTTGTGAATTGGTTTGACCTTGGGTCTAACAATATGCTAAGTCAAGCCACAAAAAAAAAAAAGAAGTGCTTCAAAACAAAGGAAGGAACCCTGTGGTTTTCTGGACTGAGACCAGAAACAACTCGCTTTAGCTCTCTGTTCCCATCTTTGCTGCTGGAGGCTCACTAGTGCCACCAAGTGGAGCACTGCGTCAACACCACAGAAAGTCTGGAAGGCTCAAGACTTCCAGTTAGGTCTCCCGTTAAGGACATTATCAATGGACATGAGTGTGAGCAGACTCCAGGAGACAGTGAAAGACAGGGAAGTCTGGCATGCAGCGGCTCATGGGGTCTGCAAGAGTCAGACATGACTGAGCAACTGAACAACAACAAAGGACATTATCTACTCCTGCCCGAGTCTCACTGCCTGAACCTAGAGCTTTTACATGCATTATCTCTTTTCATTCTCACAAGAGACCTAGGACACTGGGAGTTTCGCATCCATTTGGCAGATGAGAATATAGAGGCTTCAGGTAAGGAATTTGCTTAGTCATAGATATATTGCACAACACAGGGAATATAGCCAATATTTTATAACCGTAAATAGAATATAACCTAAAAAAATTGTGAAACACTACTTTGTACACCTGTACCTTACTGTATATCACATATAGGTCAATTAAAAAGAAAAGCAAATCTGCTTGGTCACAACCTAGCCAGCACTTGAGATGGTATTCAAATGCTTCCTCTGATGCCACACGTGAATCACCTTTACTTAGATTATGCCCACGTGCTTACTGTGGAGCATTTGCACAACCTTCTGAACCTGAGCTTAGACGTGACTAACACATTCTAGAGGATAAATTTGCTATTTGCAAAGACACAGCTTGACCCCAAGTAAATGACTAAGATATTCTGCTTACCTCTCAGCACATCTTGGACTTCAACTGAATCAACATTTTTCAAGCAGTTACATAAATTCTGAGCTGTGGCATTATTCTGCTCCTTTTCTTGCCACTTCTTCAGCATCTTAAACTTACTGATCGTAACATTGTCTTCCTTCTCCCGGATAGCATCGATTTCGCTAATATTCAGCTTCAGGTTGGCAATGGCAATCTTTAACCACTCCTTCCCCAGCTTCTCAGCAAGGTTAAACAACTGAGTGTCTGTTAACAGGGTTTTAGTCTTCACCCCATCTAAAAGCACATGAAGAATTCAGTAGTTCCTCTCAACACTTCATTTACAGTCATCGACAATGAAAATGTATTCTCTTTATATAAAAAAGGATACCAGGATTTGAAACTTTAACTGCTTTTAAAATAAATTTAAGTGCCAAAAAAATCCCTGCTTTCCAAGCTATTAGAAGAACTGAAGGGAATGATCACACACAAGGTTGAACTGGGGTATAATGCTCACAAGGATAATTCAGTGATTCAGGGAATGAAACTGTTTTACAAAGCTGCACAAATTAGGCTGGAGGGGGAAAAAATCAGGCATCAAAAATAATTTATGTGGCTCAAAAAGAAAAATATACATTTCCCCTTGCCCATCTCTGCATCTTCACATACAAAGTGCTACCTTTAGTGGTCACTAAAGAGTGCAGCAAGAGATATGAACTGCAGTCTCCATTCTGCCATCTCCTGGCATTAGGGGGAAGAGCATATTCCACAGAAAACTCAGGGCACAGTGTCTGTAATATCAATATCTGTTGTTCACTAAGAAACCGTGTCATCATTCTGGAAGGGATTATGTTTCCAATACAAACCAGTGCCCCAATACAAAATACCAGCCCCAGCTGGGTTTTCTATGTTCACACTTTCCAGATGGTTGTGCTATGATGCATCAAAGCTCACCAGGTGTAGAGTCTCATTAAGGATCCTCCAGGCCTTAGAAACCCTGGAGGTGCCATGAGAAGAGGGTGAGAGGAAGAATCCTTCCTGCCCCTCCTCCAGAACCATAACACTTTGTTCATCTAGAGCCAGTAGTCTAATGAAGGGAACCTAACATTTATATTGAACCCTAACTCCCTTAACTCAAGAATGGTTTCTAAAGGATGGCCACTGCTCCCTAGTGGTCTTCTAACACATGTGGCTTGTGTTCCTCTCTCAAACTGCTACAAGAGAAACTACACAGGGAATCCATCCCCATCAAAGATGCAAGTTCTCAGGATCATCCCCAAACCTACTGTGTCAGATTCTGTATCTAAATTTTAACAAGATCTCAAAGTGACTCAGAGTTGAGGTGACTATATTTTAAAAAGCAATATAGTGATATGCTGAGCCTCAAACTATCAGGATAGTGACTCAGTATCTTTAAAAATGTTGTGAAAATACCTAAACAGAAGTAAATCATTATTATTTGCTACCACATTGTCAACTCTAAAAAGGCTGGAAATCCTTAATTTTCTAGGTAGTATTTGATCATTTTATTCTATGTCTAGCTACTTGTTCTTGGAGCTAATTTTAAATAGCCAAATAACTGCAAAAAAGGAAAAAATTTTCCTATGTGTCCCATTCAGTTATAAGTGAATAATTTTTGAGGATCTAATATACAATATGATGACTACAGTTAATAATAAATACTATGCTGTACTCTTGAGATTTGCTAAAAGAAGGTCTTACAAGTTCTACCACCAAAAAAAAAAAGGTGGCTGTGTGAGGTGATAGATGTGCTAATTAATCTGATTGGTAAATATTTCACAATGTATGCATACTTCAAAGCATCCCATTGTGTACTTATATACAATTTTTATTTGTCAACTTTATCTCAATAAAAATGAAAGAAATATGTATCCCAATTTGGTTAGGTTTTAAAAATAATTCCAGAGCCTCATTTATTTTGATGTTCATTTAATAGAAATAATAAACAATTCTCTAGTGACAAACAGTGAAATCAGACATACACCATCCTCTTCAACTCCAAGCGAATAACATCTCATTTTAGTCTACAGAGTTTATCTGCTTTTAGATTCACACCTTCTTACAATAATAAAAGGTATTTTGATGAAAGGGTTCATCTACATGAGGCCCCCAAAGCCTTAAGATCTTGTCTTGTGTAATTTGAGTCTGGGTTTTCTAACTTCAATTTGCAAATTCTGGTTGGACTTGAATTTTGAGGTACATACTCCATCTTCTGGCTCCTTGGAGTACTGTTGTTAAGTGCTTAAATCTCTACTGTATTTTCACAGCTATCAAGCCTTGGTCTCTGCCATCTAAATGGAAGAAATTAACTTGACCTTTATCTCTAACAACTGAGCTGGTGGCTCCCTCCCCGCAAATATAGTTAATAACTGAGAAGTCAGTGAACGCACACATGCCCATTCACTAGTCACTCCTTCAGTGAACGCTCAATATCTCCTATATCAGAGGCTGCAGGCTCAGTGCTATAGGAAATGCACAGATGGACAGGCCACGGCCACTGACCCTACAGGCTGCAAGACCTTCCCTAGACCCCCAATTCTACTTTCACCAAGTGCAGGGGAGGAATGGGCAGTCAAGGTGGAAAAGCAGGCTGGGGCAGACCACCTAGGCCCTTTATCCCAGCCTGAGAAGCCTGGACACAGGGGGAAGGTAGCTGGGAGAGCAGGCACACCTAGGATATGGCTCCAGGAACACTGACCCAAGAAGAACATGTGTCAGATAAACGTCCTGGGGGAGACCAGAGGAAGTGACTGATAGCCACAGAGGACATTTTTACAAACCTGAACTGTCAATCTGCTTCATTCTTTTATCATAGACCGTCTCATCAGGCAAGCTGCTACTCATTTTTCGTCGCCTGTTACCTTTAAAAAAACAACAACAAATTGGCTTTCCCTTATCGTTTTATTATCCAGCCATCTTCAAGCTGGACTTTTAAAAAATCATTTTAAAATCATTCTGACAGAACAAATTAAAAAAGGATTCAAAGCTCATTCAGATGATTAAGAGTTATGGAACACTTAACAGATCCTGAACGTTACTGGATTTGCAAAGCAGAATTAAAATTCTAGTGGATAGAAGGAAGAGACGGGTTTAATGTCCACTTACAAGCACTTACCACTTGTGCTGCTTTTTGAAATGTTCTGGTTCTGATGATGCTGAACCCAGTCACCTGTTAAGGTACAATAAGCAGCAGTTGGAAAAGTGGTATGAAATTGGAATTAAAGCATCGATGTGTGAAAGCACGTGAAGCTCTAGGGTTTTGGTAATCTCTCTCAAATTTACATGTGGGTTTTAACTTGGTATGTATGCAAATACCCTGAGCTTGAACTCCTTCCAGCATGTCTGATGGGACCAGTGTTTCCCACATTTCAGTCATCTGCATACTGCTGACATGGTATCTGCCACACCCAGAGGTCAGGTGAAATGTCATTCCTTCCACATTTCTCTAAATCTAAAACTACTGTAAATAGAACATTGGCATCATGTGCCATACGGAGAAGGAAGCCTTAAACATTTTTTAAAAATAAATAACATCTTTAAATTTTAAGTGTATTTATATGTACCCCACTCCACTATTCTTGACTGGAGAATTCCATGGACAGAGGAGTCTGGTGGGCTACAGTCCATGGGGTCGCAAAAAGTCAGACATGGCTAAGCGACTAACACACACACACAAATACACACACGTAAAACAATCTCATCTATGTATTATCATTATGTATACTTGGTGGGTTCTTTGCAGAAACTTCATTATGATTTGACATCACCTGCCCCATGAGTTCAGCCCTGCTCTAACAGATGCCTACATGTTGGGCAGGCCTTCCACAGGTCGCTTGAGTGAAGACGTTTTATGAGTGATGGGCAATTTCTGTTCATCGTTAGGATAGGCCTCCCCAAAATAATAGAAACCAGAACCATCTTATGAGAGAGAATATTATCAAGTAAGTTTTAAAAAGAGTCTTAAAAGGTGGTCTTTAAAACTGCAAAGAGACTTAGTCTGGAAGAACATCTGTTATTCAGGTTGCTACATATTAAATATCTTTATTACTGAGGCATTTGCTATGATTAAAAGGTAACATCTTTCAGGTTCACTTATTTGAGCAAATTAAATAATACAATCCCCAATACAAAATCCCAAAACTAGGACTCCTCTGGGGTAACTGTAGTTTGGATAAAAGGGCCTGTTTCAAACTGGCTAATTTAAGGGTATAATATTGAGAACAGGAATCACACCTATACAAAAGCTTCCACCTTAAACTAGGACAGAATCCCAAATGGATTAGATTGGGTTTTGTTTCTGGAGTAGAAAGCCTCAATAGCAAATATGGGCTCTGTGCACCTGCTGAGTGTGGGGATTTGACGGTGGGAGCCTGAGAACCAGAGCCGGCACATCTGTCCCAAGAACTGGGGCCTCTACTTCTCTTAATCTAATTTTTTGATGTTATGATGATGGGACAGACACTCTATTTGCTTTCCACCAGAGTCACTCCCCCTAACCCTCCCCAACCCCCCACCTGCCAAACAGAGTTTTAATTCAAGATGCAAGATACTCACACTCTCTCAGTTTTGCCTTCCATACAATTTCCTCAGAATCCATTTCAACCAAGAGTAATTTAAACTCCACTGGTTGCTCCAGATACACTTCAATATAACTTTTCAATTTTAAAAGTGAACCATCCACAAATTCAATTTCCTTTAAAAAAAAAAAAAGGTGGTTTTCTTAAATTTACAAGTTGCATTAATGAACCACATAAAATGTCAGATAAGGAATAAAGGCAATGAGAAGGGTTAGTGCTTCAGTGGACACCCACTGAAATTATGACTTTGTAAATCCATTCTTTAACCACACCTCTTCTCACTCTCCTGCTTTCAGCCCCTCCTTACTCTTACTCAGAACTGTTTTCCACCTCATTGAAGCTTCTAGTCCCATGGCCCTTGTTTTCCAAGTTCAGCCCTTTCCTGACTTCCAATTTTCATGTTCCCCAAATGGAACCTGTGCTCAGCCATCAGCCACCCTCTCCCAGGCGCTTTAAGCTCCTCACCACCTTTCTCTTAGATCATTCTCGATCTGTCCACCTGATTTCACATTTACAGAACTATGTGCGGCGTTGTGTCCACCTCCCCTCACTGAACACCAGCTTCCCCCAACAAATCCTTTTATCCCTATTTTATGCATAAAGGATCCCAGAGAAGTGAATGAATTTGCCCAAGTCCACATCTTAGTGGTGGAACTGGAACTGGAATCCACGCCTGTGACTCCAAAGTCTGAGCTCTTAGCCACTATTCAGATTGTCTCCTGGCTTCCCTGCCTCTGCTTCTCTCCAGACTGGCTAGCAAGAAATACATCTCTAAAAAAACATCAGTGAACTGCTCTGGGTGTCACCATAACAAACTAATGCTCTTAATGCTCTTAATCTGTTCCTCTTCCTTTCTGTTCCAAGTCACCAGTATTATCCTCCTAACCTTCCAAGAGTCAGTCACCAAGGTCTACAAAGCTGAGACAGCGCCTCCCCTACCCCCACTCTCCTAAATCCCTCCAGGTTCATTTCCCCCGAACTCTCCTGCAGCTCAGCCCAGTTGCAGGGTCTCATGTCCTCCTTAGGCACCTGGGGCCACCTCTCCCAGGACAGCCTGGGAAAGCTTGTCTCTCCCAGGGAATCCCTCACCCTTCAAACCCAGAGCCAACATCACCCATGAAAAAGCCTTCCTGGAAACCCACTGCACTTGGTACTCGTCTCTAAAGGAACACCATGTTATGGTAAAATTATTTCTCTACATGAATGGGGCATTTCCCTCACTACCCTGGCATCTTCGAGGGAAAAGGCTGTGACTTACTTATTTTTTAATTCCTAGCTCTTATCAGGCTGGCTGGTAATAGGCACATCTGATGTCAGTTAAGCAAATCATTAATGGTATAAAACTAATAAGAGCACCTTATGCTTACACAGAGTTTTACAACTCTCAGGAGTGCCCCAAACCATTACTTTATATGATCCTTACAGCAATCTTGGGCGATTATCCCCATTTTATAGGCCAGAAATTTGGTTAAAAGGGAGCCCACAGTTAGTGACAGACTATGGTAACGATGTGACTGACTATGCACTGGAATGCAGACTATTTAAAGCCCTCTAGCTATCAACATCTTTAGTAAGAAACAACTCCTGGGATCCCTCGGTCTCTTTCTGGGAACATCCACCCATTCAATATGGATTCTTCCCTCTCCTAGTGGCTCTTAACCTTGGCAGCACACTATAGTCACCTTGGGAGCTTTAACAAGTCCAATGCCTGGGCCATTCCCAGACCAATTAAGTCAGCATCTCTGGAGGTGGGACCCAGGCCACCGAATTTTTTTTTAAAGCTCCCCAGGGAAATTCATTATGCTGCACAGGCCACTCAAAAGCACACCCTTTTTATTTAGTTCCACTGCCCAAACAAGGCTGCAGTTTGATTCTCGTGATTCTCTTGATGTACCACCTGCTGGGGCCTGATCGGTATGGAAGGGACGAAAATCAACGTCTCAGATACCAGTGGGGAGATGGTAGCTTCAGGAGCCAAGGCAGTCAGGGCCATGGGTGAGCTCGGCTCACATGTGTGGCCTGCGCAGAGTGCCCACTTGCTTTGCACACTGGTTTTCTCAGCCGTGTTACTGTATGGCTCAAATGGTTCAAAGCATGTGCAGAGACGCTTTGAAACTGAAAAGGAAGGAAGACTGTCCTGATCAACCTGACTGCTTCTACTGGGCACAAGGCCCTGATAATACCAATATAATAAAACAATGCAACATGGACCATTGCCATTAGCTCTCTTGCCTCCCACTTTTAATTTAATGGAATCGAAACATGTTTTCAACTTTTCATAAAGTGTAAAACAGACAAAGGAGGTAGACAAAAGGAATTTCCACACAGATGTCCAGACTAGATAAGCTATGGCATACACCCAGAGCACATAATGAAAATAAACTTTAAAAATAACTAAGTCATTTCCGACAAGCCAAAATCACTTACAAGTGTCGTGGTGTGTACATTGAATGCTTCAAATCTAACAGTTTATTCCCATCACTATTTTTCAAATGCCTTCCAGTAGGAAAAGCCCAATATCCTTTGTTAGCAACTTTTTTCCACTAACCTTTAATGCTTTGCATGACTTAGACTTTAACTTAAGTTTTGTATTCCTTTGAAGCTAAAATTATTTGAATAACTTAATTTAAAATGCAAGACAACTGAAAACCTTTTCAAAGGGAAAGAGAAATGAAGAGTCTATTTTTTTGATGACTGCAGATGAACCCTGAAATTCAACAGCATCTTTGGAATAAACTGCAAGTTCAACAAAACAACTGCTTTCTTAGACACTGGGAAATAAAAAAGGAGAACAAAATGCATTATTTTAAAATATCTTCAAAATACTGTATCTAAGAAATCTACACGCTCCCCCCACTGCTACTCCAAGTTGATTTTTTACAGTGTTTACCTCTGGGGTGATCTCAGCTTCTGGCTCACTGATCAGCCTGTACTTCTTCCCATTCTGCAGCAACTTCTGGCAAACCGGAGGCTTGTCGATTTTCATGAATTTCTTACAGGAGTGCTTTACAGACTTGGAAATATCCTAAAGGTGGAAATAGGTCTGGGTTTTGAAATCCATCACCAACAACTGTGAGAGTCGAAGTCAAGAACTGGGCAGTGTGTGTGCCAGTTGTATTATTTTCATGTCCTCCTACAGAAATGATGGCTAGGGAGGATGTCCCACAGTGATCACAAGGGGAAAATGGCCCAGAAGTTGAGGCACCTTTGTTCTACGCATCTGTCACATAGCCAAACATCTTCCCACAAAAGCACTACAGCCAAAAGTGTCACTTATACCCTGTGTGGCACCACCAATTTGCTTCTGAAGGGTCTGAGAACATTACATGAGCACTTGCATATGGGTACTAATTCCATGCCCATCACGTGAACAGTGAGCACCTCTTTTACTGGAAGTGGTTCCAGCTGACTCAAAGTTTGCCTCTGCCCCAAAGTTTGCCTCTGCCCCACACTTGGTATGTTCCCATTCTTGCTGTCACAACTCTTTCCTGACGTGGCCCTAGAGGGGACCCCGATTTTACATGTATTGTTCCAATGCCCCCTAAGAGGTGAATGTAATCTATGGCCCAAGGTCCCTTGGTAAAGTAGCTGTATGGCTGAATATGAAATTTAGGTTTCTTGAGACAGAGTTCAAGGAAATCTGTTCCTACACAGGAAAAAAAAAAAAAATCAACTGGAGAAGGCGTAAAAATAAAACACCAGCCAGGAAGGATATCCTGCCTTCCCCATGCCACGCTCTCCATTGTCCTGATGGCAGCCTTCTCCACATCTGCTGATGTAATCAGCTCCTGACCCCAGCTTCCCAGGAAGTCTGGATAATGCTCTTTCAGTTAACTGAATTTACTTTTAAAATATAAGGTTCATTAAATAATAGTGCTTTTTCCAAATCTATGCTAATTCTACATTATATGTATGTGTGTTCAGTCTCTCAGTCATATCCAACTCTTCGTGACCCCATGGGCTATAGTCCACCAGGCTCCTCTGTCCATGGGATTTTCTAAGCAAGAATAATGGAGTGGGTTGCCATTTCCTCCTCCAAGAATTATACTTTAGGTGCAGTTATTTTTATACCACTTTGAAGGCTACTTTCCCAACTAAAAGTATTATCCTTAGTGAGATACAGGAAGCATATTTTGCTTTCTTAGGAGGAAAACAAAAAAATCTATTACTTAATGTTTTTACACTTTAATACATATTGCTAGCTATAATCTGTATAACATTTTTAAAGCATGCAAATACTACAAACTAAAACCACTGGGAGTGGGTAGCTTGACATAAATTCTGTAACTCAAATTATAATTCACAAAGTAGTATACTTTACAATAGCTGTGTGGATCACAATAAACTGTGGAAAATTCTGAAGGAGATGGGAATACCAGACCACCTGACCTGCCTCTTGGGAAATCTGTATGCAGGTCAGGAAGCAACAGTTAGAACTGGATATGGAACAGACTGGTTCCAAATAGGAAAAGGAGAACGTCAAGGCTGTATATTGTCACCCTGCTTATTTAACTTATATGCAGAGTACATCATGAGAAATGCTGGGCTGGAGGAAGCACAAGCTGGAATCAAGACTGCCAAGAGAAATATCAATAACCTCAGATATGCAGATGACACCATCCTTATGGCAGAAAGTGAAGAACTAAAGAGCCTCTTGATGAAAGTGAAAGAGGAGAGTGAAAAAGTTGGCTTCAGCTCAACATTCAGAAAACTAAGATCATGGCATCACTTCATGGCAAACAGATGGGGAAACAGTGGAAACAGTGGCTGACTTTATTTTTCTGGGCTCCAAAATCACTGCAGATGGTGACTGCAGCCATGAAATTAAAAGACGCTTACTCCTTGGAAGGAAATTTAGGACCAATCTAGACAGCATATTAAAAAGCAGAGACAATACTTTGTCAGCAAAGGTCCATCTAGTCGAGGCTATGGTTTTTCCAGTAGTCATGTATGGATGTGAGAGTTGGACTATAAAGAAGGCTGAGCGCCGAAGAATTGATGCTTTTGAACTGTGGTGTTGGAGAAGACTCTTTCCCTTGGACTGCAAGGAGATCCAACCAGTCCATCCTAAAGGAGATCAGTCCTAAGTGTTCACTGGAAGAACTGATGTTGAAGCTGAAACTCCAATACTTTGGCAACCTGATGCGAAGAGCTAACTCATTTGAAAAGACCCTGATGCTGAGAAAGATTGAGGGCAGGAGCAGAAGGGGATGACAGAGGATGAGATGGTTGAATGGCATCACCGACTCAATGGACATGGGTTTGGGTAAACTCTGGGAGTTGGTGATGGACAGAGAGGCCTGGCGTGCTGCGGTTCATAGGGTCACAGAGTTAGACACGACTGAGTGACTGAACTGAATGCTTTTTTTTTCACATCTGTCAAACCCCGATTCTGAATCTGAAAGGATAATTTTGAGTCACTGCTTTATCTTTTGTCAGTGCTCCACCCACCTCTAAGTCATTATAACTGTATTGACAGTGAGTCAGGGTATAAAAGGAGATTCGATCCTCTGTTTTCAATGATATAGTTCAGAACATGGGCTACAACATAGATTTATTCTGCATTCTGGCAAACGGGTTCCATTATGAATACCCAAACCCTTCCCTTCAGGTCATTCTACCTTAAACATACTGGGTACTTCATGAATATTTGCTGCTACAAAACCCAGAATGTTGAACCCATGAACCAAACGTCAACTTTTATCCAAAAAATTACTCTGGAATGAGTTACCCTATGAGGTGTGTCTTACTGGCAGAGCTTTAAGCCAAGGAGGAATCTCCAGTCTCCCTACGTTTGACCCAAAGACCCGAAACGGCCCCCCGGTATATCCAGAGCAGG
This sequence comes from Oryx dammah, assembly GCF_014754425.2. NCBI lineage: Eukaryota > Metazoa > Chordata > Mammalia > Artiodactyla > Bovidae > Oryx > Oryx dammah. Next base: position 49,778,009 of record NW_024070186.1, read on the forward strand.
TGCCTCACCAACTGTAATGTCTCAGTCACCTGGGAATACTGAGCAGGGCAGGCTCTGAGTCTGCAGGTCGGGGCAGCGCTGAGATTTGGCATTTTAAGGAGCACCCTTGCTGGCAGCAATCAGCAGCGCCTGGTTCCCTGGTCCCCAAATCACATGTTCAGCAGCAAGGCTGTAGAGAATAGATGGCCTTGGCTGTTCTCCAGGCAACTGTCTCCAAGGCCAGGCCTGCTGGATCATGCCACACCCACCTCTAGAGAGCTATTTTCCTATCTGCTCTCCTCCCGACGCTGTTCACATGTATAAACACTCATGCTCCATGGCTCTGAGGGCCTGGCACTGAGCTTATAACTTCTGTGAGTGAGTATGACATCAGACCCACCGTGGGGAGACAATTAAACCAACAGAGAGACATCACCCAGACCTTGTATAAAGTCTGAGCACACAGTATTCAACATTTAGTATTCACTTTCATTGGCTTTACCTTGATGAAGGATTCATTATTGGTTGCTACGTACACTCGGAAAGACAAGGACGGGTTATGGTCGATGGCTTTGTACAGAATCACCGCCCCGTGGTGGAATACCGTCTCTTCGCTTTGAATAACGGGTCCCACAGGAGAAAGAGAGCTCACACGCCATTTGACGTGGGTTGCAGAATGGTCCACAGTATATTCTAATGAGGCCCCAGTACCTTTAACATGGAAGACTTTGAACGTCATGTTGGCATCTCGGTCTGTTAACACAGGAAGGTGAGTTAGTGTTCTGGGCACTGCATGCGTTGCACACAGACTCTCACACGTCCACACATGCACATGCCAATTAAACTTTTAGCAAACAAGTACTCACGACCCAAGCAGAGGGAATGTGGAAACTGAATGGAGGTAAGACAGAGCGGGTCACATTTAACATCAAACAAGGGTCCACCAACGGCCCAGGGCTTCTCAATGAGGTCTGAATATTTGCTCCAGGACAAGACGCAATACTTGATATCAACTTTCCTGTTAACCTCAAATATCAGACCAGTCTCCGTGCACTGGTAAGTTCCCTCTCCATCCACTTTCAGCCTGCATTGGACAGAGAAGAACACCTGTCAAGTCTTGATGTTTGTTTAGGAGAGGATTTCTTTAAAAAAATTTTTTTAACTCATTTTTTTTGTTGTTGTTTAATTTCACTCAAAAGCACTGAGGGAACTCCATAACATTTTGAAGCAGCATCACAATCAAAGAAAGCAATCTAAGGCTTTCCCTGGCAGCTCAGTAGTAAAGAATTCTCCTGCCAACGCAGGAGACACAAGTTTGATTTCTGATCCGGGAAGATCCCACCTACCTCGGAGCAACTAAGCCCATGTGCCACAGGAAAGTAGCCCCCACTCCTCGCAACTAGAGAAAAGCCCGCACAGCTACAAAAACTCGGCACAGCGAAAACAAATAAATAAAATTATATATATATATAAAAAGACAACAATCCAAGAAAGAACATAAAATGTGTGAAGTTAAGTTATGCTGTTTTGTGTTTCCCCAACTTGGGGTTATTTTTACATAGGCAGATAAATTACTAAGGGTGTCATGTCTCCTGTATTCCCAATGACTCACAAAAACTGTCCTCGGGAAAGAAGCCTGGGGGTCACCAGTTCATTGTGTTTCTGGAGAAAAAGCACAGATATAACACATAAGTAAATGTCATTTTCTTAAATAAAGCAAATTAAAGAATCATCCTTTATAATTAAAAACATACTTACATTTTCAGCATTACAGTGTTCACAGTGAGATTGGATCTTATTAGATTCTAAATGATAGAGAAAAAAATTTACTTACAGGAATGTGACTGGCATTTTCAGACAAAATTTTTTTGACAAATATATATGATATGACCATATCACAAAATCCAAAGATATAGGCCCCCTCAGCAATAATGAGACCATTTTGGAGAATGTAAGTTCATACCTGAATTATAATGCTGTGTGGGCAATTCTTTATCCTCCCATTCTTCTACTGTAAAAGATATTGTCACACATGTATTTGCATAAGTCAGTCACAGGGTAAACCAGTTAACCCCCCCTCCCCCTGACACCCAGCTTCACACCAGTAAGAACTTTGTGCTAAATCACTTCAGTCGTGTCTGACTCTTTGGGACCCTATGGACTGAGGCCTGCCAGGTTCGCTGTCCATGGGATTCTCCAGGCAAGAATACTGGAGTGGGTTGCCACTTCCTGCTCCAGAAGATTGTCCCAACCCAGGGATTGAACCCGGGTCTCCTGTGTCTCCTGCACTGCAGGCGGACTCTTTACCATTGAGCCACCAGGCAAGCCCAACAGGAACCTTAAACGTATATTAAACATCTCTTTGAGTGGATTCGGTAATACATGACACATTCTGCTTGTGAGTCTCGCTGCAGGTATAAGGCAGCAGTCCCCAAACTTTTTGGCACCAGGGACCGGTTTCACAGAAGACAATTTTTCCATGGACGAGGGGGTGGGGGTGGGAGGGGCGCGGGTTGGGATTATTCAAGTGCATTACGTACTTCATTTCTATTTTTATGACATTGTGATATATAACGAAATAATTATATAACACATCACATGGCAGAATCAGATCATCAGGCATTAACGTCTCATAAGGAGTGGGCAACCTAGATCCATGGGCAGTTCACAGTAGGGTCTGTATTCCCATGAGAATCTTGTCCCACCGCTGATCTGACAGGAGGTGGCACTTAGGCAGTAACGCAAGTGATGGAGAGCAGCTGTAAATACAGATGAAGCTTCACTTGCTAGCTCACCGCTCACCTCCTGCTGTGTGGCCTGGTTCCTAATGGTACTAGACAGCGGCCCAGGGGTTGGGGACCCCTGGTATAAAGCAGGAAAATAAGCTTCCATGTGAAAGTTTCCATGCACCCCACTTTGGCACATTAAGTCTTTAGCTGATCTTCTGACACTGAAACAATAGTTCTCTCATCTCACACAGGCACAGGGTGAACAGGATACATTAGAGAAGAAAAGAGGGCAAGGCCTCACTCTTACCCTGAGCAGACGCTTCCTCGGTGGAAGACTCTCCTAGTTCCCCATCTGTGGAGACAAAAAGAGCTCAGGGCACAGGTGGTCATGGACGAGCTCTTCACCAGTCACTCCTCAGCTAGACCAGTGTCTCAGCTGGACAGCCGCAGGCCCCAATGAAGAGTCCCTCAGAGTGGTCAGAAGTCGGGAACTAAGCCGGAGTTGTTATCCCCAAGACAGAGCCTGACTGGTATCAGCCCTTCAGGTTAGTTTAGGTAGAGATCAGCGGAGCAGTAAGAGAGGAACTGACATCTGACTTTAGGCATGTTTAAGCTGGAACTGTCTTGTAAGAGTCTCTGATTTAGCATGTGGCCTCTTTCCATCGGCTCCCCACCACTCGCCTCTGGTCTGCCTCCCTGCATTTACTGCCCTCCAGTCACTCTGAACCACTCTCCACACCAAAGCATGCTCCTGCCTCAGGCCCTTTGCACTCACTGTCTCCCAGGCTGAATATTCACATTGCTCACCCAGTCACATCCCTGCCATCTCTGCTCAAATGTCACCTTATCAGAGAGGCTTTCATGACGTCCCACCCCTCTCCCACAGCAGGGCCTGCCTGACACATCTCTTCCCCCTTTCACTTTCATCAGGGCACTGCTCACCACCTCGCACATGATAAGCTCAGTGTTTCTGCTTCCTGTCTCTCCCCACTAGAATGTAAGTTTCACAAGGACTGAATCCCAGGGCCTGGTAAGCGTTCATTTTCTGAATGACTAGAAATCACAGAACACAAAAGTACATTATGAAAGGGAACAGTGGTGAATTTTCCTATTATCTACACTGGCTACTAGTTGCATGAGTTTAGGCTCTTTAGTTACGTACGAAATCTTTGTCTATTACTTTCCTCATCTGTCAAATGAGAATTAATGTAGTACCACTCTCCAGAAAGACAGGAAATTAAATTATAGGTAGTTGACTCATTGGAAAAGACTCTGATGCTGGCAGGGATTGGGGGCAGGAGGAGAAAGGGATGACAGAGGATGAGATGGCTAGATGGCATCATTGACTCGATGGGTGTGAGTCTGAATGAACTCCGGGATTTGGTGATGGACAGAGAGGCCTGGCGTGCTGTGATTCATGGGGTCCCAAAGAGTCGGACACGACTGAGCGACTGAACTGAACTGAGGGATTGCGCCTGGCACTCAGCAAGCAGTCAGTGAGTGCTAGCTATTATTTTCCTATGGTGATGTGTGAAACTCAAAAACATGAATAATTCTGAAGCAGACAATAACCTTTCACTTGGGAGACGACCTAATGTGTTGAATACTTGGTTTTATATTTGAAAGATCTGAAGAACCTTTGGGAAGATGAGTCCCATTAGTAAGACAGGCATCTTGAGCATACATGGAAGGTCCAGGCCACCACCAATGCCCAGAAGCAGTGGACCCCTTCTCTGCACCCCCAGGACCCTGGCTCCAGTCCTTGCTACACAAGCTGCCTGCTCTCAGGACATTACATGGGGACCAGGGGTTGCAAGATAGAACCAGATTTAAAAAACAGCATTAAAATGAAATGGAAAATAGAGACTAAATGTATTCAGAATTTTGGACTCAGAATACCATAGATCTGAAGGTTCTGAAACACCGATCCAAGTCCTGCACCAGAAAATCTTTCAATCCTATTCCACAATCGCTATCCTAAAAAGCATCACAAAATTCTTATTATTTAATGACTATCATCTACACTGCATTTCACCCACATCCCATGTTTTTGTGTCTTGTGATTTGCCTGGGAGCTGAGAAAATGAAAGTTATTAGAGTAGCCTAACCGCCCAGCACAGTCTCTCACCAGGTCTTCCCAGCCAAAGCAGAGAAACTGATGCACTTCTCTCCAATACATAACTCTTGGCTTCTCTTTAATCCATGCGATTCAGGTGACTTCAGGGCTCAGAACAGAAGGTATATCCAATCAGAAGGCCAGTTGGCCCACCCACAGAGAAGCAAGCATCCCAGGGTAGCCTATTAGGTCCTCCCATCTGACCTGAGAATAGAGGTGAATGGGGGGTATCTTTTTGACCTCTTCCCCAAGGTGGAGGATAAAAGGTCTTTTAACAAGGAGACTAACCTCTGGGAAAGGCAGGGCCCTGTGGACAGCCCTGAACATCCAGGTGTCTCATATGGCCAAGGGCCAGGTCCAGCAGCTCCCTGACCTACATGTGCCCTGTCTGACAGCACTGACTCCAGCCTCCCATCCAGATCTGAGCCTATCTTGAGGCTTACGGACTCCAAATGCCTTCCACCTGGTTGCCACCCTGACGAGGCCCTGGGCCAACCTGGCTGCCAGGACCCTGGGGGCCCTGCCTCTGGATCCCTGTCTCCATGGTCATTTACTCAGTTATTAACCAGGGACAACAAAGAACAGATCCCAAGACACAGCCTCTGACTTCATTTCTATTCTAGTCCAAGCTACGGAGGCTGGACTTCTGATTGCATTTAATTGGATGAAATAATCCTTATTATGTATAAGGAGGACTGGAAGTAGGAAGGCTGGCATACATTATTCCTTATGGGTATCAGATGGTGACATCTACTGCACGAGTGTGATACAGAAATAACTACAGGTTCTTATCTATACACAACATGGCTGCAAGGAGCTTACAGTTACCTTCATGGGTTCCCCACTGGGAAACTGCAGAGAGAATTAGATTAAATACAGGACTTCTGAGTGAAAAGACTTCATTTATTTTAAAATATTATAAAGACACCCCCCTGACTGCCTTGTTAAGTATTTGTGTTCATAAGCAGATTATATTCTAAGAACTGGGAGGGAAAAAAATCCTAAAGCATAATAAAATCAGTTAAAATAAAAGCTTAGTCATGCAACTTAAGTATTTCACAAAACTTTAGACCAAAAGCAAATTTTATATTTAGAATCTATGTCTTTAAAGTGGTTTCATGACTCAAGATGTTCATAAACAGCCAGAACAGCAAGCCAGAAACTTTAAACCACAAATGGTACCACATTTTCAGCAGTGAACAGTCTAGTCTGTGATTAACTGTGAGCAGTGCCCACCACGGGAGGAAGCAGAGGCTGTGGCTGTAGATTTTGGTCAGTCCCTCAATCTCTTCTCCTCTGGGAACCGCAGAGCAAAGCCGCACACGCAGAGTCTTGGCATCAGTGCAGACCAGGAACACACCCCTTGTATTCCAAGTGTACTGAGCTCAAATTTTCAAAATGCTTATTCATTTCCCAGTGTTGAGCCCAATCTGACACAGAAAAAGATCACGAACAAGCAACTTGCAACTTAAAAATCTCAAAGCCTATCCTTCTTTCTTCCTTTCAGTAACAAAAAAGAAAGTCAGAGTAAGGAAGGATATACTCACTTGTTTTTTCTGGTTTTGCCTCCTCATTATCTACAAAAAAAAAAAAAGGTTGAAATCATGTCATATGAAATTCATATGACAACTAAGAAAAAAACACACAGGCTAATGGAAGAATAGGTAAAGTGTCTGCCTCTCACCAATAGCAACCATTTCCTGTCTTTCTTCCTCAGCTCATCCTGTTTTGCCACTTTACTTGCCAACTAGAAATTATTTACCATGTAAGTACTTTTTGGTACTTCACCAAAAGGACACTTGTAATTACTATGTCCTCAAAGCAATATCAGTGACATGGGCTTTACATTAGAATAAAAATAAAGGTGTCCATGTTTAACTAGAATTCTGTTATTAAAGAAAAACATACACAGATAACTCACCAGATTCAGCTTCAGAATCGCTCTCAAAACTGCTGTCCTCACCTTAAAAAAAAAAAAAGGATACACAGAAGCACACAATGAATAAAAAAGTAGGAACTATTTTTTAAAATTATACATATAATAAAACAGACCCAAACTCAACCAATTTCCTCCTTTTACTGCATTCTCACTGAGTCCCAAACTAGTCTGGTTTACGAAAAAGAAGGCTTATCTTTCTTTGGAGCTGGATGAAATATACTTTAATTACTTAAATATGAGCCCAAATCATACTCTGGCTGCAATAACCACTTTATTTGGGTGTCATCCAAGTCTCATCCAGCCTGGCCTGCCTCTACTGCTCCCATCTTGCCTCTGCACTGTGCATCTAGAAGGTTCCATGCACAAGTTCAATGATACAACAGTGCAGAAATCTATAATGCAAAATGCCATTTCCCTGAAGCACCCCAAGAATGTTCCCTCCTTTTCCTCACCCCCAACTCAGCCCGTCTGTCCACTGCAATCAGGCTTCTGTTCCCAGTTAGCTTGGAATTCTTTCCCCAGTGTACCCAAAGGCCCACTAACCCCAGACCCATGGGACAGATCCATAGTTCCCAGAGGTAAGGGCATCTACCAGCCCTTCCTGTCCACACAGCTCTCCCATCTATTCGGGTTCTCCACCTACCTCTGCGTGTCTTCCATCTGCCCTACTGTGCGTGCTTCGTGCTCAGTCGTGTCCGACTGTTTGCCACCCCATGGACCGTAGCCCGCCAGGCTCCTCTGTCCATGGGGATTCTCCAGGCAAGAATACTGGAGTGGGTTGCCATGCCCTCCTCGACGGGATCTTCCCACCCATCGATCAAACCCCAGTCTCCTGCACTGCAGGCGGATTCTTTAACATCAGAGCCACCAGGGAAGCCCACCCAACTACTAATACCCAGGCGGCCCCACTTCCCACACACACCCAGCCTTCTTTCTACCTTGAGAGCCCCATAAGGACCTATCACCTACCTCCCAAAGCGGACTCCAACACCCACCTCCAAGGGTGCCCTGACCTGTTCCTGACAGACCAGACAAGCACCAAGGCACCTCTCTCTCCCTCATCCACCCTCTTCAGCTGCTCCTCCTGCTTCACCCTGCTTGGGATCCCCTGAGTAAGTATGTGGAAAGCTATTAATACGATTCTCAGATCTTCCCTTGATACACACACACTACCAACCAAAACCAAGGACGGGCAATAGCTATATGGAGGAAAGAAAAGAGTTGATAATAAAGATGAGAACAATAATAGAGCAGCTAAGAGCAGCTTTTCTAGGGTGTTCACCATGTGCCAGGCACTATACAGTATATATACTTACTCATTTACATGTATTGATTAATTACCTTTATGTACTCATTTTGCACATCTATATTTACATATATTTATGTAAGAGCTTTACATATGTTAACACATTAGCCCTCACAACTGCCCAATGAGGCAGGCTGAGGTCAGTTAATTTCCTTATGTAAGACCACCACCACCACCCGCCCCACTACCCCTATTCTCCAACCAGGGAGTTGAAGCTAAGATATCAACTCAGGTAGTCCAGCTTGAACTTGCATTCTTAACCATGTTGTTTCACTTGCAAACATGCTTCTTATTGCTTCAGCAGTTTAACACCCAGGAGCTGGTGATGGATAGGATGAGTGGGAAGAAGGGGAGGAGGAGGCAGGTTCCTACATGAGATGATACCTGAGAGGAAGGCGAGGCACTGAAGCAGGGGCTGGGAGATCAAAAGTGGTAAGACACGACCTTGGTCCTCCAGGGCTCGAAGCACAGAGCAGTGGTTCTCAACCTTGGCTGCACACTGATGCCACCTAGGGGGCTTTCCACACACACACAGCCATGCCTGGGATTCTGGCTTTCTTAGGGGGCACTGATTAACTAACCGGGGCTAGCATTTTTGGTAAAGGGCCCCAGATAACTGGAATGTACAGCCAGGGCTGAGAACCATGGACTAAAACCAACCCACCATAATCACTTCCTCGTTCCCCCAGGTGTACCCAGCGTGATTACCACTCCTTCCTCCAAGTCTCAGACACGCCATCCCATTGCCTGGATAGCCCTTCCCCTGACCCCACCTCCAGACCCCAGGGTATCCATGAGAAGCCAGCCCAAAGTCACTTCTGCTGACCGACTCCCTCTGCCGCACCAAGTCAGATGAGAAGTGCCTCTCTCCGATCCATTCGTTTACCCCTCTGTCAAGCAGTGGCTGCTTGCTGAGCTGTTGGTGCCTGAGCCCTGGAGGACTGAGGCCATGTCTCACCACCCTGATCCCCCCACACCCATCCCTAGATGCTCCATGACTGATGAATGTGTGAGTGAACAAATGCTTTGCCCAGCTTTAAAGAGCCGAGCAGCCCCTACCACATCTCTACTCTGCCAGTTCCCTCGCAGTCTGGGACTTCTGCGTGTATGTGTGTGCGCGCGTGCGTGCTAAGTCGGGTCCAACTTTCTGAGACCCCATGGACTGTAGCCAGGCTCCTCAGTCCATGGAATTCTCCAGGCAAGATCTCTGGAGTGGGCTGCTGTGCCCTCCTCTAGGTGATCTTCCTGACCCAAGGATCGAACCTGCATCTCCTGCATTGACAGGTGGGTTCTTTACCACTAGTACCACCTAGGAAGCCCCTAGGACCTCTGCAGGGATGTAATTCTGCCTGGACCAGCCCCAGGTGAGGCCCACCTTCTGCTCCAGGTCCCTGGGAAGCAGAATCTGGGGCCATCCCTTCAATTCACCTTCCCTCTGATTTGGGCCCTAAGACTCCTTATTCTATTTCTGCTTCCCTGCCCCCTCAAGCCCCCAGGACCATTTTTCTGTCTCATGGCACATATTTGAGAACTAAATAAGATATCTGTGAAGAGTGACCAGCCCGGGGCCTCTTACACAGTAGTCACGATGTTTAAGGGGTAGAGATTTTTACTAACAGGTCACACTCCTAAACTCTAGTGACAGGCCAGCCCAAGCCTGCTACCCCCAGCCCTAAACCCTCCCCACGTTTGCGAAGGTTAGAGCTCTGGCAGCAGGATCCCGGTTTGGGGAAGCTAGCATGCAAACAGCCCCCAACTCTGAGTTTCTTTTCTCTCATTTTCTCATCCTGATGGGTTCCACCTTCACCACACCCAGCTGTCCTGAATGCCAGCCTAGATGCAGACAAAACCTACACCCCTTTGACCCATTTCATTCCACTAAAAATAGGCTAAACTTTTAAAAATAAATCTTAAAAAAAAAAAAAATGAAAGGAAGGACAGAAAGGTGAGAAAGGGGAACAGAGGAAGTGTGGCAGCAGGCAAACTGAAATCCCAGCAGGCAAACTGAAATCTCCAGGCTAGAAAGCCCGGTCCTCAGCAGTGAAAGTGTGGAGTCCTAACCACCGGACCACCAGGGGATTCCCACCTACACTTCCTGACCAGCCTCCCTTCGTCCAGCTGAGAAGGCTTCACCCCACTCTGACCTGAAGTGTCTCTCCCCCAACTTGAGAATCTGAATTACCTACCATACTCTGCATTCAAGCATTTTTAACTCTCAACTTCAGACAATGCTGAAAGCAGCAGGCTTTCTCTCCCTTCCTTAGACAGCGGTCCTTGCACAGTCTCCTTCTAATCTTCATTTTGGTTGCATATTACGAAACCATCTTTCTCCTACTTTTTTATTTGACATTAAAACCAAAGGGTACTTAGCACAACTTTAGGGACCAATCTTCTTTAGTCATTAGCAACACGGAAACCTCATAAAGATAACTGATGTAATCATCAAACCAGTACAAAATTACCTTGATGAAAAAGGGAAAAATATACTTAATCTTCCAGATATAAAGATAAAAACTCCCATCTGGCAACAAGATTGCCAGGTGGCCCTGTTTTCAGAAATGACAAGGGCAGGAAACAAATTAGAGGGACAACTTTTGCTACTTGTCTGTCCTAAATATATTCTGTTGCACATAAACCTAGTCACAGGAGTAAATCAAGCATGCAAAGACCACAGTCCCAGAAAATGGTTTGAGACAAACGGCCCTGTGATTTCTGTGATTTAAGTTTTTTGAGCTTAAGTTTTTTCAAGAAAACATGGATTTTTTTTCCTGGATGACAAGCTTTGAATTTTTTTCTTCTGATATAACTTTTTTTACTTTTCTATAATAACCTTGAGTGAGTGAGTGAGTGAAGTCACTCAATCGTGTCCGACTCTTTGCAATCCCATGGACTGTAGGAGCCTACCATGCTCCTCTGTCCATGGGATTTTCCAGGCAAAAGTACTGGAGTGGATTGCCATTTCCTTCTTCAGAGGATCTTCCAACCCAGGGATCAAACCCGGGTCTCCCACATTGAGGTCCACACACTACATAATTCAAAGTGTACAACTCAATAGCTTTTCACATATTCACAGTTCTCTGGTGGCTTCAACGGTAAAGAATCTGCCTGCAATGAGGGAGAACTGGGTTTGATCCCTGGGTTGGGAAGATCCCCTGGAGGAGGGCATGGCAACCCAATCCAGCATTCTTGCCTAGAGAAGCACCATGGATCAAGGAGCCTGAAGGGCTATAGTTCATGAGTTCGCAAAGAGTTGGACATGACTGAGCAATTCAGCAACAACAACTGTACATCCATCACAACAATCAATTTTTCATTTTAAACATCCCCTAAAATCCCCTGTACATTTTAACTACCACTTTCAATCTCCCCATTCCCCCTAGACCTAGATAACCAATACTCTTATTTCATGCCTGCATAGATTTGCATATTCTAGACATTCCATAAATGTCCAGATAAATCCCATAAATGGAATTACATAACAGATGGGCTTTTGTACCTGGCTTTTCTCACTGAGCATGTTTCCAAGGTTTCACCATGTTGTAGTATGTATCACCACTTCATTCTTTTTCATGGCTGAATAATATTCCATTGTATGGTGTTATAATATTGAATTGTGTCCCCCAACAAAAACTTCATGTTTTAAGTCATAACCCACCTTAGAATATGACCTTATGTGGAGATACAGTCTTCACAGAAGTATTTACTTTTACGTAAAATGAGGTCATCAGGGTGGACACTAATCCAAGACGACTGGTGTCCTTACAAAAAGGGGAAATTCAGACCCAGAGACACACCACAGGGAGAACATCATGAGATCATGATGATGGCTACCTACAAAGCCAGGAAAGAAATCTGGAACAGACCTTCCCTCCTAGTCTTCCAAGAGAACCAACCCTGCCAACCTCCTGACTCAGACATTTAGCCCCCAGAATGTGAGAGAACATACTTCTGCTGGTTAAGCTCCCCAGTCTATGGCACTTTCTTACAGCAGTCGCAGCAAACAAACACAAATGGGTGCACCACATTTTGCTTATGAGTTTAAAACTTGATGGGCTTTTGTGTTGTTTCCAACTTTTGAATATCATGAATAATGTTGCTGTGAACATTCATGCACAAGTTCTTTTGTAGAGATATGGTTCCACTTCTCTTGGCTATATACATGGGAGAGAAATTGCTGGGTCAAATGGCAATTATCTTTAACTATTTGAGGACTACCAAACTTTTTCCCAGGTGGTTGTGTCAATCTACATTCCTATCAGCAGTGTGGGTGGGTGTGGGTGTTCAATCGTGTCTGACTCGCTGTGACCCTATGGATTGTAGCCCACCAGGCTCCTCTGGTCATTTTTTCCAGGCAAGAATACTACAGTGAGCTGCCATTTCCTCCTCCAGGGGATCTTCCCAGCCCGGGGACTGAACCCACATCTTCTGCATCCCCTACACTGCAGGAGGATTCTTTATTACTGAGCCACTGGGGAAGCCCTCCATCAGCAGTCTCAGTTCAGTTCAGTTCAGTTCAGTCGCTCAGTCGTGTCCGACTCTGAGACCCCATGAATCGCAGCATGCCAGGCCCCCCTGTCCATCACCAGCTCCCAGAGTTCACTCAGACTCACGTCCATCGAGTCAGTGATGCCATCCAGCCATCTCATCCTCGGTCGTCCCCTTCTCCTCCTGCCCCCAATCCCTCCCAGCATCAGGGTCTTTTCCAATGAGTCAACTCTTCGCATGAGGTGGCCAAAGTACTGGAGTTTCAGCTTCAACATCATTCCTTCCAATGAACACCCAGAACTGATCTCCTTTAGAATGGACTAGTTGGATCTCCTTGCAATCCAAGGGACTCGCAAGAGTCTTCTCCAGCACCACAGTTCAAAAGCATCAATTCTTCGGCGCTCAGCTTTCTTCACAGTCCAACTCTCACATCCATACATGACCACTGGAAAAACCATAGCCTTGACTAGACGGACCTTTGTTGGCAAAATAATATCTCTGCTTTTTAATATGCTGTCTAGGTTGGTCATAACTTTCCTTCCAAGGAGTAAGCATCTTTTAATTTCATGGCTGCAATCACCATCTGCAGTGATTTTGGAGCCCCCCAAAATAAAGTCTGACACTGTTTCCACTGTTTCCCCATCTATTTCCCATGAAGTGATGGGACCAGATGCCATGATCTTAGTTTTCTGAATGTTGAGCTTGTGTATGAGGGTTCAAATTTCTCCACATTCTTGACAATTCTTGCTATTATCTTTTTCATTGTAGCCACCCTAGTGGCTCTGAAATGGCATATTTCTGTGGGTTTGAATTGTATTTCCCTGAAATAATATTGAGTATCTTTCATGTGCTTATTGGGCATTTGTACATCTACTCTGGAGAAAAGATTTTTTAATCCAAAGGTCCTATGCAATCCAGCCCCCACCTGTCTCTACAGACACACTTTGGCCCTGCCACCCTTCCCCTCGCTCTCTGATTCCAGTCATGTGACCTTCTTCAGTCTCTGCAAACAAGCGCTGTGCACTTTCCCCACATGGGGACATTTACATTTACACCTGCAAGTCTTTTGAACTCAGATAACTCTCGTCCCCACCTTTGCCCTGTTACCGTAATGCATCCTTCAGAGTTCAAGTCAACCATCACCTCTTCAGGGAAACCTCCCAGGACTACCTCAGCCAAGTATCCACCATCTGGTTTGGCTTGCAGAGGACCCTGTATTAGGTTAGTGAAACCAATCTAGAAAATGGTCCAGTTGCCCCATCAGATAAATTCTCAGTTTCATTAAGCACAGCTTCATCACTGAATTTTAAGTTACTGATTTCACTAGGCTACGTAACCATGAAAGTTTAAAACTTAATCAGCTCTTTCAAGTAGAAAGATGAAAGTTCCTATCTTTCATGCAGATTGCTTGAAGTAAAACAGAAAAATTAATTGTTATTTATCTTGCGATAAATTTGTTATTTTATAAAAATTTCATTTGGGCATTTACCAATGTTAATCATATCTCTTTCTTACCTGATTTAGAGTCCCCTGAAGTATCTAGGTTGGGGCTGAGGCAATCTAAATTTTGAGAAAGAAATCAAGTTTAGTAGTATAAATACCAGGATAAAATAGAAGATTGTGTTCGTTTTTGTAAAAACAAAATTGCTAAACCAAAAATAACAGAAGTATCCTCTTCTATAAACTGAATTACCTCTTTAAACCGCAAGCAGCACTGCAAGTCAAATTAACACCCAGTTACCAATGGTAAGCAAGGCCATATTCTTAAAGGAAAAAAGATTTAGACCAAGCAACCTTAAGCCTTTTCCAAGAGAAGGCGAACAGAAAGCCAATAAACTTTATAATGACCTTCGGTTGGGTCCCTGGCAACCTCTTAGTTCTGTGCCAAAGGAGTGGCACTCTTTGATCAACTTAGCTCTTCTCTCAAAACATCCCTGGTGATTAAGTAACTTGACACCAGAAAGGGAAAAAAAGCACCTGGTTTTAGATTTTGTAACTGAAGAGCAGACGATGGTGTTACTATAGAAAAGACTGAGTCCTTTCCCACTGAACAGTCAACTCAAGCAAACAACCATCACTGATTTAGTGAAATGACACAGACAGGTTAGAGATGAGGATCCAGATAAGCTGGGACAAGACTAGGGAGGACCTCAAACGCAATTGCGAAGAACTGGCCTTGGGGGGTGTTTCTCCTACACGGAATGAATGGAGATGCAGAATTACATGAGTGCTTCAAGCTGAAATGGGCCATGGTGTTCCCAAAGATGCTGGTGCACTTTGGGCGGGGGGTACTGTTGTTCAGGATGCATTAGACTCCAGAGAGTCTAAAACTCTGCTGCAGAGATTCAGCTATGAAGTGATAAGAGCCGAGGCCAGTGTAGGTGCATGGGAATGGAGATATTATAGTAAAGGAGAAGAACGGGTAACTGTTGCAGAAGTTACCAACAACATCAACTAGAGCAAGAGTATTTCTGTGTAGGGAAGGACTGCCACTTAGTTACCATGCCCCTCATCTGTATTTATGCCACGCTCAATTAGATGGCTCATGGAACAGGACCTAGCACTCTTCCATTTCATTTGTCTGGAACATTCACCCATGCCAGGCTGGTGAACAGAAGGGGCTCGATTACTGGTTGACTGCTTCCCCTCGGTGCAGACAGAGACTACTGTCCCTTCACTGACTTACTGTCCACCGTGTGATAGGCACTCTGCAGAAATTAGGAGAAAATCCATGTCCTAGCCCCTAGCATGTGTGAGGATAAGGAAGGACCATGCAGTAGACAAATGAAATTAGGACAATATGAAAGTAAGGAAGGCACCAGTACTTTGCTGGTCAGAGAGAGAAATTGAGAGAAGGGACTCAGGCCTCAGCAACCCCTAAACCTAGACCATGACCTTCTTTTAACAGCAGGGTTTTACTTGATCCAGTTTCAGGGATAGAATTAGGTGTTGCTATTTTCATTAAGTATCTATAATTGATGATAACACTCAAGTACTAAAGAAAATATCTACTCGTGCATAGAACAATTATAGAATTCCATTGACAATGCTTCTCTATTCTTACTCTACTAAATTTAAAATAAGGTTAAAAAGAACTTTAGAGCCAGAGTTTAAAAGGAAAGAGATGTAAGAGTATTTGTTTTCTATTCTTAAGTTACAAAAACCACAAAGGTATGAATTCTTTACATTTCATTGTTTTAAATATCTGTTGACAAACAATCTTAAAGAAAATTCTGAAAAACTGTCATTATCTCATCATCCTAACCTACTGATTATTTCAACACATTTCTGTAAGTTGGTGACTGCATGAATGTAATGAGGCATTTGCAGCCCATAAATAAAATGAATAAAGAAATCATTTTCTAAAAATGCAAATTTCCACACAGTGTAGCTTAAGTTTTTCAGTTACTCAACGTTGACTTAGAGTTCATACCTTTTTCTTCTAAAGAGCCTTGGTGATCATCACTAGAACAAGAAAAGAAAAACAATTTTATAAACGGATACTAATTTTATACAAATAATTATGAAAGTCTTCAAAATGATCATACTATGTTTCTCCAGAAATGTTGGCAGGTGGAATAACTCTCTCCCTCCTCAAGGCTCTTCTTGCCCCCTCACTCCCCACTCCAATCGGACTCAAAACCACAGGGATAGAGGTGACTTTGGAGTATGCAAGTGAAGCCCTGCTGGTCAGCTCACACCCCGGGTACCAGCAGCACTGCGCACAGGGTCACTGCGCTGAATCCGCACACCCCACGTCTCCGGCCCATCATCCACCTCGGCCCGCCACACTGGCTTCCAGTCCCTCCTCCTGGTTCCTACAGAGGGCTGCTCGCCCACTCACTCCAAGGTCTGCTCACCTGCTTCTCCAGCCTCCTCCCTCCCATAGAGCACTTCCGGGAAATGAAGGGCCTGGACAGCTCCCCCATTCAATCAACTGGTCCTTCCACTGCCTGCCCTGCTGTTTGCATCCCCATCCCGGCTCTGCCCTGCTCAGTCCCATGGGAGGTCTCAAGGGAGAACTCCCCATCTCCACTTCCCACTCCCCGTCCTCTCCCAGACTCAAAGCCACCAGCCTTTTGCTTTTTCCCACGTACGGAAACCACTCGAGCTAGAGGCACTGAGGACCCCTGCCCAACAAACCCAAGGGGCCCTCTCCATCCTTAAGGGCCACCTCCCTTTCGATGAAGCAGGTGACAGGCTCTGTGGTGGTTTCCAGTGCCCCTCACCTGGTCTCTTCCCTCCCCTCGGCTCGGTGGTCTCTCCCGCCTCCAGGTGCTTCATTTCCCAGCTCCGTCAGCTCCTGGCGATTCGCTTTGTCCCAAGACCGCCTCAGTGCGCCCTCCACACATTGCCTCAGGCCCACCTTCAGGCCAAAGCTTCAGATCCTAGATCTCTGACCCCTTCCCAGGCCTCCTCCCTGACTTCCAGGTACTTAAGGCCCAAGGGTCACTTCAGCACTTTACATACAGTCAGCACAAGCTAGTCCTTGCCTTTTCTTCTCCAAGAAAACCTGATCCTCCCAACCTGTCTTCACACAGAATCACCAGGTCACCTAACTGGAACCTCTGAGTCATCACTAACTCTTGCTCCCCCTTTGTTGGCAAGCAGCACAATCAGACTCCTCCTATGCTTCCTCCAATGCATCTCTCAAACTTCTCCCCTCCTCACTGCACACCGCTTCTGCCTGCCTGCAAGCTTCTCGCACTCTCTAACAATTACTGTCTCACTCTCTTGGTCTGTCCCTCTGCAGGACCTTATCATGTCTTTGCCCTTCTGTGGCTTCTCACTGCTTCCTGGCCTGAGCTCCCTGGCACCGCACGCATGGACCCCCACCCTTCTCCCTTGTCGCCCACCCTTCCTGCTCCCCCAGAAGGAATGTTCTTCAGTGTCCCAAGCACACCCTGCATAACATACACACACACATACACACCACGCCCTGCACCCTCCCCCGAAAAGAGTCACTGCCAGGAGCCTTGCAGGTGTGCAGCTCAGCTATGTGTGCTCCATGGACACGTAGAGTTTGTGCATATAAGTAAGAGCCCTGCCCTCCACCATGATGCCCCAACTGCTCCTTATCCCTCAGGAACAGCGTTTCACAAGGTGTGGACTTGAAGACATTAGAACTCTCAGAGAGCCTTCTAAAAACCATTTTTCTGGGCCCATCAAATCAGAATCTGATGAATAAATGAAAAACCAGGAAGAAAACAACAATGGTGTTATTTGCACTTATGAGTGTTTAAAATCTTTCTGGATTTTCTCATTGAATCATCCCAATAAGCCTATGAAGGCCATTTGACAAATGCAGAGACTGGGGCTCAGAGAGGTTCATTAACTTTCTTGAAGTCACACAGCTAACAAACAGAAAAGGAGCACTTGACCCTGGGCCATTAAGACTTCAAAGCCCCTGGGACCATGTCCTCCTTCACGCCCCACCACTTCACCGGCTGACCCCAGCCCTGGCAGTGACAGTAAACTGAGGAAGAAAACAGCAAAAGCAGTGGACTGCTAGTCTCTTCCTTTCCCTTCTTCAGTCAAGTCAGTCAGGAGCCTCCAGATTTTGAAAACCTCCTTGACTCAAGGTTTTTTCTGATAAACAGTCCCAAGCATTTGGTATTTCCCAAGCTCCATGTCCTACGAAAACTATGCATTTTCATTTTCAGACCCAAGTCTTCTTACTTTTTAATCTTAACCTCTGGCTCAGAAGGTCAGAGAGTGGTGGTAAGCCTGAAATTAAGAAATGTTTCAAGACATTAAGAAAGACTAAAACATGGTTCCCAATGAAATGCATACAAGAACAAGCCAGCCATTGTGTCATTTTTCTCCAGACTCATACCCTTATAATGCAGTCACTGTACCTTTTAATTTAAAAGTAATTATGAGAACATGTAATGGGACGGGATGCCATGATCTTAGTTTTTTGAATGTTGAGTTTCATGCCAGCTTTTTTACTCTCTTCTTTCACTTTCATCAAAAGGCTCTTTAGTTCTTCACTTTCTGCCATAAGGGTGGTGTAATCCATGTATCTGAGGTTATTGCTATTTCTCCCAGCAATCTTGATTCCAGCTTGTGCTTCATCCAGCCTGGCATTTTGCATGATGTACTCTGCATATAAGATAAATAAGCAGGGTGACAACATACAGCCTTGACATATTTTCCTTTCCCAATTTGGAACGAGTCTGTTGTTCCATGTCCAGTTCTAACTGTTGCTTCTTAGCCTGCATACAGATTTCTGAGGAGGCAGGTAAGGTGGTCTGGTATTCCCATCTCTTGAAGAATTTATTCTGTCAATAAAGCAGAAATAGATGTTTTTCTGGAACTCTCTTGCTTTCTCAATGATCCAATGGATGTTGGCAATTTGATCTCTGGTTCCTCTGCCTTTTCTAAATCCAGCTTGAACATCTGGAAGTTCAGAGTTCACGTACTGTTGAAGCCTGCCACTTCATGGCAAATAGATGGGGAAACAATGGAAACAGTGAGAGACTTTATTTTCTTGGGCTCCAAAATCACTGCAAATGGTGACTGCAGCCATGAAATTAAAAGACACTTGATCCTTGGAAGAAAATCTATGACCAACCTAGACAGCATATTAAAAAGCAGAGACATTACTTTGCCAACAAAGTCAAAGCTATGCTTTCTCCAGTAGTCATGTATGGATGTGAGAATTGAACCATAAAGAAAGCTGAGTGCCAAAGAATGATGTTTTTGAACTGTGGTATTGGAGAAGACTCTTGAGAGTCCGTTGGACTGCAAGGAGATCAAACTAGTCAATCCTAAAGGAAATCAATCCTGAATATTCACTGGAAGGACTGATGCTGATTCCAATACATTGGCCACCTGATGTGAAGAACTGACTCATTAGAAAAGACCCTGATGCTGGGAAAGATTGAAGTCGGGAGCAGAAGGGGACGAAAGAGGATGAGATGGTTAGATGGCATCACCGACTCAATGGACATGATTTTGAGCAAGCTCCAGGAGTTGGTGATGGACAGGGAAGCCTGGCGTGCTGCAGTCTATGAGGCTGCAAAGAGCTGGACGTGACTGAACTGTTGCAAAGAGCTGGAGCGACTGAACTGGACTGATAAGAATATGTATTAAGAGTCAGACATCCTTATTGTAAAAAATATGTCTGCTTAAAACAGTGACAAACTTCTCTTGACTGCTCCTTTCATAGCCCCCTTTCTACAGCTGTTTATCTTTATTTCCAGATGTGTATGCATGTGCACAGATATCAGAACTTCTGCTAAAAACCAGAAAACCCTTACGGAAAACCTTTATTTTCACCACATAATGAGGCTGCAGGGTAGAGGGTCAGCTCTCTGTATCAAAACACTCAACAGTTATGGGGGAAGGGGCTTAGCCCGAGGTGAAGGAGCCGCCCACTGGGCAACACCAAAGTCACAGCCCAGTGAAGAAAGTAACCCAGGGGACCCACAGAGCCCTTGCACTGGCTCTGGAATCTGCTTTAGCGGTAACAGAATCTGCTTCCCTAAAATATGTCTCTTTGGCATATTAGTTATTTTAAGCTGGTTATTCTCTAAGAAACAGCAGGCAAAGGAAACACATTCAAAACCCAGCAGGAGTTAGCCTTTTGGAAGAAACATTAACATTTGTATGGGAAATCTCCATGTGTAAGGGTGTCCAAATCTGTATCTTATCAGTGAAAGGGCAGGGACAGAAATCTCAGGACAACCTCACCGGGGTTTACTGTGCTCTTCCTGGGGATCTCCCAGAACTGACTCTCCCCACCCTCAACATCCTTGTCTGCCTGCTGAGGACGGTATTTAAAGTGAGGGCTTTGGCCATTTTGGAGAGTTACTCAAGTTCTCCTTGGTATCTCCCACATATGGCTGCTGTTGCCAAGTCATGCGTGACTCTTTTGCAACCTTATGGACTGTAGCCTGCCATACTCCTCTGTCCATGGGATTCTCCAGGCAAGAACTCTGGAGATATTCCATTTCCTCCTCCAGGGGATCTTCCCAACCCAGGGATCGGACTGGGCTCTCTTAGGCCTCCTGCACTGGCAGGTGAATTCTTTACCACTAGCACCACCTGGGAAGCCCCTCTTCCATGTTCCCCAGTTATTAAAACTTTTGTATGTTTTACTCCTGTTAATCTGACACATGTCAATTGAATCCTTAGGCCAGAAGAACCCATAAGGGTGAAGGAAGGTTTTCTTCCTCTCTGACATGCCACGTGGATGCCAGTGCCCCACGTCTTCTTCCTGTCTGCTTTTCCATGTGGTTTGTTAAAAGGAAAACTAAAGTGATCATGGAGAGGGAGGACCCATTCCAGATGTTCCCATGTTAGGGGCTGAAGAGCAGTAGAGAATAGAAGTGGACATTTCCTTAGTATCACTTTTAAAATTCCTTACATTTTCATCCCGACTCTATCGCGATAACTAGGTGTACTGTCAATGCTGGGGGGCTTCCCTGGTGGCTCAGAGGTTAAAGCATCTGCCCGCCATGCGGGAGACCTGGGTTCGATCCCTGGGTCGGGAAGATTCTCTGGAGAAGGAAATGGCAACCCACTCCAGTATTCTTGCCTGGAGAATCCCATGGACGGAGGAGCCTGGTGGGCTAGAGTCGGACATGACTGAGCGACTTCACTTTCACTTTCACTGTCAATGCTGCCTTATGCCTACCAGCTCCCAGGCCCTGCCTAGTACAGGTCTCTTTCCCTTAGTGAGAGGAGAAAAACGCCTTATGCCTACCAGCTCCCAGACCCTGCCTAGTACAGGCCTCTTTCCCTTAGTGGCAGGAGAAAAACGCTGCATCTTGGCACTGTAAAATCCAACCAGAGGGAGCCTTTCTCCCACCTCTGCACCTGGGCCTGACTGCAGCCTAGACAGGTGGATAGTAGGCGCCAGAAGGGTTTCAATCAAATCTGCCTCCATGAGTAATAATTCTCCAGTTAAAGATTTTAACAATCCTTAAAGTGAAAATAAAACCATAATTGTTGTTGTTCAGTTGCCAAGTTGTGTCCAACTCTTCACGACCCCATGGACTGCAGCACACCATATAATATATATAATATATTAATATATATATAATATATATACATTATATGTATATAATTATATATCAATATAATTACTAACATAATATTTTATCATATTTAAACCATAATATAATAGCTAATTTTTTAAAAATATTTACTGTGTGCCTGAACTCGAGCCAAGGACCTGGCAGGCATCAATGGGCTCCTTGCAACAAACTTTTTAGTGCCTGATCCTGAACTAGTATCACCCCCATTGCACAGATGAGGAAACAAGGCTTGGGTAAAGTATCCACAAACCCAGTCCATCTGACTGCAGAGCCCAAGCTTTTATCAGTACATTTCACAACAAAAAGCCTAAAATTCTGCCAAGCAGGTAAAGACAAAACACTTGCACTTTCTAGTCTCTGTTCCTAAGGTGCCACTGTCTGTGAAGGTAATTGTCAACTAGAGTCAGTTAAGTTCAGTTCAGTCCAGTTCAGTCACTCAGTCGTGTCCGACTCTTTGCGACCCCATGAATCGCAGCACGCCAGGTCTCCCTGTCCATCACCAGCTCCCGGAGTTCACTCAGACTCACGTCCATCGAGTCTGTGATGCCATCCAGCCATCTCATCCTCTGTCGTCCCCCTCTCCACCTGCCCCCAATCCCTCCCAGCATCAGAGTCTTTTACAATGAGTCAACTCTTCGCATGAGGTGACTCTTCGCATGAGGTGGCCAAAGTACTGGAGTTTCAGCTTTAGCATCTTTCCTTCCAAAGAAATCCCAGGGCTGATCTCCTTCAGAATGGACTGGTTGGATCTCCTTGCAGTTCAAGGGACCCTCAAGAGTCTTCTCCAACACTACAGGTCAAAAGCATCAATTCTTCGGTGCTCAGCCTTCTTCACAGTCCAACTCTCACATCCATACAGGACCACAGGAAAAACCACAGCCTTGACTAGACAGACCTTAGTCGGCAAAGTAATGTCTCTGCTTTTGAATATGCTATCTAGGTTGGACATAACTTTTCTTCCAAGGAGTAAGCGTCTTTTAATTTCATGGCTGCAATCACCATCTGCAGTGATTTTGGAGCCCCCAAAAATAAAGTCTGACACTGTTTCCACTGTTTCCCCATCTATTTCCCATGAAGTGATGGGACCAGATGCCATGATCTTCATTTTCTGAATGTTGAGCTTTAAGCCAACTTTTTTGCTCTCCTCTTTCACTTTCATTAAGAGGCTTTTTAGTTCCTCTTCACTTTCTGCCATAAGGGTGGTGTCATCTGCATATCTGAGGTTATTGATATTTCTCCCGGCAATCGTGATTCCAGCTTGTGTTTCTTCCAGTCCAGCATTTCTCATGATGTACTCTGCATATAAGTTAAATAAGCAGGGTGACAATATACAGCCTTGACGTACTCCTTTTCCTATTTGGAACCAGTCTGTTGTTCCATCTCCAGTTCTAACTGTTGCTTCCTGACCTGCATACAGATTTCTCAAGAGGCAGCTCAGGTGGTCTGGTATTCCCATCTCTTTCAGAATTTCCATAGTTTATTGTGATCCATACAGTCAAAGGCTTTGGCATAGTCAATAAAGCAGAAATAGATGTTTTTCTGGAACTCTCTTGCTTTTTCTATGATCCAGCGGATGCTGGCAATTTGATCTCTGGTTCCTCTGCCTTTTCTAAAACCAGCTTGAACATCAGGGAGTTCACGGTTCACGTATTGCTGAAGCCTGGCTTGGAGAATTTTGAGCATTATTTTACTAGCATGTGAGATGAGTGCAATTGTGCGGTAGTTTGAGCATTCTTTGGCATTGCCTTTCTTTGGGATTGGAATGAAAACTGACCTTTTCCAGTCCTGTGGCCACTGCTGAGTTTTCCAAATTTGCTGGCATATTGAGTGCAGCACTTTCACAGCATCATCTTTCAGGATTTGAAACAGCTCAGCTGGAATTCCATCACCTCCACTAACTTTGTTCGTAGTGATGCTTTCTAAGGCCCACTTGACTTCACATTCCAAGATGTCTGGCTCTAGATTAGTGATCACATCATTATGATTATCTGGGTTGTGAAGATCTTTTTGTACAGTTCTTCTGTGTATTCTTGCCACCTCTTCTTAATATCTTCTGCTTCTGTTAGGTCCATACCATTTTTGTCCTTTATCGAGCCCATCTTTGCATGAAATGTTCCCTTGGTATCTCTAATTTTCTTAAAGAGATCTCTAGTCTTTCCCATTCTGTTGTTTTCCTCTATTTCTTTGCAATGATCGCTGAAGAAGGCTTTCTTATCTCTTCTTGCTATTCTTTGGAACTAGAGTCACCTTGTAGTAAATAATAAAAAGTTATTGAAAGTGAAAGTGAAGTCATGCAGTCGTGTCCGACTCTTTGCGACCCCATGGACTGTAGCCTACCAGGCTCCTCTGTCCATGGGATTCTCCAGGCAGTAGTACTGGAGTGGATTGCCATTTCCTTCTCCAGGGGATCTTCCCAACCCAGGGATCGAACCCGGGTCTCCCGCATTGTAGACAGACGCTTTACCATCTGAGCCACCAGGGAAGTCCAAAAAGTTATTAGGCATAATTAAACCCATAATGGGTCAATTCAGGTGAAGAATCGACCTGCAATGCAGGAGCCACAAGAGATACAGGTTCAGTCCCTGGGTCAGGAAGATCCCCTGGAGGAGGGCACGGCAACCCGCTCCAATTCTCTTGCCTGGAGAAGCCCATGGAAAGAGGAGTCTGGCGGGTTACATAGCACAGGGTCGCAGAGTCAGACACGACTGAAGTGACTGAGCATGCATGCGCACAAACCTATAATGAGGCCCAAATCCTCCTCTAACTCTTCACCAGAATGAAACCAACTAGTGTTTTACTTCTTTTAGCCCCTATCAACCTTCAGGACATAAGTCAAAAAAAGGTAAACGGGTTAAGAACGTGGAAAAGAGTTTATGTTAGTCACAAACTAAAGTTAATCGGCATAATCATAAAATAGTTATACTTTCCAGAGAATAAACTCGATGAAAACAGTATTCTCTATAATACAGACCTCTTGTCATCAACGGAAATCAACTCAGTTGCTGTGATAAGCAGAAGGGATACAAAAGTGACACGTGACACAGGAACCTGGTCCCAAAGGGCACACTAGCGGAAGAGAAGACAGATCAAGAACTAAAATGTATGTGATGTGGGAAGAGCACAATAAAAGCAATATAAGCTATCATTTTAGCCCAGAGCAGGCTATGGTGAACTGGGAAGAATGCAGCTCTCATGCTAAGAACACAGGCATGAAACTTAAGACCACTTAAACCTCCATGGTAAGGTCAGCTTTTGCATTTTCAGAGAAAGCTACCACCTCTCAGGATCCTCACTGTTAGAAAAGACTGAAATGGAAAGGAACCTATAAAGATCTTCCAGTCTGATGCATTATTTTACAGAGGGAGAGAGGCACTCTAGGAGAGGTGAAACTAATAAACACCCAAGATCACACAGCAACTTAGAAGCAGAGACAATCTTACAACCTGTCTCAGGTCTCCTGGTTTACCATCAACTCATCCATTTAACAAACATAGGTGGACTATGTGCCAGGCATGAGTGAATAAAGCAACTGGCGCTGTGGCTTCAAACACCCATCAGCCTGATGGGGAAGACTGTCTACTTGCATCTGAGAAAGGAAGTGCTGACTAAGATTGAAGAATTGGGGGTGGGCGGTGGGGGGCAGCTTCCTGAGGAAGTGACCTTTAAACTCAGCCACAAAGGACAAGCAGGAATAGGCAAGAGAAGAATTGGGGCCGGGGGGAGTAGAGGTCACACAGCTTCTGTCTGAGGCAGGAAGGAACTGATCACGATCCAGGAACAGGAGGAAAGCAAGTGTAATCAGAGGGAGAAAGGGAGGAGTGAGGGAAGACAGGGAAGTGGAGAGACTCCAACTCTGAAACCAAGCCTATGGCAATTCCAGGATGCTGAATGGAGATCATCTGGTCCACCGAGTGGTCTCTAAATCTTCCCTCTTGGGAAGATCTGAAGTTTGCGCGCAAAGGAGGAAGTCAACAATGCAGGGTTCCAGAATCTGCTGTCGTCAACATCTCTCATGGGGAATGCTTGACCCTGTGCAACCCTGATAGCCTACAGCCTCAGACACTGCCTGCATTGAGCCCAAAAGATCCAAGCATTTCCCCAAAGAAAATCTCAGTCTCCAGGCCACAAAAGCCAGACCTCCCTGCCCAAGAAGTTGTAGTACCAGATGACAAACACCCCTCAGGAGGCTAGGAAACTTTAAAGCATACTCCAAGGAAGCTGTCTTCACAGACTTGAGGTCTGGAAGCCAACTACACAGCCCCTTGCATAGGGACAGAAGGATTTCCTGTACTCCAAGCCCTCTGGGACCAGGCTGGGGTTGGGGGAGGAGGGGTGGGGTGGGGAAGGGTGGAGGAGGAGGGGTGGGGTGATGAAGGGTGGGGGAGGGGGGGTCAAGGACTCCATAGGGGAAAGTGGCAGACGGGTGAGGGAAGGCAGAGGAGAAATGTGGGCATCATGAGCCACCAGCTGTCAGTTCTCCCAAGGGACACTTCCCAAGTTGGGCAGGCTTCCCATCATCACCAAGTTTCCTTTATTCTAAGCATCTCATAACTACCACCTATAATCAGTTCACCTGGGATGTAAGCCATCCCATCACTTTTTTCTTCTATGTTCAGGTCCCGGAATGAGAGCAACAGCCTTAAATGCTTTGGAAAACATTTAGTGCCAGCAAAGGTGAAAAATTCACAGGCCTAGCTCTCCAGGCTGGCTCCTTCATCTATTCCCTCCCTTCCTTTTCTTCAGTTATACCAGCAGGAAAAAAAAAAAAATAGTGGTCAAACAGGTAGGTTTTTGGATATCAAAAGGCTAAAGGATTCACGAATCATTAGTTGTAACAGGCAAAACCTGGAAACAACTGCCATGTTCATCAAGAGAAAAATGGATGAACAAAATGTGATTCCGTCATAAAATAGTCCTGTAAGCCACAGAATGCAAAACTGCTTACACACAACTGGGAGGATGAATCTCACAAACACAACAGCACAAAAGAAGTCAGACACAAAAGGGCATATGCTGTGTGAGTCTATGTTTATAAAGTTTACAAACTAGCAAAACTATCTCTGGTCCCTTTGGGATGAAGGGATAGGGAAGGAGGAGGAAAAGGACGGGGGCTTTTAGGATGCCAGGTTCTATTTCTTGACCTGGGTGGCAGTTACACAGATGTGTTCACTTGGTGATAATTTTATCAGCTGTACATTTAAAATGCTGTGTTTTCTGTACGACTGTACATACACACAAAACCCTTCAAGGAAGGGTTTTCAGCATCTTGGGAAAGGAAAAGTACATAGGCCTTTAGCTTTGTGGGCCACATTTATGAATGGAGAATGACCCTGGGTGGTAGGGGGCAAAGTGAAGAGATGACTGCATTTGGGATATGGCCCAAATGGCAGCTGTGGGGTGACAGGAATTACAGTGAACAGTTTCAAAGTCTACTTCCTTCTTTCTCCTATAACTGTCAATGAAATCTCTGCATACTGTACTCCAAAAGGAAGTGGGACCAAGAGGAAAAGTTGGAACTGAGCTGCCTTAAGGGAGAAAGGAGGCAACTGGAACACTTCTATCAGTGAGGGGTCAAGGAGAGGAGGAGGAAGAAGAGGGAAAAGAATGAAATCACAAGTGCCCAGGGCAGGCAAGAAGGAGAGTTCGCCTGACTGAGAATGGATGAGGTGGGGTGATTCCCAGTTGAAGGGATCCCTTCTCTACTCCCCTCCCTGAGCCCTGCTCTGATGCACACCTAAATTAATGGCTTTATTGTGCTGCTCAAGAGATGCAAGAGACACAGGTTCAACCTCTGGATAGTGAAGATCCCCTGGAGCAGGAAATGGCAACCCACTCCAGTATTCTTGCCTGGAAAATCCCATGGACAGAGGAGCCTGGCAGGCTACAGTCCACGGCGTTGCAAAGAGTCAGACACAACAGAGCACGCATGCACACTGTACTTTGTAAGTCGTTTATAACTCTTGAGAACTAGAGAACAAGAGAAGAGTGTGTGTGTGTGTGTGTGTGTGTACTAGAGAACAAGAGAAGTGTGTGTGTGTGTACTAGAGAACAAGAGAAGTGTGTGTGTGTGTGTGTGTGTGTGTGTACAGCAAAGGATTCCACATCCTCAGCATCTAACACATTGTCTCAAGAGAAGTGTGTGTGTGTGTGTGTGTGTGTGCAGCAAAGGATTCCACATCCTCAGCATCTAACACATTGTCTGGCGTATAGTTTGCACTATTTAAAAAAAAAAGGTTCATTGGATAAATGACAGAAACAATGTAGTAATTAGATATAAAGTTGCTGTTGCTAAGTCATATCCGACTCTTTTTTGACCCCATGGACTGTAGCCCACCAGGTTCCTCTGTCCATGGGATTTTCCAAGCAAGAATACTGGGGTGGGTTGCCATTTCCTTTTCCGTGGGATTCTTCTGGACCAGGGATTGAACCCACACCCCCTGTACTGGCAGGCAGATTCTTTACCATTGAGCCATCTGGGAAGTCCCTAGATATAGAGACCTCCTTAGTATTTAAAAATCAGTAATAACAGTTTAAATGGCAAAAAATATGGGAATGACTAAGTATCAGAGTGGCATACTGTGCAGCTACTAAAAATTACAAGTAACAGTAGCAAACATCCGTAGGGTGCTTTACAGTTTACTAATTACACCTCCCTCTTGTTTGACACACAATTATACAGACTTTGCTGCCACACTGAAATGTGCAAATGACTCATTAGTAAGTCTTACTGAAGAGACCAGAAAGATCAGCGATTGCAGGCTAGCAAGTTTTTATGTAAAGAGGTAGGGAGGACCCATATTTCAGAGTAATGGGGTCACAAAGAGTCAAACACGACTGGGCGACTGAACTGAACTAGGAAGGAGTAGGAAGAAGTTGAGTTAGCTCTGCTTTGTTTGTGTAAATAACCGTGCATGCTAATTTCACACACTATACTTCGCTTCCCTTTTCTTTTGGAACAAAACTTTACTTTTGCTGTATTTGATTGATTCAAAATTCACTGTAACCACCATTTGCAAGTCTCCCTGCTAACTGACCATCTCTAAGGAAGTGTTTTTGATGACCCAAGTGGACCCAGTTTCACCCAAGGTGAAACTGTTCACCCTAATTCCTGAAAGCAAATTCTTGACATTTCTTGCTAATGTCGAGAAATTCAACAGCAGAACCTAGCCACAACAAACTTTTCGACACTGTCTTCCTGATTGCAACAGTGTTTTAAAGAAGAGGCGAAAAGGAAAAAAAAAAAAATCATACATAAAACAAAAAAATCCTTCCCTTCTTCCTAAAAGATTATGAGCCTAATGTTCAACGAATAATCCACGAAACACTGAAGTCGTGAAACACTGTAAAGCTCTGTATTCTCTAGTTGATCGTGCATAAACTGTGATGTGGCAGGGACTGTCCCATAAGCAAGTTCTCTGCAGAGTCTGAATCTTTGCCCAGCGTTTCTGCACTGCTCTGGGCGGGCTTCCTGCATGTGCTTACAGCAATGAGAGAATTACCTAAAGGATACATTTCACAAACAAGCCGTCACGTGTCTTGTGCTGAAACTGCATCCAATGCCAAAAGTCTGCTTCTGCAGATGAGAGCTCTGGAGAACTCGACCACTACAGTCCAAGCCAGCTCTGAATACACATTCCCACGTTAAAAGAGGCTGCCTTTAAAGGAATGTGGGACGCTGATGACAAACAGAGGCATTGGCTACCTTTACAATAGCAGATATCCTAAAAGCAATGTTGATCTCGTGCCTTCTTTAGGGCCCATGGGAGTGTAGAAGGGCTGACTGGCGCAGGGGGATGATGGGGGTGTTCCACGCATGGGCAAAAGGGGATTACGGAAATAATCCCGCTCTCGGCTCAAACCATTTGAAAGTCAAGGGGCCAAAGCGCCGGTGGTGTTCAGAAAAACTTCCCAAGTCCTCCCAGACCGGGCTGCAGTGGGCGCAGGGGATCCGGAGAGCTGAAGCTCGAGAGATGGGAGCAGACAGGACAGCAGAAGCCGGCCTGGGCGGCAGGGAGTCAGCGCGGAGGCGGGAAGAGCGCGAGTTCACTCGCGCTGGAGCAAAGGGGATGCCACAGGGCGATCAGCCCTCTCCACACGCTGCCGCCGGGTGGATGTGGACAAATCGGGCCCACCTGCCGCCGCCTTTGCGCCGCCGCTGCCGAGGGGCCGGGTTGCTGGCGCCGGCAAGCCGCGACGGCAGGGAGCAGTAGCGTCGGCCGTAGCTCCTCCTCCCAGTGGGGCGCCCGAGGCCTCGGAGCCGCGCGCCACCGCTTCCCGCGCGAGCACCTGCGCGCGACCCCGGCGCAGCCCGCCCGACCCAGGTACAGCCGCCCGGGGCCTGTCGGCGGGTAGGGAATCGGAGTCCGGGCTAGAGGGCGAGTCGCTACCCCCATGCTCCGTGCCCGCGCCAGGCAGGCGCCGCCACCGAAGGGTGCTTTGTTTGTGCAGCTCGAGCGGGGATGCTGGGGCGGGAGAGGAGCCCCCGCCCCGTCCGGAAAACGGGAAAAGCAGAGCCCGCGGTAGAGGGTGCTGAAGACCGCAAAGCCCCTTCTCCACGCGGCGATGTCGGGGCCAGCCGCACCCCACCCCCGCTCTGCCCGTCCTCTTTCCCAAACCCCGACCCCCACCCAGCCCCGCGGCTGCGCTCACCTGCTCTCCGCGACCCCCGAGTCTTGGCTCATCGTCGTTAGGCGTCTGGAAGGGGGGGCCAGGCGCGCCCGGGGCTCGGCGCTCGAGTAGCGCCCGGGCGCCTGCAGGAGGGGTTCGCGTGCCCTGCGCTGCCCTGCGCACCCGGAGGCGGCGGACGCTGCCGGGGGAGGGACGAGGGCGAGCGGGAGCCACCGGGGGAGGGGACTGGGCGGGAGGGGGCGCCGGGCGCGCTGCTGCAGCCGCAGCCGGAGGCCGCCCGGGCTCCCGAACGGAAACGCACTCTCGCCGGCTGCCCCGCGCGTGCACGCCGGCGGGCACACTCTCACACGTGCGCACACCGGCCGCTCGGTGGCTTGCTTACCTCCCTGCGGGAGCTAGGTTTGGTGACACTAATGCCGGGGCTTCTGTGAAAGAGCAGGGCCAGCGCCATTCTGCAGGGAGCTCATATCACCGTGATTGGGGGGTTTTCACGAGACGACCCGCCTCCCTCGAGGAATTCCCAGATTCTTTTCCTGGGGTCTGAAAGCCCATCAAAATTTATTTTCAGATTTTATATCTAAATCCAAGTGTCTAGAATGAGGGACCGCAGCTTTCATATGGTTAAACAGCTTTATGACCCCGATCCCTCCACCCTAAACTGTAAGGGTGGATGGGCTAAACCAATGATTTCCCAACTTTGCTGCACATTTGACCACCCAGGGAGTTTTTAAAATCTCGATGCTCCGAGTGGTATCCCAGATGAATTAGATTAGTGCAGTGGGATCCAGTCAATCATATTTCTTAAAGATCCAGATGATTCCAATATTCAGAAAAGTATAGGAACCACTGCTTAGACTGCCAGTGGTCCTTGTGGTACCCTGCCTTCTTTCACCCCATTTCTCAGCGTGATCCTTGGCTTGTCTATTTTCCACGTAGTGGCGGGTGTCACACAGCATCAAGCCCAGGTCTGACTCACAGTAAGTGCAGAGCACACCTCTACTGCAGGAAGGAAGCTAAGGCCGAGTCCAGGATGCGCCCTCTTGCAGCCCCCCTTTTCTCTTTCTGAAATTCTCCAGACTGAAATACCCCTGACCTCATGGAAATGGCTTCATGTCATGCCTGAAGCCAGAGAAGGCAATGGTAGCCCCCTCCAGTACTCTTGCTGGAAAATCCTGTGGATGGAGGAGCCTGGTGGGCTGCAGTCCATGGGGTCGCTACAAGTTGGGGTCGCTACAAGTTGGGCTCGACTGAGCGACTTCATTTTCACTTTTCACTTTCCTGCATTGGAGAAGGAAATGGCAACCCACTCCAGTGTTCTTGCCTGGAGAATCCCAGGGATGGTGGAGCCTGATGGGCTGCCATCTATGGGGTTAGCAGCAGCAGCAGCAGCAGCATGCCTGAAGCTGGGGCAGAAAAGGAGTCATTGCGCTTGAAGGGACATCTGTCTTTTAGTTTCCTGCAAATGTCTCCACCTCAGAATACCCCTGTCGGTCTCACTGTGACTCAGAGGTCCAGTGCTGACAGTGTGGGAGAGCACAATAAAAGCCATGGCTCAGTGACTGGAACACCAGTTGAGTCCAGCACTATGACTAGATGGTTTATACCTGGGAAAGAGATGGCCTTGGTACTATCACTGGGCCTTGATGTTCTTCTGTTTAACATAAACAGAACATCAGCATCAGACAAGGCCCCTTCTGACCACGATGTATGAAGACAAGAGCAAGACTCCTTAATCATGTCTAAACACAGACAAAATATGAACATCGTCCAAGCCACAGTGGACACACAGCCATTCTGGCCAGTTAGAGCCTCTTTGCCAATTATAGCCTTAGTTTCCCTCTGGTCTGCCCTTCTAAGAATCAGATTTACAAAGATATACATTTGTAGAATGAACTCTGGTGTCCTGAGCCCCCCTGCAATCAGCTAACAAAAAAACAAATCCTTTAATAATATTTTCTAATACCTTCTCACTAACACACCTCCAGGGTTTCCATGGTATGCATTTCCCTCAGTGCGATGAGTAATAAATTCAACTCTTAAAACGATAGGAAATATTCCTAGTGTTCTTTGGCAAGGGAGCATTAAAAAATATCTCAGTCATCACAATAACAGCACAAAGTAACTATTACACCCTCTTCACATATAAACTAACTGGGGTTCAGACAGATTATATAACAAACTCACACAGGGCTGCCTGGCTGTCAGTGGAGAGGCAGGCTTCATGTTCACATGGGTTTGAGGGGAGCCAGGCTAGTATGCTACCTTCTCCCAGTAACTCTGAGTTCCAGCCCCAGCTCACCCCTTTTCTAGCTATGAGCATTTGAGCAAGTCATTTAGCTCTCTCGAGTTCACCTTCCTTTCAAAAGAAAAAAAAAAGTAGACCTAGAAACAGGTAATTTTTATTCAAATATACACCATCTTATTAGTTTCAGATGTACAATATAATGATTTGGTAGGTGTATATATGTGAAATGTTCACCATAATAAGTCTAGTTCATACCCATCACCACACCTAGTTACAAAAATTTTGTTCTTATGCCAAGAACTTTTAAGATATAATCTCTAAGCAACTTTCAATTATATAATACAGTATTATTAACTATAAGGATGTGTATACTACTGGTATATCATAATCTCCCCAGGTGGCCCAACACAGCACCTGTTGGCAGACCCTGGTTTTGGAAGTTACCTTGCATCTGCCAGATCTGAAGTCCCCTTTTCCAAATGTTACTATGTCACTTGACTCTTCTCACCTTCCAGAAGTTTTTTGGCTTCCAGGAAGCTGATCTAATATGATAAGCAAATGAACTAAAGCCTGAAAAAAACATGTGAATGAACTTGTATTGGATGCTTCAGCCTCACCTGAGTCTTTGGACCACCGCAGCCCTGGTGGACAGCTTGCCTACAATCTCATGACAGACCTTGAGCCACAACCACCCAGCTAAGCCATTTACAGATTCCTGACCCACACAAACTCTGAAATAATAAATATTTGTTGTTTTAAGCTGTTATATTTGGGGGTAATTTGTTGTGCAGCAAAAAAATAATACAAAGGAAGTACGATCCCATAGTCAGTGTAGTAGAATCATACTGTTTGCACTTTAAGGTACATTTAACCATATTCACTCTGCAAAAGCAGGAGAGAAAACAATTTACAGTGTCAATAATTCTGCCTGTTACTCCAGTGAAATGAGAGGAGGAGTTGAGAGAGGTGGGTCTGGTTTTATCTGTCAGTCTCTGATTCACTCCTGGGTATCTCTCACAGAGATGAAAGTCTTGATACTGGTTATGTTGCCTGTATTTTTAAATGTCCATGTTTGGCACAAAGTGAAAAGAATGATTCACTGACTTAGATCCTATATATAACATAATCAAAATGACACTTGAAACCCCTTAACGCATCAGGACCTGAGCCCAGAACATCCCCAAATCAAAAATAGCACTGACTTTAGATCAGTGTAAGAGGGGACCCAAACCCAGGACCCTGGCTTCAGAGGACCCTTCCACAGCTGTCATCCAATTACACTTGCCATGGGCTAAGGAGTCCATGAGGCCCAAGGGATGTGCCCTTCCATAGCTTTTGTCCTGTCTCCACTTCTAAACCAAGCTCAGGGGAAGAGAGATCCCACATTCCTCTCCAAATGCCCTAAGCTCTCTTCCAGGGCCCACAATAGGCCTTTCCCCAGTCCAACCTTCACCAGCTCCAACTCTCCAAGGCTGGGACATAGCAGGGCCAGGGGAGACCGGATGTAGCTGTTTAAAGGGATGTGGATGGAGATTGTCTGCGCAAGCCTAGTGGTCCACACATGCACAGAGCCCCTCGCCACACAGGCCAGCAGCAGAAAACCAAAAACAAGACCCACGGACCACGAGCTGGCTCTCCAAATGCTGCCTCTTGCTGGTGTCCGACTCTGACAGTTCTCACTTGACCTGTCCCTCCTGTCAGTTATTCATTTGGCAGGAATATTTGTCAAAGCAGGAAGACACAATATATTTCATGTAACAAACAGCGTGTTTGCTTGACTTATAACTTACATGGTTAGACATATTACACATGGATGTCCATTTGTACTCTAGCCCCGGGCCCCACAAATGACTGGGATGACCTGACCCAGAACTAACTTCTTCATCTTTATTTTGTTTCACTTTTTTAGTTTTGGCCTCTTTTTGCCTGAGAGAGTGGAATCCAAGGCATTATTTGAGTGGGGAGGAGGGCAATGAGATAATTCTCCTTTTGCTTCTATTTAAGTATATTGGCGTGGGACTTCCCTGTGGTCCAGTGGTTAAGACTCTGTGCTTCCACTGCAAGGGGTACAGGTTT
Source organism: Oryx dammah (assembly GCF_014754425.2). NCBI lineage: Eukaryota > Metazoa > Chordata > Mammalia > Artiodactyla > Bovidae > Oryx > Oryx dammah. Next base: position 49,812,559 of record NW_024070186.1, read on the forward strand.
GATCCCTGGTGGGGGAACTAATATCCTGCATGCTGCTCATGACACAGCCAAATAAATAAAAATAAAAGTATGATGCTTTCAAATTTTTAAGAATAAGTAAATACATTGGTGAATGATTTTGCCTAACACATTTGGTTAAATCCACAAAAATGGTGTGTCTTCTTTCTCTGAGGCCCAAATAGGGCTTGTTCTTTGGGGACTCTCTAGGTAAGGTCCATGCTTGGATTTTTGTGTGTAGTTGTTATTGTTTAATCCTTTGCTAGGATAATTACTCATCTCAGATGGAAATGTCTCTTCCAGACCATTTTCCTTACATCTTCATATATATTATAAAAAAAATTGTGTGTGTTTGCCTCAAAATTGTATGATATATGCACTATTTTTCAATTTGTTTTTATGCTACAATATATCTCAAAGATCTATCCATCTTAGCTACAAATTTTGCTATTCTCTTATTTATTATTAGCACTATTTATTTTTTAGCTCTATTCCATTAAAATAGTTAAATTATCTCATTTTGATACCTAATGTACTATATGAAATTTGTATGTGGGTCATGTATGTTTTCAGATTTTAAATGTGAGTTTATTTATATTAAATTTTTTAGAAGGAGTGTTAGTGGAGAGAGATCTGAAGAGGGAAGATTTCCTGAAGACATCTTGGAGAATTCCTTAAATACTACAATACCAGAGTGAGAATTGCTTATGTAAGCTGTGAATAAGGGAAGGCTAGCCTTTTTCTGACTTAATTATGGCAAAAACTACTCAGTTTTCTCTCCATGTCTGTTTTCTCTGCGTTGTGGATTTTTATCTTTCTGTTTCTGCCTTGGAAAGGCATGTGCAGCTAAGAAACCAACAGTAAGATGTTCTTTGGATGCTGGCATGAGCCAGGGGAAATCTTGGTGTGTTCACACAACTCTTGATTTTCTTCCTAAAGTCCATTTGATATACTCTCTTGTGTTCTGAGCTACCTTGGAGCTTGCCTTGTTTGTTTTCTAGAACCAGAGCATCCATTTTTTGTTTAAGGTACTATCCATGGCCTCCCAGGGCTTGTTATGCATCTCCTTCTCCAACTGACAGAACACTGCCATCCTCCAGGCTCCACAGGAAAGCAGGTGTTGCCCACTGCTCTGCTGTCGATCAAAGCTCCCCACGGGCACACGTTCACTGCAGCAAAAACACGCCACCACTGGTAACAGGGAACTCTGCCCAGAACTGACAGACTCCTAGCACCAAAGCTAAATCATTTATCTAGAAGAGTCTTTATCTAGTTGTAGTGGACCGAATGTCTGTTTCCCTACCCCCTACAAATGCATATGTTGAAACTCTAACCCCACTGATGTGATGGCATTAAGTGGTGGGGCCTTTAGAAGGTAATTAGATTTAGATGAGGTCATGATAGCGAGACCTCCAAAGTGAGGTTCATGTCCTTGTAAGAAGAGAGACACCAAAACTGTCTTTCTCCATCATGTGAAAAAATGGCAAGAAGTCAGCCATCTGTCCCTCACCAAATTCCAAATCAGCTGGTCTCTACAATTGTGAGAGAGTAATGTCTGTCTAAGCCACCAAGGCTATGGTGTTTTGTTATGGCAGCTTGAGATGACTTAGACACTAGTCTTTAGGCCTCTATTGTCCATACCTGTTACCATAATTTGGGGAGGGCTACTCTGCTTCTTGGCTTCCCAGGTGGTGCTAGTGGTAAAGAACCCACCTGCCAATGCAGGAGACACAAGAGATGTGGGTTCGATCCCTGGGTCAGGAAGATCCCCTGGCGAAGGGCCTGGCAGTCCACTCCAGTATTCTCACCTGGAGAATCCCATGGACAGAGGAGCTTGGTGGGCTACAGTCCATGGGGTCACAAAGAGTCGACACGACTAAAGCGATTCAGCATACACGCACTCTGCTTCTGCCTTTATCTAGCTGAACTCTCTTTGTCTCAGTTATTTAAAGAGACAGTGCATGAGGAAAAGATTCTGGGAAAGCGAATTTAGTCAGGAAGTTATCGTTTCTGCCTCCTATACCCCTTATACCCCCACTTTAATCATGCACCCAAAGATGTAAATACCTCACAGAATGGTTTCCAAATCTAGTTTTAGGATACATCGCTTCAATTAGCTCTAAAGGCTATTACAAAACAATAAAATATCACTTAACACAATTTGGACTCAGTTTTTAAAATTAAGCATCATCCAGCCTTTTCCCTAGAAAACAATGGAATAAATAGAATAATTGTCATCCCAGAAAAATTGAAAATTTTCCTTTTTGTGTGTTTCAGTATTGGTCTGTATATAAACCATGCCCCCCTACCCATTATTGATGACAGAATCTACAAGTATTAGTCAAGATATTTGTTAAGCTGAAAACAAAATAGAAAAAGCATGCTGCACGAAGTGAGGTCCTCAGCAGCGGCAGCATCTGCAGCATCACCTGGGAGCTTGTTAGAAATGCAGAATCTCAGTTCCATCCAGAGCTCTTGAGTCCCATTCTACATTGTAATATAATCTCGTGATTTGTACGGAGAAGGCAATGGCACCCCACTCCAGTACTCTTGCTGGAATATCCCATGGACGGAGGAGCCTGGTGGGCTGCAGTCCATGGGGTCGCTAAGAGTCAGACATGACTGAGCGAATTCACTTTCACTTTCACTTTTCACTTTCATGCATTGGAGAAGAAAATGGCAACCCACTCCAGTGTTCTTGCCTGGAGAATCCCAGGGACAGGGGAGCCTGGTGGGCTGCCGTCTATGGGGTCGCACAGAGTCGGACACGACTGAAGCGACTTAGCAGCAGCAGCAGCAGTGATTTGTAGGGCTTCCCAGACGGCACAGTGGTAAAGAATCCTCCTGCCAATGCAGGAGACTCAAGAGATATGGTTTGATGCCTGGGTTGGAAAGATGCCCTGGAGGAGGAAACAGCAACTCACTCCAGTATTCTTGCCTGGAAAATTCCATGGACAGAAGAGCTTGGTGAGCTATAGTCCATGGGCCCGCAAAGAGTCAGACACACTGAGCACACACACACGTATGGTGATTTGTGTGCATCTTACACTTTGAGGTGTACAGGTTTTAAAGATACTAGGAATGGGATTTCCTTGGTGGTCCAGTGGTTAAGAATCTACCTTGCAACACAGGGAACGTGCATTTGATTCATGGTCAGCAAACTAAGATTGCAGTGCTATGGGGGAACTAGATGAAAGATCCCATACGCCACAAATAAGACCTGGTGCAGCTAAATAATTTTTAAAAATGATTAAATAAATTATTATTTAATACTGAAATTTATTATTTTAATAATTAATATTAATATGTAATATTGAAATAAATAAAGATACTGGGTAGTTCACAGACTCTCCTTCAGAAGAGTCAAATTTGGAATGTTAACATCAGGAGCAAAACCCAAGTCAGTCCTCAGAGGGGCTCAGTGAGAATAGCCACCTTGGAGCCCAGGTCACAGTCTGCCACCCAGTTTAAGTGAGGCCAGGTAAAGCAGTAGCATTTTCAGGGTAATTAGTGAGCATTTACATGATGAGAGGAGGGGTATGCCCCTGAGAGGGAGGGCATCTTCAAAACACAGGCAAGAGGGTTCAGCTGCTGGGTGGCCAAAAAAACGACAGACTGCCCCTCCCTATGTTTTTTTTTTTTTCTTTAAGAAGAATGGTGGAGTCCAACTCTATCATCACCTGCCCAGACACCTTTAGCAAGTGCAGGGACATTTCTCATCCTGGATTTCCTCATCTTTAACAAGATAGTTTCTGTTGACACAGAACGTTATAGTCGGCAAGGCATATATTTTCATTTGAGCTAACAGAGCAATTCCATGTAATAGATGAACACAGTAGTGTTACCTCCATTTCACAAACTGGAAAAGAGAGAGACACAGAGTGACCTGCCTGAGAGTGCTGAGACCACAGAGCTTCAAGCCCTCGTCCTGTGACCCTGGAACCACAGCCACATGAGTTTACATGTGTGAAGATAAACTGAAAACTGTAACGCTTTCTCCCAATAAAAGGTGTTCCTTATTACTCTAGTAACATTCCACAAACACACAGCAATCTGAACTGACTCACCCACCAAGATAGTGGTCCCAGGATCAGCAACCCTCCTTCTCTCCTTGCGTTGTGGTAAAACTATTACCAAGATAAGCTAATAATTAATATCAGTGATGATTTGCATATGAATGAGCAATAAAGGAAACCCCAGCAACCCAGATGGAAAACACTAATCACCCTTGCGTTGTCTCATTGTTCAGAGTCTTCTGCAGGAAGTAACTGAGAAAGCCTTACATGTTTCCTTAGAACTATTTTGAAGAAATAAAATCATGACCACTTCAATTATTTGTTATTTATCCTCATTTTTTTCACATTCTTCAACAAGTTTCTATGACCAATCCAAGGAGGTTCCAAAGCAGCTAAAGAACCAGGAAAATGATAAGACCAGGATTCAGGCATTCTGCTCTCAAAATCAATGTTTATTTTGGGTTTTTCAAATAATGAATCTCTTCTATTTTTTTCTCTAGAAAAACACAATAATTTCCTTTCATCTGTCTCTTAGGAGTAGGTCACAACCTACGTTTCTTTTATCATCTGTTATGAATTCCACTAATTCTCCTTTCTTTGTCACTGATGTTACATTTAAGTGAAAGTCTTTTCAACAGAGTTCTAAATTGGGCAAAGTCTCAAGGTCAAATGTCTTTGCATAGCCTACTCAAGGAAATAGATTTTCAGTTACAGTAGTAGAGAAGGAAATATTTTTTAAAATTTATTTTTATAATCCCTGCTCTGCAAATAGATGATGAAAAATACATATTAACACCATTCTATCTAAACTGAAATATGTTTATTCACATTTATTTCCTTGCCTTTTTTGTGGGGAAAGGGATTCTTTTCTATTTTGAATATGTATGTATTGATAATAACTGCCATTTGTGGTTGTGCCTATTGTACGCTAAAGATTATGCCAAGTATTTAAATATATTATTTGGAAACTCCCTAGCAATTCAGAGGTTAGGACTCCGCACTTTCACTGCCAAGGGCATGGGTTCAGTCCCTGATGGGGGAACTAAGATCCCACAAGCCACTCAGTGCAGCCAAAACTTAATAAATAAAATATATTATCTTAAATCCCCTTTGGTACTATCAACAATATTATCAACACTCTGCAGTTGATTATACAGTTGAATATTTACAATAATGGTGGTGGTGGTGGTGGTCAGTCCCTAAGTTTTGTCTGACTTTTTGCAACCTCATGGATTGCAGCACGCCAGGCTTCCCTGGCCTTCTTGCCCAAATGCATGTCCATTGAATCAGTGACGCTATCTTACCATCTCACCCTCTACGACCCCCTTCTCCTTTTGCCTTCAATCTTTGAGCATCACGGTCCTTTCCAATGAATTGGCTCAATTTTTACTGCTATTTATACTACAGTTGGCAGTAGTGCTGAGCTCTTTTGCATGCATTGTCTTGCTTAGTCCCCACATCAGCCTTATGAGGCATTAGCAGGCAGAGAGATGCCTCCAATCTCCCTCCTCAGGATGAGCAACCCAAGGCAGAATCTAGCATGGGTGACCCACTATCTCAACTGGCCTGAAACTCACCCAGTTTTAGCACAGAAAGTGCCATGTGCTGAGGAAACTCCTCAGGCAAAAAGGGACAGTTGCTTATCCTCCTCCAGCAGAGGGCACCTTGTGAGCCCTACCACACTGTCGTCTCTGGGAGAGAGTGGGCGCGACAGGCGTTATAATTGCCCACCCACTTCCTGTTCCCCTCTACTTCCTAGCAGGAGGGAGGACACTTCTCTGCTCTTGTGAGGTCAGGTGATGCCCGTGTGACTTGCTCAGTCCAATAAAACATGAATGGAAAAGATGCATGTAAGCACCAGTATGGGGAGGATGGGGGAGGGATAAATTAGGAATTTGGGACTAACAGATACACAGTACTGTATATAAAATAGGTAAACGACAAGGACCTACCATAAAGCACAGGGAACTATACTCAATATTTTGTAATAACCTACGAGGAAAAAGAAACTGAAAATGAATAAATATATGTGTATGTATAACAATCACTTTGCTATACACTTGAAACCAACACGACATAGTAAATTAACTATATTTCAACTAGATAATAATAAAATATAAATTTAAAAATAAAATTAAAAAAAAGAATCAGTATGTAATTCTCCATATTTCCTTCCTCTTGCCCTGGCACTGGCAACATCTAGGCAGTGCAGGCTCTGTCAACCTAAGCCCCTGAGTAAGGACCACACAGAGCAAAGCCCTTTGTGCCTATGTGCTCAGTGACTCAGTACTCAGTGACTCCGATTCTTTTGCGACCCCATGGACTGTAGCCCAGCCAGACTCCCCTGCCCATGGGATTAGGAGTGGGTTGCCATTTCCTTCTCCAGGGGATCTTCCTGACCCAGGGATCAAATGTGTATCTCTTGCGTCTTCTGCATTGGCAGGCAGATTCTTTACCACTGAGCCATCTGGGAATCCCTGTATATCTTTTTACTCACCATAAACTTTGTATATCCTTTTGCTCTGCTAAAAAATAATCAAAGCTTAAGTAAAAAGACACCACAATATTGCAAAAAGCACTTACCCCCAGAGCTGAGGAAAACTGCTAGGGGACATGCTTCCAAAATTCCCTAATCCAGGGATTCCCACCCTGGCTGTGCCTTAGAATCACCCAGGGATTAAAACATATGCTGCCCAGGCCATGCCCCAACTGTATTAATTTCCTGTGACTGCAACAAATCAGCAGAAACACAGAGGTTTCACACAATAGAAACCGATTCTCACAATTCTGGAGTCTGGAAGTTTGAAATCAAGGTGTCAAGAGGGTTGCCATTGAAGGTGTCAGCAGCCTTTGAAGGCTTGAGTGGATTTTCCTTGTGTCCTTCAGCTTCTGGTGGTTCCAGATGTTCCTGGGCTGTGGCTGTATAACTGCCTCCATCTTCACATTGTTCTTTCCTCGTCTTCAGGTCTCTCTTCTCTGAATGTCTCTTATAAGGATACTTGTTGGAATTATGCCCTACTGGGGTAAATCCAAGATGATCTCATCACAGCATCCTCAACTTCATTGCATCTGTGAAGACCCTTTTTCCAAAGAAGGCTACATTCACAGGTTCTAGGAAGTGAATATACCTTTTGGGGAGTAACTGTTCAGCCCACTAATGATTTTTTTTTAATATTTATTTGTTTATTTATGGCTGTGCTGGGTATTCGTTGCTGTGCAACCCACTAATAATTGCTATAGACTAGATGTTTCTGTCCTCCTAAAATTCATTTGCTGAAACCTAATCCCCAGTGTGCAGTTATTTGGAAGTGGGGCCTTCGGGAGGTGATTGGGCCTTGAGAGTGGAGCCCTCATGAATGGTATTAACTGCCTTATAAAAGAAGCTTCAAAGAGCTTCCTCACCCTTTTCACCAGGTAAGGACTCAGCAAGATAGGCTATTTACAAACTAAAAAGTGAGTTCTCCAGTATGGAATTTCCTTTAAAAACTAGGAATAGAACTACCATATGATACCCTGAGAAAACCATAATTGAAAAAGATGCATGTACCCAGTGTTCGTTGGAGCACTTTTTTTACAATAGGTGGGACATGCACGCAATCTAGACATTTATCAACAGATGAACGGATACAGAAATTGTTGTATATATGTACGATGGAATACTACTCAGCTATAAAAAAAATGCATTTGAGTCAGTCCTAATGAGGTGGATGAACCTAGAGCCTGTTGCAGAGTGAAGTAGGTCAGAAAAAGAAAAACAAACACTGTATATTACCGCATGTGTATGGAATCTAGAAAGATGGTACTGATGAACCTGTTTGCAGGGAAGCAATGGAGATGCAGACTTGTGGACACAGTGTGGGAGGGAGAGGGTGGAGTGAACTGAGGCACAGCATGGAAATACATATATTGCCATGTGTAAAAGAGATGGCCAGCGGGAATTTGCTGTGTGACACAGGCAGCTCAACCCAGAGCTCTGGACAACCTAGAGGGGTGGGATGTGGTGGGAGATGGGAGAGGAGTTCAAGAGGGAGGAGACATGTGTATACCTATGGCCAATTCATACTGATGTATGGCACAAACCAGCACAACCTTGTAAAGCAATTATCTTCCAATAAAAAATTTTAAGATATATACATAATTTTTTTTAAAAAAACAAGTGGGATCTCACCAGATGCCAAGTTGCTGGCACCTGGATCTTGGACTTCCAAGCCCTCAGAACATTTCTGTTCTTTGTAGGTCACCCAGTCTATGGTATTTTGTTAAAGCAGCCCAAAAAGACTAAGACAGAAATCAACCAATTAAATCAGGCTCTTTTGATATTTTTTATTTATTTATTTTGACTGCTCTGGGTCTCAGCTTTGGCTTGTGGGATCTTCACTGTGGTGCTCGAAATCTTAGTTTCTGCATGTATCAGGATTTAGTTCCCTAACCAGAGATTGAACCCAGGCCCTTTGGCACTGGGAGTATGGAGTCTTATCCACTGAACCACCAGGGAAATCTCTAAATCAGTCTCCTTAGAAAGTGAATCTGGGCATTAGAATTTTTAAAATTTATTTCTTTTTAATTGAAGGATAATTACTTTATAATATTGTGTTGGTTTTTGCCATACATCAACAGGAATAAGCCACAGGTATTCATATGTCCCCTCCCTCTTGAACCTCCCTCCTGACTCCCCACCCCACCCCATCCCTGTCTGTTGTCACAGAATACCAGATTGAGCTGTATCTGTGTCATACAGCAAATTCCCACTGGCTATTTTACATAAGGTAATGTATATGTATCTAAGCTATTTTTTCAGTTAGTCCCACCCTCTGCTTCCCCAACTGTGTCCACAAGTCTAGTTTTTAAGGTTTAGAATCTGCTAATAAAAGGAAGTGTTTCTAATGGTTAAAGGTAAGGCCATGAAGTCAAAGAGGCCTGGTTTCAAACACTGGCTCTGTCATTCTCTTGACGTGTAACCTTGGACAAGCTACATAACTTCTCTGCACTTCAGTTCCCTCATCTCTCAAAATAGAGATGAACTACCAGGCACACTCCTGTCAGTTACAGAGATAAAGGTTACAAATGGAAATCAGAGATGATAGATCCAATTCCCAGAGAGTTGGCTAACTGGATTCCCAGGGGAAAAGAGCAAAACAATGAGAAACAAATTAAATATATAATCCCTTGGTTATTTTTACCTGTAATTACTAAAATGAAAGTAAAAGGAGCAGATCCTGGCACTGTGCCATACTTGGATTTGCCCCCGTATGGTTGCTGCCCTCGGGACTACTACCAAAGGGACAAATGATGCTGGCACATCAGATAATACCTATACAGTCCCTAAAGGAAGTAGTCCAGGGGGTGAAGGGAAGCGGCTGTGCAAAACCAAGGAACTATGAAACCAAAGGGTATAGTCTGAAGAAGCAATTTCATTTTGTAGATCAAGATCATCAGCTTCCTGAACTTTCACTAAAATGGGTAACGTGTGTACATACTAAGTCAGTTCAGGAATGTTTGACTTCTTGCGACCCTACGGACCATAGCCCACCAGGCTCCTCTGTCCATGGGATTCTCCAGGCAAGAATATGGAAGCGGGTTGCCATGCTCTAGGGAATATTCCCTGACCCGGGAACCTCTTACGTCTCCTGCATTGGCAGATGGTTCTTTGTCACTAGGGCCACCTGAGAAGCTCCTCCCCCCTCAATGCGTGTGACTTAACTTAGGAGCGGTCTTCTTGGCTTTGAATGCTGCAGAGAATAAGGGCACATTTGATTGATGCAGGACCCATAGCTTACTGTTGAACTATCAGAGGTGGCTATATATAATCCAAACAAACAGTAGGTTGTTTCTGAAGGGACAGCTAAACTGAGGGACTGGATGAAAGCCACTGTATGGTTTATATTCACTGAGAATGTTAACTGATGACTCCTCTCCTTAAATGCTGAGTGGAACTCCCCAGATGAGGCAGCTCATGTGCTGAAATGGCTTTATGATGACTGGGGTGTGTGTCCACATAATATACTCCTTACTTAGCTTATAGCAAATGCTGTGACTAAGAGAGCCCTTTTTGCACAGACACCCCATATAAACTTACTTTGGCAAAATCAAGCAGCTGTCCAAGAAATCGTATCAGAATTTTTATTTTAGCTTACCCTTAGTCATGGCAACCCACTCCAGTACTATTGCCTGGAAAATCCCATGGACAGAGGAGCCTGGTGGGCTACAGTCCATGGGGTTGCAAAGAGTCAGACATGACTGAGCGACTTTACTTTTACTTACTACCCTTAGTCTAAGAAAATGGAATCATTCACAAAAGCATAATGGAGGAAAGAGGGATAGTCAAGGGGTTAGTCCCACCAAGGTAGAAATCTTCATCAAGTTACTAAGAAATGGGAAGAATATGGAGGACACTGATGGGGTCAAAACGTGAGGCACTGCTGGAGGTTGAGTGGACTGATGGCACTCCTGCTGGTGCCCCAACATGAAAGGATCCTAAACAAATCCATTTTATTTACTCTAGTTTTAAAATTCTAAAGAAATTTTTTAAGCTGAAAGGCAAAGACAGCATTGAGAAACCCAACTTTGTATCCTTGGGGGTTAGAGCCAGCAAATTAATCTGGGTGAAGAGTAACAAAAAGGGTCAGGGTCCCTTGGTCTGACCCCTAGCTGGGGACCCAAGGCCATGTTCATATGTGTGAGTAAAGTGACCAGAAGGTGGACACAAAATATTCTGGGTGAGCTCAAAATCTAAAGAAGGCCACGGTTAGCTTGGGCACATATGGAGATGCAGCAATGATGGGATTAAGGTGAAAGTTAGGATCAAAATTGGAATTTTGAACAGACTTAATGTGAAGTGGTTGTTTTTCCTCCACTTGAACGTATTGCTGAGATGGATATTACGTCTGACAGGGGAACCCTTTCTGTATCTTATACTGTAAAACTGAAGGCATGTAAGTTTGCCTTTGGCTCTCATTATTTGAACATACTAAATGAGAACCCATAGATTTGCTTGCCCACACAGAGGTTGTTAACTTGACACAGTACTGGATGCCTAGTGGACACAAAATGATTTCCACTTTAATTAATGACATTTTGGAAGTTGGAGTGCTGGTGCCAACAAATTCTCTGTGCACTAGCCCTGTGTGGCTCATGAAAAGGTTGGATGGCTCATAGAGACTTCCAGTAGATTATTAAGGCTTGAATAAAGTAGTGTCATCTGCAGCTTTTTTCTTAACCACAGTCTAAAAAAGGAGCCAACCGCTGTTTACCTTCATGTGAGAAGGATCACAATTCACATTTGCTGTAAAGCCCCAGGGTTATTTGGATTTACCAGCTGACTGCCATAATTTGGATGGATAATATGCTGATATGTGTGTGTGGCATGATTTTAATTACCTTTTATATATGTACATAGGGCTTCTCAGGTGGCTCAGTGGTAAAGAATCTCCCTGCTAAGGCCGGAGAGGCAGGAGGCACAGGTTCAATCCCGGAGTGGAGAAGATCCCCTGGAGAAGGAAATGGCAACCCACTCCAGTATTCTTGCCTGGGACATCCCATGGACAGAGGAGCCTGGCAGACTACAGTCCATGGGGTCACAAAGAGTAGGACACGACTGAGCACGATTCAGCACAATCAAACAGGACACGCCAATGTCCAGGAGGAGAATCTCTTTTCCAGATAACACCGTGATAGAAACCAATAAGTGGGTATCTTGGTGCACTCTCTTAAGATGTTCAACTGGGTCTATGAAATGAGTGGCTCTGGGGGCGCTGCAGCAGTGCTGAGATGGGCTGACTGTCTACACAACCCTTCTTCACTTGAGAGGCACAAAGGGCCAACCAGAACTGTCCTGTCTGCCAACAAGACAGGGACTGCAGACGGCTGTGAGGTATATTCCCGGAGAGACGACCCTCAAGTATAACTGGTAAGTAGGATATATGGGGCCTCTGCCCAGTAGCCCCAGGAGGTTATACATAGGTCCTGACAGAAATAGACACTTCACACTGGACTTTGCATACCCAGTGGTAGAGTGAATGCTCAAAACACCATGGAAGGAGTGGAGCAGAAGATACGATACCAATTTGGACCAGGAAATGAGTTACGTTTCTTCAGACCAAGGAACACACTTTACAGCTCACAGTGTGCAGCAGTGTGCAAAGAGATATCATACTTAATGGATGTATCATATTGCTTATCATCCTCAGAGTAGTGGTTTGGTAGAGAATTGGCAGGGACAATTGTAACATTTACTGCAAAAATTGTGAGAGATAAAGGTATGCAGTGCTGATTTCATGTATTTTCCTGAGTGTGTGCTCACACTCAATAGATTTCCTCTGTTTTTTTTGGAGGGAGTTGGTTAAAGGAGGGGGCACATGGAGGATGCTAGTATAACTATACAGTTATTCCCCCCATCACCTCAACTTTCTTTATGCCTAACTGACTCAGTATTCTGGGACCATGGTTGCAACCAGGGGTCATTGAAGCAGGATAAAATAGACATGATCCTTAAGCAAGAAATTGTAACTATACCTTCTAAAACTTTATGCCAGAATTCCTAAGGGCCTCATGAGCTGCATCGTGCCTTCACTCTATCTAGCAAAATTTAAGGTGACAATGAGTGCAGTCATGTTGTGATGTGACCATACCCTGTACGAACAGGGG
>NW_024070186.1:49825224-49866768 GCF_014754425.2 Oryx dammah
ATAAATGGATTATGCAACAAGGGAAATCCAATATTGCCTTGTTGCCTCTAGAGAGGCTCAGAGCAACAGAAGGACGTTGTTTCTTAGCATGACTATATCAGATGCCTGAAAGAGTAAAGCCGTATGCTCAGCTTTTGGAATCTGCAAACCTGAGAGGTATTGCTCTGGGAGACATTTTAGTCATACAGTATAATGATGAACCAAACTAATTATCCATGACTGAGTAGAACTCTAGTATGTTCCAGCATCTTTTGGCTCTTTTTTTTTTTCCAGGTCACATCTACTACAGAGGATATCAAAATTGAAATTTCCAGGAAACATCTCCCACTGGGCTATTGGGCCATGTATTGTATAGCTTCTGGTGTGCTGTGTAACAATAAGCCTTGATGATCAAATGCTTATATTAATAAAAGTCTACAGTTCTAACAGTCAAATATAGAGTGCCATGCCCACCCCACAGTGTACCATGCACAAATACATATTCCCTTTGTTTTTGTGGATGCGGGCGTGTTCAGTCGCTTCAGTCATGTCTGACTCTTTGCTACCCTATGGACTGTAGCCCACCCAGGTTCTTCTGTCCATGGGATTCTCCATGCAAGAATAAAATACTGGAGTGTGTTTGCCATGTCCTCCTCCAGAGAATCTTCCCAACCAGGGATTGAACCTGCATCTGCCTGGTTCTCCTGCATTGCAAGCAGATTCTTTAAACACTGAGCCACCAGGAAGCCCCTTTTTATGGGTGGGAAGCTGTAGAACAGAATAGAGAAAGACAATGATTTCTTTCTTTCTTTTTAAAAATATTTATTTATTTGGCTGTGCCTGGTCTTAGTTGTGGCATGTGGGATCTAGTTCCCTAATCTGGGCTCCCTACATTAGGAGCTTGGAATCTTAGCCACTGGACCACCAGGGAAGTCCTGACACTGAGTTTCTGATGGGAATAAAGCAGAAGGCTTCAGACAATTGATCTGAGTTCCTCTGGGGAACACCCGACTCCCCAGATGAATAAGGCTATGAGATGCCTAATGGCATAATAAAGACTAAACAGTGCTGAGGTGTGACAACCACTCATCCAACCCTGGTATGGGGACTCAATATTTTTTAGTACAAAACACATATCATATCTGCAGTTGGGCCATCAGTACACAGTGAGGGCAACATGCAGAGTGGATTCAACACTGACCTGCAAGACGAAACAGGGCCTTAGGGGAGACAGGTACCGGTCTAGGCAGCATGGAATAAGCCAATTTGCTTTCTCTCTCTTTACTTTTTCTTTTTTTTTTTTACCATTAAAAAAATTTTTAATTTTGTATAGGAGTATAGTTGGACTGTGAAGAAAGCTGAGCGCCAAAGAATTGATGCTTTTGAACTGTGGTGCTGGAGAAGACTCTTGAGAGTCCCTTGGACTGCAAGGAGATCCAACCAGTCCATTCTAAAGGAGATCAGCCCTGGGTGTACTTTGGAAGGAATGATGCTAAAGCTGAAACTCCAGTACTTTGGCCACCTCATGGGAAGAGTTGACTCATTGGAAAAGACTCTGATGTTGGGAGGGATTGGGGGCAGGAGGAGAAGGGGATGACAGAGGATGAGATGGCTGGATGGCGTCACCAAATCGATGGACATGAGTTTGAGTGAACTCCAGGAGTTGGTGATGGACAGGGAGACCTGGCGTGCTGTGATTCATGAGGTCGCAAAGAGTTAGACACGACTGAGCGACTGAACTGATCTGATCTGATCTGATCTAATAGTTGGTGCTCACACAGTAAAGAATCTGTCTGCATTGCATGAGACCCAGGTTCAATCCTTGGGTCAGGAAGATCCCCTGGAGAAAGGAATGGCTCCCTACTCCAGTATTCTCACCTGGAAAATCACACAGACAGAGGAGCCTGGTGGGTTACAGTCCATGGGGGTGCAAAGAGTCAAACACAACTAAGTGACTAACATTCACTTTTACTTTTCATAGTTGATTCATAATATTGCATTAGTTTCAGGTGTAGAGAAACATATGCATACTACCTATATATATAAGTAGTTAGTCAAAAGGACCTACTACATAGCACAGCAAACTCTACTCAATATTCCATAATAACCTATATGGGAAAAGAATCCGGAAAAGAATAGATATATGTATATGTATAACTAAATCACTTTGCTGTAAGCCAATTTGCTTTTAATAAGGAGCAGGATTCAGAGTAAAACAATAGAATTTTATCATTAGCATGAAAACTAGCCTATTTAGGCCCATTATGTAGTACATGGGGACAAAGTCCATCCATGTCACTGAAAATTAGAATACACTTTTATTGAATGCCAAAGGCAACTTCAAAATAAAATCCAGGATTTCCCCAGTGGGCCAGTGTCTAAGACTCCACACTCCCAATGCAGGGGCCCTGGGTTCAGTCTCTAATCAGGGAACTAGATCCCAGGTGCTGCAACTAAGACCCAGCTCAGCAAAATAAATAAATATTAAATAAATAAATAAATTTTTATTAGAAAAAAATAACAAAATAAAAATCTCACTTTTTATTGGGCAAGTAACCGAAAAAATTAAAAGACACTTACTCCTTGGAAGAAAAGTTATGACCAACCTAGATAGCATATTCAAAAGCAGAGACATTACTTTGCCAACAAAGGTTCATCTAGTCAAGGCTATGGTTTTTCCTGTGGTCATGTATGGATGTGAGAGTTGGACTGTGAAGAAAGCTGAGTGCTGAAGAATTGATGCTTTTGAAGTGTGGTGTTAGAGAAGACTCTTGAGAGTCCCTTGGACTGCAAGGAGATCCAACCAGTCCATTCTAAAGGAGATCAGCCCTAGGATTTCTTTGGAAGGAATGATGCTAAAGCTGAAACTCCAGTACTTTGGCCACCTCATGGGAAGAGTTGACTCATTGGGAAAAACTCTGATGCTGGGAGAGATTGGGGTCATAAGGAGAAGGAGATGACAGAGGATGAAATGGCTGGATGGCATCACAGACTCGATGGATGTGAGTTTGAGTGAACTCTGGAAGATGGTGATGGGCAGGGAGGCCTGGCGTGCTGCGATTCATAGGGTCGCAGAGTCAGACATGACTGAGCGATTGAACTGAACTGAACCAAAAAAAAATGCCCCTTAAATTTATAAAACGAAGCTCTATACAGTCAGCAAAAACAAGACTGGGAAATGACTATGGGTCAGATAATGAACTACTTATTGCAAAATTCATACTTAAATTGAAGAAAGTAGGGAAAACCACTAGACCATTGAGAGAAGAGAAGTCGCTCAATCGTGTCTGACACTGCGACCCCATGAACTGTAGCCCACCAGGCCCCTCGGTCCATGGGATTTTCCAGGCATGAATACTGGAGTGGGTTGCCCTTTCCTTCTCCAGACTAGACCATTGAGTTATGACCTAAATCAAATCCCTTACGATTATACAGTTTAAGTGACAAACAGATTCAAGGGATTAGATCTGATAGAGTGCCTGAAGAACTATGGATGGAAGTTTGTGACGTTGTACAAGAGGCAGTGATCAAGACCATCTCCAAGAAAAAGAAATGCAAAAAGGCAAAAACAGTTGTCTGAGGAGGCCTTACAAATAGCTATGAAGAGAAGCTAAAGGCAAAGGAGAAAAAGAAAGATATTCCCATTTGAATGCAGAGTTCCAAAGAATAGCAAGGAGATAAGAAAGCCTTCCTCAGTGATCAATGCAAAGAAATAGAGGAGAACAACAGAATGGGAAAGACTAGAGATCTCTTCAAGAAAATTAGAGATACCAAGGAAATGTTTCATGCAAAATGGGCACAATAAAAGACAGAAATGGTATGGACCGAACAGAAACAGAAGATATTAAGAAGAGGTGGCAAGAATACACAGAAGAACTATACAAAAAAGACCTTCATGACCAAGATAATCACAATGGTGTAATCACTCAACTAGAGCCAGAAATCCTGGAATGCGAAGTCAAGTGAGCCTTAGGAAGCATCACTACAAACAAAGGTAGTGGAAGTGATGGAATTCCAGTTGAGCTATTTCAAATCCTGAAAGATGATGCTGTGAAAGTGCTGCACTCAATATGCCAGCAAATTTGGAAAACTCAGCAGTGGCCACAGGACTAGAAAAGGTCAATTTTCATTCCAATCCCAAAGAAAGGCAATGCCAAAGAATGCTCAAACTACCACACAATTGCACTCATCTCACACATTAGTAAATAATGCTCAAAATTCTCCAAGCCAGGCTTCAACAATACGTGAACTGTGAGCTTCCAGATGTTCAAGCTGGATTTAGAAAAGGCAAAGGAACCAGAGGTCAAATTGCCAACATCTGTTGGATCATTCAAAAAGCAAGAGAGTTCCAGAAAAACGTCTACTTTTGCTTTATTGACTCTGCCAAAGCCTTTGACTGTGTGGATCACAACAAACTGTGGACAATTCTGAAAGAGATGGGAATACCAGACCACCTTACCTGCCTCCTCAGAAATCTGTATGCGGGTCAAGAAGCATCAGTTAGAACTGGACATGGAACAACAGATTGGTTCAATCAGGAAAGGAGTACATCAAGGCTGTATATTGTCACCCTGCTTATTTAACTTCTATGTAAAGTACATCATACAAAATGGTGGGCTGGATGATGCACAAGCTGGAATCAAGATTGCCAGGAAAAATATTAATAATCTTAGATATGCAGATGACACTACCCTTATGGCAGAAATCGAAGAACTAAAGAGCCTCTTGATGAAAGTGAAAGAGGAGAGTGAAAAAGTTGGCTTAAAACTCAACATTCAGAAAACTAAGATAATGGCATCCAGTCCCATCACTTCATGGGGAATAGATGGGAAAACAATGGAAACAGTAACAGATTTTCTTTTCTTGGGCTCCAGAATCACTGCAGGTGGTGACTGCAGCCATGAAATTAAAAGATGCTTGCTCCTTGGAAGAAAAGCTATGACCAACCTAGACAGCATATTAGAAAGCAGAGACATTACTTTGCCAACAAAGGTCCATCTAGTCAAAGCTATGGTTTTTCCAGTAATCATGTATGGATGTGAGAGTTGGACTAAAAAGAAAGCTGAGTGCCAAAGAATTGATGCTTTTGAACTCTGGTGTTGGAGAAGACTCTTGAGAGTCCCTTGGACTGCAAGGAGATCCAACCAGTCCATCCTAAAGGAAATCAGTCCTGAATATTCTTTGGAAGGACTGACGCTGAAGCTGAAACTCTAATACTTTGGCCATCTGATGCAAAGAACTGACTCAATGGAAAAGACCCTGATGCTGGGAAAGATTGAAGGTGGGTGGAGACGGGTATGACAGAGGATGAGATGGTTAGATGATGTCACTGCTTCGATAGATATGGCTCTGAGCAAGCTCTGGGACTTGGTGATGGACAGGGAGGCCTGGTGTGCTGCAGTCCATGGGGTCGCAAAGAGTCGGACATGACTCAGTGACTGAAATGAACTGACTGATTGCTTTTAGAGTCTGTGCCGAGAACATGCTTATAAATTCTTCTTTTTGACTGCACTGGGTCTTCACTGCTGCGGGGGCTTTTCTTTAGTTGCAGTGAGCAGGGGCTCCTCTCCAGTTGCAGTACACGGGCTTCTGATTGCAGTGGCTTCTCTTGTGCAGCACAGGCTATAGGGTTTCAGTGGTTGTGGCATGTGGGCTCTGGAGCACGGGCTCAATAGCTGTGACGCATGGGCTTAGTTACTCCACAGCATGTGGCGTCTTCCCAGACCAGGGATTGAACCTATTTCCTACTTTGGCAGGCAGATTTTGAGCCACCAGGGAAGCCTGCTTATACATTCTTAAACATAATTGTGTGCAGTTTGATTTTTTTTTTTTTTGAGGGTAAGAATTTTATGTCAGCAACACTGAAGCTCCACGTGAATCAGAGAAGATAACTTTCAGAAAATATAAAATGGCCTGTCTCCTATATTTCAACTCCTAAAACTCTCTTTCATGGGCTTAAAGGTCCAACAAGTTCATTTTAAAGTAGGTTTAGGCTCCTGTACCTGTCCTCTGGTTTCAGAAGACCCCAACCAATCTTGCCTCCCTCATTCCCTGAAGCTGCTGCTTAAGCTGCAGAGTTTTATGGGGTTGAGAGGAGGACAGGAAGCATTCCAAACCATGAAATAAATGGTAAACAATGAAATATTGATGGCGCCAAAAAGAACCTGAGGGAGTCACAGAGGCTCACATTACGTAAAAGCCTTGTGGGTTTTGTAAAGTTGCTTAGCCATATGTTCAAGGATAATAAAACATAAGCACGCTGCATAAGACTCCAGTTATGAAAGATACTAAAACTTGCAAACAATAAAGAAAAAATTAAATTCTGGGTCTTAAAAATATTTATTGTCACTTTCATCTGTTGGGAACTATAAGCAGATCAATTGAAACATTCATATTTGAAACAAAATGCCAAAAAAAACCCCAAACTGCATACTTTAAGACAAAACTTCCAAAATTTTATCGTTATTTTGACACTTATCAACTTCTCATAAAAGAAAGAAAAAAGATAGATTGACACTTTGGGAAAACATGTTCTTTTGAAAGAGTTTTAAAATACATTCTTTGAGGATTTTTAAGTAGCTAGTTGAGAATAAAATACTGCCACATTTAGCTTCTGGTAGACGATGTCTGAAAAATATTTTTATTTCTTTAGAACGTTCAAAGCCAGATAATTTGGGGGTAATTGCTTAAGCATCTGGAAATATCAACTCATTTTGGTCTGACCTCTGGGAGATGCAAGCATACATTGAGAATCACATCAACTTTTCCATTGTTTATGTAGCCACATTTACAAGGATAAGAAAAAAATCACAGACAAAATGAAGGTAGTTTGATTTATAGGGGTAGATGAAGGGTTTATGGGTAAATTTTTTTTTCTTTTCCTCTGACTTACGTTACTATGCTACTATTGCCATGATTTCACAACCACATTTTCACAAATGTTCCCTGCAGGATGTTTCCTCTAAAGCCAAAAAGATCTGGTGTTGTACAAAAGCAGTTGTGATATAAGCAGGTTCTTACTCAGATTTGTGTGGATTCCCTCTAGAGACTAAGATGAGAGGCCAGAATTTGAGGGATTGTAAGTTAAAAATAGACTTCCAGTTAAAAAAAAAAAAACACTGGATAAGGTTATACATAAGTAATAAACTAAAGGAGCATATGAACCATAGGAGGGAAAATCTAGCCGTAGGTCAGAATTACCTTCAAGATTATTTTAATTACCTTTAAAATTACCTGCTTAAAATACACATGCTCCAATTCCCAGGTCTTTTGATTCAGTAATTCTAGGAAAGAGGCCAGACATCTGTAATTCTTCATTTTTAAAAAAACTATTTATTTGATTGTGCCAGGGTATTTTTGTTTTGTTTTTGTGGTTGCCCTGTGTGGCACGTGGGATCACAGTTCCCCAACCAGAAACTGAACCCATGCCCCCTGCACTGGAAGCATGAAGTCTTAGCCCACTGGACTGCCAGGGAAGTCCCAGATATGTGCATCTCTTCAGATCTCCATAGGCTGCAGTCAGGAGGGAGAACCTCTGTCCTGTACAAAACAGACCAGTTCCTAAAAGTAGGGTGGGAAGATACTTTTCATTTTATATCCAAACCTGTATTTGACTTTTTTTTTAAATCTGTGGATATGTTATTATTACAAACACAGCTTAATTTGAAATCAAGTATTACAGAAATTTGTCCTTGCTAAACAAGCCCATAAACATCTCCTTTCTCTGTTCCTGCTAGAAGAGTTGGTAGCTGCCTTCTCAGCTTTACTCCTTTGATTGCTAAATGCCATATCCCTTGAAACATTGGTCCTTGGAACCAGGTTAAGCATCAGAATCTTCTGAGAAACTTTTCAAAATAGAGATTTCCAGGCCCCTGTCCCAGGAAAACCTAATGCAGAACATCTCTGCATTAGGTAGCATTAGGGCTTTGGTTTTTTGTTTGTTTGTTTGTTAACATTAAAAAATATATATTTATTTGGCTGCACCAGGTCTTAGTTTCAGCACATGGGATCTTTAGTTACAACATGGGAACTCTTAGTTGTAACACGTGGGATCTAGTTCCCCTACTAGGGATCGAACCTGGGTTCCCTGCATTGAGTCTTAGCTGTTGGACCACCAGGGAAGTCCCCAGGAATCTGTATTTTGAAAAGGCTATCCAGAAAGTTCTATAAGGCGTGGGATCTGCTGCCTCAGGAGAGCTGGCAGACAAAGCAGGTCCCAAGCCAGCATTGACGCCTTCAAGCCTGGGGACTCAGGACAGGTTTGGCCATATTGGTCCACAGAAGGAGAGAGGAGGCTGGTGGATACTACCTGTCTTGTGGGAGGCAAAGAGGGGAGAGGACAGCTTTGAACCAATTCTCCTTCCCTCAGGTTTGCCAGGCTGTAGCCAAAACCTTGAGCTGAACAGATTTTGACTACATCTTTTATCCTTTCACAGGCTAGACCCCAAGTTATAAAATACAGTAAAATCCATTGCCTTTCAATAGTTTTGACCCTTTGAGAATTTATTTTTTCTTTTTTTGAAGTATGCTGCTGCTGTTGCTAAGTCGCTTCAGTTGTGTCCGACTCTGTGTGACCCCAAAAGATGGCAGCCCACCAGGCTTTCCCATCCCTGGGATTCTCCAGGCAAGAACACTGGAGTGGGTTGCCATTTCCTTCTCCATTTTTGAAGTATAGTTGATTACAATGTTGCCTTAGTTTCTGGTGTATAGCCAAGTGATTCAGAAATAAATAAATAACAAATATTGATATATATGTAAAATATATATATATATATTCTCTTTCAGGTCTTTGGGACTTTTTTAAAAATAAATAATCTTTGACAGAAGCTTCCCAATCCAGGGATCGAACCCAGGTCTCCTGCATTGCAGGCAGATTCTTTACCAGCTGAGCGACAAGGGAAGCCCAAGAATGCTGGAGTGGGAAGCCTATTCCTTCTCCAGGGGATCTTCAGATCCAGGATTGAACCAGGGTCTCCTGCACTGCAGACAGACTCTTTATCAGCTGAGCTACCAGTGAATCTAAAGTGAGAAGCAGAGCATACTAAATTGTAAGTTCTCGAAGGCAAGGGGCAGGGTCCACCCTCCAGTTTCCCAGCTCTGGTGGCACCTACTAAGGAACTGGTGGACACCCAGTGTGAGTCATTGGTTCAAAAACAGTCCAACAAGCCTCCTGGTTTTTATTTCTAGCTCTTCCTCTGAGTTCAGTAGGATAAGTCATCCCTTCAGGGTCTCAGGTTATTTTTTTTGGCTTATCAACAAGAATGTTTTCTGTAAAACTTTGAGGATAGGCCTTTCATGAAAGTTGCTAGAAACTAGAAAACTTTATTAAATATGGCAGAAGCCGTTCTGGACATAATCAAAGTAGAGTGTAGAATAAAAATAAAGCAAGATAGTTTTTCAAAACCCTAGAGAACTTGTGGAAATAGGGCCTGAATGATATTTATTTACAGAGCTAGTGAATCTGTTCACAATTGTAATGTGATACAAACATAAGTCACAAGATAGTATCAAAGCTTAGGAGCATTTCTTCAAACCAACCTTTTAAAGACATGTTTACTAATGCATGTTTACATCTGCATGGATACGCTCAAACAAGATACATAGATTAATATGTATGAAGGCAATGCTTAAGTGACATTTACTTTCACTTTTGAAATGGAACCGTCTCCTCCTCTTTAAGCCACATATTTTGGTTCCCAGGAACATTTTTTCCTTCAATTCCACTCACTTGGTTTAATTTTTTTTTAAGTGCCTTTCTCCACCAGCTTTCAAATAAATTATTTACCCTTCTGAAAATGTTTTAAACATCAACCCAGCCAAAGCTGATGTAAGTGAACCCAGGGGTATTGACAGCACACAAACTGAAAGTTTTTTTTCTTAAATAGGACTACAGAAAAACAAAGAAAAATTGATAGGAGAATAGACTTAATTCTCCTTTTCCGAGGAGGAGAAATGAGTCAAGACAAATTGAGGCATGATGAAATCTTCCTAGAGTTTTCATTTTCTACCTGCAGGCAAAAAGTAACATATTACAGATGCCTATTACAAATGGGCAAGTTGCTAACTTGCAAAAGTTAACTGTTGAATAGAAAAATGTTAGGATACTTTATCAAGAAAAGAAAAGAAGGAAATATTGTAACAAGATACAGTAAATATTTAGTGTGATTAAGTTAACATATAGGGTTTAATTAAAGAAGGTTGAAAAGAAGTATCAACATATCAGCATAAATTTCATTTTTAAAAAAGTCTGTGGCAAATGACCAAAGATACAAATAACAAACTATGATTTTTCTCAAGTTCACAAAGCAAGAAAAAAATTTTCCAGACCCGTTTACCCTAAGAGAAATGCAGAAATGGATACAGCCTTGGCCAAAAAGGGGATTGTATACTGAGTTCCCACCTGTATTTACTAAAGTAGTCCAGGAGAATCAATAATAAACCTTTTACTGCTGTTTTATCTCACCATAGCTGGATGCAAAGTAGCCAGAAAAACGGTAGAAAACACAGTAGAAACAGGGCCGAACTTCTTCGTGGAAGCAAGTGTGGGCAAAGCAATGAGCTGGGATCTGTTCCCACAAGAAATGTTTATATTTTCATTAAATCAGTGACTTGAGCCAAAGAAATGCCTCCAGGGACTAGGAATCAGGATTCTTTTGAATGCTTCAGCTTGTGATGAGCTATTAAAGAAAGAAAGTGGATACAGGAGACTTGTTTTAGTTTTCTACCTGCAGATTCCAGATCCTTGGTTTCAAAGTGAGAAGGGACCTTAGAATTCAGAATCTAACTTTTCCTCCACCTTATTCTCTAGTTTCTAAACTTCCTGTCTGCCCTCAGAGCCTCAGTCTGGTCACTTGCTAAGTACCCTCTGCTGGCCAGTGCTCCAGTACCGCCCTGCAGTGGCAACAATTTTGGTCAGCGGGATCCTTAGATCAAATTTAAAACCCCTCAACAAGCCACCTATTACCTTCTACACACATGCACACACACACACACGCACACACACAAACATATCCTTACCCACAAAGGACACAAGCAAGAACCAATCCCTCATCTGAATAATGAAATGACAAGCGTTTACTACACGCTGCACGGGCACAATGGAAATACGTAGAGTAACCGTGAAAACACAGCGTGAAAGACAAAAGCAATGCAGGACCGGGAGAGTGACAGAACAGCAGACTTGGGGGGTGAGGAGCAGGTAGAGGCAGATAAAATATTCTACTTATTTACAGTGGAGAAACCTGGCAAACACTACCTCAGCCAGAAGATCAAGGTCAACATCAACAGTGATGTCATGTTGATGGTAGGTACCCTTGATAGGATGTGATGAAAATTATGCTGTTACTTCTGTGGTCTATTCCCAAAATACATAACCCCAGTCTAGTCAACAGAAAAACATCAGCCAAATCCCAATTGAAAGATATTCTATTAAAATACCTGACCAGTCCTCAAAACTGTCAAGGCCATCAAACACAAGGAAAGTTTGAGAAAGTGTCACAGACAAGAGGAGCCTAAAGAGACATGACAATTATCTGTAATATGGCATCCTGGGTGGGATCACTGAAGAGAAAAAAGACTTTAGATAACAACTAAGGAAATCTGAATAAAGTGTGGCACTCTAGTTAATAATAATGTATCATTATTGATTCATCATTTGTCACAACTGTACCATACTGATGTGAAACGTTCCTAACAGGGACGCAGGAATTAAGAACTCTCTGTATCATCTTTACAGTTTTTCTGTGACTCTAAAACTGTTCTAAAATTAAAAGTTTATTTTTAAAAATTCTATTTATGTGGTCCATACGCTAGTGGGTTTGAAGTCAGAGAGATCAGTTTAGAATCTAGTTTCATCTCATCAGCTTTGTAACCCTGGATGCTTCTTGCCTTCATTTACCTCAACTCTAAGTGTTGGAGAATCCGCTGCTGCTGCTAAGTCGCTTCAGTCGTGTCCGACTCTGTGCGATCCCATAGACGGCAGCCCAGCAGGCTCCCCCCGTCCCTGGGATTCTCCAGGCAAGAACACTGGAGTGGATTGCCATTTCCTTCTCCAATGCAGGAAAGTGAAAAGTGAAAGTGAAGGGGATCCAAATACATCATCCCCAAACACAGCTCTTTGGCATAGAGCTGATTACCCTGATTAGTTTATGCTAAGAGCAATTAGGAAACAGCAGTCAGAATAGAAAGAGCTCTCTGTCCTCTCCCTTTCTGCCTAAAATCAGGGCATAAATGTCCTTTTGTAAGGATGTTCCTCGCCCCCAAACTAGGAAGAGAACTAGCTTAATCACTGGAGAGGGTCAGAGTCAGCATAACAAATCTTACTAAAAAACTCTTATCTATTGTTCATTTCCTAGTTAACTTCCCACAATTTACCACCCCACAACCCCCACCAAGGAGCCCCAACCCTCTTTTGTTTATCTAATCACTCTTCACAGTTCATCACTCTTTGTTAAAATGATATATAAACCCTCAAATCCAACCATGTCTTTAGGTTTCCACTTCTCTTCTGTGAAGCCGCCATGCATGTAAGCTGTTTAGTTGCTAAGTTGTGTCTGACTCTTTTCTAACCCCATGGACTGTAGCCCACTAGGCCTCTCTGTCTATGGGATTTCTCAAGCAAGAATACAGAAGTGAGTTGCCATTTCCTACTCCAGGGGGTCTTCTCAACCCAAGGATCAAACCCACATCAGTGGCATCTCCTGCATTGGCTGGT
Source organism: Oryx dammah (assembly GCF_014754425.2). NCBI lineage: Eukaryota > Metazoa > Chordata > Mammalia > Artiodactyla > Bovidae > Oryx > Oryx dammah. The sequence goes on from NW_024070186.1 coordinate 49,837,916, forward strand.
GGATTCTTTACCATTAGCACCATCTGGGAAGCATCCCATGCATGTAAAAAACTAAGAAAATCTGTCTCTTCTTCCAATATTCTGTTTTTTGTCAGTTTAAATCACAGGCCCTAGGTACAGATAGATTATATTCTTTGTAGCCAAAGATGGAGAAGCTCTATACAGTCAGGAAAAAGAAGACCAGGATCTAACTGTGGCTCAGATTATGAGCTCCTTATTGCTAAATTCAGACTTAAATTGAAGAAAGTAGGGAAAACCACTAGACCATTCAGGTATGACCTAAATCAAATCCCTTATGATTATACAGTGGAAGTGAGAAATAGATTTAAGGGACTAGATCTGATAGATAGAGTGCCTGATGACCTATGGAATGCGGTTCGTGACATTGTTCAGGAGACAGGGATCAAGACCATCCCCATGGAAAAGAAATGCAAAAAAGCAAAATGGCTGTCTGGGAAGGACTTACAAATAGCTGTGAAAAGAAGAGAAGCGAAAAGCAAAAGAGAAATGGAAAGATACAAGCATCTGAATGCAAAGTTCCAAAGAATAGCAAGGAGAGATAAGAAAGCCTTCCTCAGGCATCAATGCAAAGAAATAGAGGAAAACAACAGAATGGGAAAGACTAGAGATCTCTTCAAGAAAATTAGAGATACCAAGGGAACATTTCATGCAAAGATGGGCTTGATAAAGGACAGAAATGGTATGGACCTAACAGAAACAGAAGATATTAAGAAGAGGTGGCAAGAATACACAGAAGAACTGTACAAAAAAGATCTTCACAACCCAGATAATCACGATGATGTGATCATTCACCTAGAGCCAGACATCCTGGAATGTGAAGTCAAGTGGGCCTTAGAAAGCATCACTACGAACAAAGCTAGTGGAGGTGATGGCATTCCAGTTGAGCTCTTTCAAATCCTGAAAGACGATGCTGTGAAAGTTCTGCACTCAATATGCCAGCAAATCTGGAAAACCCAGCAGTGGCCACAGGACTGGAAAAGGCCAGTTTTCATTCCAATCCCAAAGAAAGGCAATGCCAAAGAATGGTCAAACTACTGCACAATTGCACTCATCTCACACGCTAGTAAAGTAATGCTCAAAATTCTCCAAGCCAGGCTTCAGCAATACGGGAAGCGTGAACTTCCTGATGTTCAAGCTGGTTTTAGAAAAGGCAGAGGAACCAGAGATCAAATTGCCAACATCTGCTGGATCACCAAAAAGCAAGTTCAGTTCAGTTCAGTCACTCAGTCGTGTCCGACTCTTTGCGACCCCATGAATTGCAGCACACCAGGCCTACATGTGCATCACCAACCCCCAGAGTTCACTCAGACTCACGTCCATCGAGTCAGTGATGCCATCCAGCCATCTCATCCTCTGTCGTCCCCTTCTCCTCCTGCCCCCAATCCCTCCCAGCATCAAAGTCTTTTCCAATGAGTCAACTCTTCACATGAGGTGGACAAAGTACTGGAGTTTCAGCTTTAGCATCATTCCTTCCAAAGAAATCTCAGGGCTGATCTCCTTCAGAATGGACTGGTTGGATCTCCTTGCAGTCCAAGGGACTCTCAAGAGTCTTCTCCAACACCACAGTTCAAAAGCATCAATTCTTTGGCACTCAGCCTTCTTCACAGTCCAACTCTCACATCCATACATGACCACAGGAAAAACCATAGCCTTGACTAGATGGACCTTAGTCAGCAAAAACAAGAGAGTTCCAGAAAACCATCTATTTCTGCTTTATTGGTTATGCCAAAGCCTTTGACTGTGTGGATCACAATAAACTGGAAAATTCTGAAAGAAATGGGAATACCAGACCACCTGATAGGCATATTGGGAAACCTATATGCAGGTCAGGAAGCAACAGTTAGAACTGGACATGGAACAACAGACTGGTTCCAAATAGGAAAAGGAGTACGTCAAGGCTGTATATTGTCACCCTGCTTATTTAACTTATATGCAGAGTACATCTTGAGAAACGCTGAGCTGGAAGAAGCACAAGCTGGAATCAAGATTGCCAGGAGAAATATCAGTAACCTCAGATATGCTGATGACATCACCCTTATGGCAGAAAGTGAAGAGGAACTAAAAAGCCTGTTGATGAAAGTGAAAGTGGAGAGTGAAAACATTGGCTTAAAGCTCAACATTCAGAAAATGAAGATCATGGCATCTGCTCCCATCACTTCTTGTCAAATAGATGGGAAAACAGTGGAAACAGTGTCAGACTTTATTTTTGGGGGCTCCAAAATTACTGCAGATGGTGACTGCAGCCATGAAATTAAAAGACGCTTACTTCTTGGAAGGAAAGTTATGACCAACCTAGATAGCATATTCAAAAGCAGAGACATCACTCTGCTGACTAAGGTCCGTCTAGTCAAGGCTATGGTTTTTCCAGCAGTCATGTATGGATGTGAGAGTTGGACTGTGAAGAAAGCTGAGCACCGAAGAATTGATGCTTTTGAAGTGTGGTGTTGGAGAAGACTCTTGAGAGTCCCTTGAACTGCAAGGAGATACAACCAGTCCATTCTAGAGATCATTCCTGGGTGTTCTTTGGAAGGAATGATGCTGAAGCTGAAACTCCAGTACTTTGGCCATCTCATGTGAAGAGATGACCTATTGGAAAAGACTCTGATACTGGGAGGGGTTGGGGGCAGGAGGAGAAGGGACAACCGAGGATGAGATGGCTGGATGGCATCACCAACTTAATGGACGTGAGTTTGAATGAACTCCAGGAGTTGGTGATGGACAGGGAGGCCTGGCGTGCTACATTCATGGGGTTGCAAAGAGTCGGACACAACTGAGCAACCGAACTGAGGTACAGAACCTAAGAAGGTAGAAAAACAGTTTATGTTCCCTTATGAAGTCAAGTGAGAGCAGACAAACTATGTCGAATTATAATAAGAGCACAGGAAGCTTCAAATTATTCCCTATTTGTATGACTGTTATAAATATCTTCTCTAGAATTTGTTTCTTCATCTAAAATCTAGATGGAATAATAATACTTTTATCTCAAACAGATGTTATAAGCCATGAGATCATAAAATGATGTAAAGCGTCCAATGCCATTCAGGTCATGTGAGCCAGAGTCCCTGCTGCATAGCTGACTTTCAGTTGGTGACTTCCCTTCTCTTGCTCTCCCACCCCTTGCCCCCAGAGGTAGAAGCATCACAGGGCAATATCTCATCCATAGCTTTGTTAGTTTAAAAACCATATTTTATCCATCCAGTTAGGTTTGATCAAGGCCAGGGAAACTGAGGCACCTCAGCCAAACTTTCAAGAGATTAGCTCACAAACCAGCAAGCTGATGTGTATTAAGTTTCTTGGGAAATATGATGGTCAAAGAGACTATGTCTGGCTGTGAGGCTGGTTTCTTCCAGTCGGAACATTCTTGGGGAAACCATCTTAGGTTCAGAAGACTGCTCAAGAATGATCGGGATAGAGTGCAAAGAATGTTATGGCCTTGATAGAATGTGTAGTGAGCTCTTGGCAATTTATGTTTGCACCCCGCTGTTAGGAACTGAGGGCTTCCTAGGTGGCACTAGTGGTAAAGAACCTGCCTGCCAGTACAAGAGACATAGGAGATGCAGTTTCGATCCCTGGGTCAGGAAGATCCCCTGGAGGAGGGCATGGCAACCCACTCCAGTTCTCTTGCCTGGAGAATCCCCATGGACAGAGGAGCCTGGTGGGGCTCAGTCCTTAGGGTCACACAGAGACGGACTGAAGCGACTTAGCATGCGTGCATGCACACGCTATTAGGAACTGAATTGTGTCCTCTCAAAATTCACGTGTTGATGTCCTAACCCCAGCAGGTGACTGTATTTGAAGATGAGGTTTTAAAGAGATAATTAAGGTAAAATGAAGTCATCACAGATACTCTTTTTCAGGACAACTATGTCCTTATGAGAAGAGGAGAAAGTACATAGACAAGCACAGAAGGAAGCCCACAGGAAGACACAGAGAGAGGGAAGACACCTGCAAGCCAAGGAGAGGGGGCAGAAGAAGTCAATTCTGCTAATACCTTGACTTTGGACTTGCAGTTTCCAGAACTACGAGAAAATAAATTTCTGCTGTTTAAGCCACCCAGTGTATGATACATTGTCATGGCAGCCCTAGCAAACAGCACCCTCGACTGTAGAGAAATGCCTAGTAAGCCCGAGAAAAACTCTTCCTACTCCTGTTTCTTCTGTTTTCCTCTGTAATCACAGCATATACTGAGATATGTTTAATTCATTTGTGCAAATTAATTTTTAGAAACTTATTTGTAGAAATAAATCTTTCTGTAGAACTATATATAAGCAGATAATTAGAATCCCTTGTTGAAATTAAAAAGCCATGCTATTCGTTATGACAGTCTCCAAGTCCGTCCACATTTCTTCAGATGACTCAATTTCATTTCTTTTAGTGGTTGAGTAATATTCCATTGCATATATTGTATATATGTACCGTATCTTCTTCATCCTTTCTTCTGTTGATGGACATTTAGTTTGCTTCAATGTCCTGGCTATTGTAAACAATACTGTAAAGCATGGAGTTTGCCAAAGTAGATTTCTTTACAAGAAAAAAAAATTCTGTGATAAAACACATTTGAAAAATACCACACATCATAGCTTCTCTTAGAAGTACCTCATGTACTTTAACATATTAATGATTCAAGAAGTGCTTTGATATGTGTTTCAACATGATTCAGTTCAGTATCTGCAGAAAGTATTTGGTCATGGAACCCTTTCTAGTAGGCTTCTCTTTACAATTCACTTTGAATTGTACTCTTGCCCTGGTCTAATGTTTCTCACTTACCCATCATCACTTAAGTGTGCTATTTCCTCAGAAGTTAGTTAATGTCATCCTTTTTATTCCCATGGTTTTTGTTTTTCTCTGGGCGACGTTTCTTGGCTGTCTTCCCAGATGTCCAAACTTTTATTCTTTTACTCACACACTATGGAAGAATAAAATTCTCCTAGCAAACAAGGCCAAAGGAAATATGAAAACCACTGGAGTTAGTATCATTATCTTGCCACATGAGTTAACTATAAAAGTTTCAGCAGGAACCCAGAGAATATGAAAGAGTATAAGACGCTCCCACTCAATAACACGTACTTTTTAAAAGGCCACTTTTCGAGGCTTTCTGAGGATCTCTAATTTTGGTCAATAATGTCAACAGCTAGATAAATCAGAGAACTAGGTGGGAAACCATCTGTTATCTGTGTGATGGCTGAAAAGGCCCTTCTGCAAATTAAAATTTATCCTATCTCTAGCCATCTTCAACTTGAGTTTTATCTTGATTATAAGAGAATACTTCAGACACCTAATGTGAAGAGCTAACTCTTTGGAAAAGATCCTGATGCTGGGAAAGATTAAAGGCAGGAGAAGAAGGGGATGACAGAGGATGAAATGGTTGGATGGCATCACTGACTCAATGGACATGAGTATGAGCAAGCTCCGGGAGGTAGTGAAGGTCTGGGAAGCCTCGAGTGCTTCAGTCCATGGGATCGCAAAGAGTTGGACACTACCTAACGACTGAACAAAAACATAAGGGAAAAGTCAGCTCAATGAATTAAAAAGTCACTATTACTTACAATCGATTTCTGTTTTACTACTTGGCCAGATGACCAAAAAAGAACCACTATTCCTGTTTTAGTCTATTCTTCACCTTCATCTCATTTAAGATATTGATAGTCATTTCAGATTCTGCACCTTGGGAGACAACAACTTCTGAAAAAAAATAGATGACTAACAAGCATAAATATAAAACTTCATTTCCTAAAATAAGTAAGTTAGGATGCAACCTACAAACCTGCTAAATGGCTCTGGGGAATTGCAAGTAAAATTAGAAAAGTTGTCCAGAATTTTAGATTTGAGAGAGAAAATGATGACTCTCCCATGTAACATCCAGCCCCTCTTATTCTTCTGTTAATAAAAGAGGAGGTTTGGGACCAGAATGGAAGCGAGATGGTGTGGTACCCAGCAAGGGCAGGCACAGTCCCAGATACCTGGCTTCCAACGTGGGCCAGGCAGCTGGGTAAGCCTTGGCCATTCAGTCAACCCCTCCACAAGGCCGGTACTCCTCCATCAGATGCCATCATCACTGCTGTGCTCTCCTTATGGATGGTTCCAAGCAGTTAAACATTGGAAACATGAGTGAGTCAGTGCTGACAGAGGTTGGTGGCTGAATGTTCTCCTAGATCAGAGGCTGTTGTAAGAAACAAAGCCCTAAGGAGACAGGAAGGGATAGCAAGACACAGCGGGAGAGATTTTATTTTATTTTTTAAATATAAATTTATTTATTTTAATTGGAGAAGAGTGAGAGGTGTATCTTTGTGATGTGTAGAAATTCCTCTAAAAGTCATTTATTCAAGGCAATTCCACAAGCCAAGACATGCCTTCTCTCCATTTCACCTTCCCTCTGCTATCTCCTGAAACATCTTCAGTTTTCTTACTGTGGTGTCTTTCATGCCCTCTCCAGTTATCTAAGGAGGTCCAGCACTGATCACTTCACTGACCCTTTCAGAAGACTGTGGTTGTTCTCCATTGCCTTTGAGGTCAAGATTGAAATCCTTAGCGTGGCTCAGAAGACGGTTTGCAACTTGATCCTATCCTGTCTTTGCTGCAGCTTCTCCCCACCAGTCTTCAAGCTTCAACATCCACTGCACCACCACTCAACCCCTGCCCATTACAGCAATAGAAATGAAGCATTTGTCATTATGGCAAGGGAAGGAGCTTAACCTCAGCATTTCTTGTTGGAACCCTGGCAGGCCAAGGCAGGTCTCCAGGAGCCCTGTTTCATAAGGACCAAATGACCGTGAGAGAAACAAAAGAAGGGAAAAAGAAGTGTTGGCGCCAATATTAATCCCAGAAAACCTGGCATTCAAGGCTATCCCAATATAAATGGTGCTTCAGTTAGAGGTTGTAGAAAAAGAACTGTGCTTTACTGGAAAGCTAGACATTGTCTAGAGGACAGCCCTTGGGTTATCTGATTCTAATCTTTCATTGCCTTTGAGCTATTTTACAACCTTCCCAGTTGTAAGTAATTGATAGTAATGCAAGATGATTTACACAGATGTGCAAATTCTGCCCTGTCTAATAGAGGTCCAATTGATTTCCCTATCCCCTGTGGAAAATCAGTTTGCTTCCATGTACATGTTCATTTCAATATTTCTGATCTATAAACATGTCTCTTCTTTGAATTACAATGCCTAACTGGTTCCTTCATTGATTAATGAGTACAATAAAATCTTTAACATATATACGTGCGTGCTTGCTCAGTCGCTTCAGTCATGTCTGACTCTTTGAGACCCTGTGGACCATAGCCCACCAGGCTCCGCTGTCCAAGGGGTTTTCCAGGCAAGAATACTGGAGTGGGTTGCCTTCCCCACCTCCAGGGGATCTTCCCCGCCTAGGGATCGAACCCACGTCTCCTGCATCTCCTGCACTGCGGGCAGATTCTTTACCGCTGAGCCACCAGGGAAGCCCTTTAACATATATATGTGCATTAACAATGTATATATATATTTATATAAATTTATAATATATATACACAATATAAATATGTATATATAATATATAAATCATATACACATATGTAAAAGATAATTAAAATTAAAATCATGCTGTACATACACATCATAACACACATACTTACGTGTGTGTGTGTGTGTGTACGTGTGGTGCATGTGGCATGATTTTAATTTTAATAATCTTTAAATAGAGAGTAAGATGCTGTCTGACCCCACCCCACCCAAATATCTTCCAAATCAACCCAGAGAGAAATTGTTTCAGAATCTTCAGGGAGTTGCAGTAGGCCAAGGGACTAACGTCACTATTTCAGGCTTTTATAAGAGTTGTGAAACATTATTAGTGGAGGAGAGCTTCTTCACTAGAGAGGCAGCACAAGTAAGTCAACAGACACCCCCTGTCAACATCAAAAGGCAGAGGGTCCCCAGGGAAGTCAGAAGTGGGGCTGCAACAGCAGTCAGGTTCTCTGACGTGGCAGCAGTGGGTTGGGAAGAGCCAAATCCGTGGCTGACACTGAAGAACTATGATGGACATTAGCCCCAGCCTGGACAAAGCGGAAACGGAACGCGGAGGAAAGCATGAGCCTGAGATCTCAGCGGGCCTTGGACATACAGGTTTTTCTTGTCATCACTGGTAGTGTTACCCACATTCTTTGAATAACCTCCTGAAGGCAGATGAGGGCATCAAGCTTTAGGTTGTGTGCACACGTGCTAAGTTGCTTCAGTTGTGTCTGACTCTTTGCAGCTCCATGGACTGCAGCCTGCCAGACTTCTCAATCCATGGCGTTTCCCAGGCAAGAATATTGGAGTGGGTTTCCATTTCCTTCTCCAGGGGTCTTCCCGACCTAGGGATCAAACTCACTTGCATTGGTAGGCTGGTTCTTTACTACTAGTGCCACTTGGAAAGCTCAAGGTTAGGTCACCTTGTGCTATATTCAAGGAGTTCTCATTATCCTAGTACTCATTATACAAGAACATGGGATACCAGGTTATGTAGGAAAGCAAATATCTTACAATTAAAAAAAAAAGCCCTCTTTCACTGCCTTTGTCTTTAAATTACCCCTCACTCAAGCATCCTCTCTAAACACACTAGTATCCATATCAGCCATCAGTCAAAGACTTGAGGTCAGACTCTCATCAGCTGTCAGAAACTGTAAAGGGATCTGCCATTTTCAATGACATCTGTGACTAGGAAGACTACAAAGAAATCAATTGCAAAATGAAATTGCAAGTCTTCTAAAGATGAAGGTTCATGAAGCACTGAGTCTGACATTGGAGAACAGTTTGAATCACGCACAAAGCCACGACAGGAAGGAGGAAGCAGTTAATAAGAGAGAAAACTGACCAGATTTGGCAGGCATTATATGTGACTCATTCAATATGTCCCAACCCCTTCTTTTCTTGCCTGTTCCTACTTTAGAGGCTGGAAAAGCTAAAACAACCTCTCTCTCTCTTTCTGGCCTGCAGCCAACAAGAACCAGACTGCCCAAGTTCAAGTCTGACTTTGTTTCTTCCTACCTGTGTGATCCTGAGTGAGTCACTGACGTCTCTTGCCCACTGTTTGTTCATCTGTAAAATGTACCTTCTTCGTTGGGTTGTTCTGAGGATTAAATGAATTAATATACTTGAAGCCCTAAGAATACCTCCTGACAAATAGCTGACTGTAAGTGTGACCAGGAGTCTAACTGGTCTAGAAGTAGGGTCACAAACATGCACCCTGCTTGAGGTGGAAGTGAGGAGACATGATTTGTAGCCCCACAAACACAAACAATTTTACTGAAGGGAGCTCTGAGTGCTGGGCTGCCCAAAACGCTAGAGATCCACTAGCCCTGCTCAGTCACCAGGGACAGCCCAGGGCAAAGGTCAGAAACCATCCACTCGCCAGTGGCCCAAGGAGAAGTTGCATAACTCCTGGACTATTGAATTCCAGAGCCGTTGCCACTGTGCTCTTGGAAGTTTAGCCCAGGGTCAAACCAGGGTGGAAAGTTCTTTTCTTCCTCCCCCAATATTCCTTTTACATTTTCTTGGCTGTGTGTTGTCACCCTGATTATTTAACTTATATGCAGAGTACATCATGAGAAACGCTGGGCTGGAAGAAGCACAAGCTGGAATCAAGATTGCTGGGAGAAATATCAATAACCTCAGATATGCAGATGACACCACCCTTATGGCAGAAAGTGAAGTAGAATTAAAAAGCCTCTTGATGAAAGTGAAAGAGGAGAGTGAAAAAATTGGCTTAAATCTCAACATTCAGAAAATGAAGATCATGGCATCTGGTCCCATCACTTCTTGGCAAATAGATGGGGAAACAGTGGAAACAGTGGCTGACTTTATTTTGGGGGGCTCCAAAATCACTACAGATGGTGATTCCAGCCATGAAATTAAAAGATGCTTACTCCTTGGAAGGAAAGTTATGACCAACCTAGATAGCATATTAAAAAGCAGAGACATTACTTTGCCAACAAAGGTCTGTCTAGTCAAGGCTATGGTTTTTCCAGTGGTCATGTATGGATGTGAGAGTTGGACTGTGAAGAAAGCTGAGTGCCAAAGAATTGATGCTTTTGAACTGTGGTGTTGGAGAAGACTCTTGAGAGTCCCTTGGACTGCAAGGAGATCCAACCAGTCCATCCTAAAGGAGATCAGTCCTGGGTGTTCACTGGAAGGACTCTTGCTGAAGCTGAAACTCCAATACTTTGGCCACCTCATGCAAAGAGTTGACTCATTGGAAAGGACTCTGATGCTGGGAGGGATTGGGGGCAGGAGGAGAAGGGGATGACAGAGGATGAGACGGCTGGATGGCATCACTGATTCAATGGACATGAGTTTGAGTGAACTCCAGGAGTTGGTGATGGACAGGGAGGCCTGGCGTGCTGCAGTTCATGGGGTCACAAAGAGGTGGACACCACTGAGCGACTGAACTGAACTGAACTGATGCTTAATTTTCTTAGCCCTATATTTAGTCACGTGAAATCGTGATGAACATTCTTCTCCTTTTTGTAATGTCCCTCTGTAACTAGTTGGAATACATGATCTTGCCAACCCTTGGTTGGTTATCCATCATTAGCAAAACAATTTTGCCCTACTTCAGCCACACTGTCAAGTTCCTACTATTTGCGTGGCTCACACTCTCCTCCCTTAATAAGTCTTCTTGGTAAGCCCCTCCATTTCTTCTATCTTGCTGCTTGTATTTTCTTAATAGTTTTTCAATTTTCCTGCTCCCTACTCCAGACACTTCAGGGACCCAGCTTGGCATGTGTTCACTGGCAGGCAGCTGAGCTGAACACACATGTCCCAGTTCTCAGCTAACCTCGATCCCTCATCTGTTTAGTTTTCTCTAGAGCCTAGTGAAGAGCAATTGCACCCAAGCCTACAGCAAAATCAGTGCCAGGAACTAACAGGAGGCCCCCTGAGCATAAAATGACAATTTCAAACTGAGGAGATGTTTTTCTAACCATTTCCTGCCTTCCTCAATTCCTTCCATCCCATCTATATTCATCCTCCCTAAAGATAAAAATAAAATAAAATCTGGTTATAGAATCACTGAACGTTAAGCAGACTTGTTCAAACAGGTCATAGAGCTTCCATCTTGTGCAAAATTTCCCATTTGAAGAGAATAGGTATGCAATCTACCTGCAAAACTGATTAAAAAATTATTTCATTAGTAAGTGAGCCAATTCAATGTAGACATATAGAAGGGACCATCAGGGGTAACCAGTGGAACTTGAAATGATGAAGTAGTGCTATTACCAGCACTGTAAAGTTGGGTCTTTAAGAGCAGCCCAAGGGCTTCCCCGGTGGTCCAGTGGTTAAGACTCCCTGCTTCCACTGCAGGAGGCATGGGTTTGATCCCTGGTCAGGGAACTAAGATTCCACATGCCATGCAGCACAGCAAAAATAAATAAATAACAAAAAATAAAAGAGAACTCTCAGTTGTCTTTTTTTTTTTGTGACCAACAATCTTGAGAATATTGTTCAAAGCATAATTTTCAGTTTAAAATATTATCAGCTAGCAAATACTTCAAAAAAGAAGATAAACCAATGACCAAAAAGTACACCAAAAAAAAAAAAAGTTTAATATCATTAGTCATCAGGACACACAAATAAAAACTACAGGGGGATAAAACTGAATACCTACTAGGATGGAGATAATGTTTCGTCAGTCACTTATTGTTCAGTCACTCAGTTTTGTCCAACTCTTTGTGACCCCATGGACTGCAGCATGACAGGTTTCCCTGTCTTTCACCATCTCCCAAAGCTTACTCAAACTCATGTCCATTGAGTCAGTGATGCCATCCAACCATCTCATCCTTTGTCATCCCCTTCTCCTCGTGCCTTTGATCTTTCCCAGCATCAGGGTCTTTTCCAAAGAGTTGGCTCTTCTCATCAAGTGGCCAAAGTATTGGCGCTTCAGCTTCAGCATCAGTCCTTCTAATGAATATTCAAGGTTGATTTCCTTTAAGATTGGCTGGTTTGATTTCCTTGTAGTCCAAGGGACTCTCAAGAGTCTTCTCCAACACCACAGTTCAAAAGCAACAATTCTTTGGCACTCAGCTTTCTTTATAGTCCAACTCTCATGTCAATACATGACTGCTGGAAAAACTGTATCTTTGACTATACGAACCTTTGTCGGCAAAGTAATATCCCTGCTTTTTAATACACTGTCTATGTTTGTCATAGCTTTTCTTCCAAGGAGCAAGCACCTTTTAAGCATGATGGAGATAAGGATGGAAATAATGGCAAACCCCGTATTCTGAGATGGGTCCTTCCTGAGTTAGGGTGCCGTGGACTAGAGCTTTGGAGAGAGTGAGCCTCCTTGGGTTCCCTGTTTGATTCAGCCTTCCCAGGCTTTGTGTGTAGCCCTAGTAAATACAATGCAGTTGGAGATGACTCAAGTCTCTGCATCTCACTGTAGAGATGATGTCCACTCCACTGACAAGACTGAGCTCCTCAGGGTCAAGGACCCGGGCTCTTCCATCTTTGTCTCCCCATTGCCAGGTATAACTCATTGACTGCATGCTGACTGTATGAAGCCAGGCATTTCATGTTACTGGCACATTAAAAACAAGGGCCTTCTAGATTGCAGTCATAAAGCATCCTCATTTTGCTTGCCATGTCTCTATAGATTTCTCTGGTGACACTAGTTCTCTCTGCGCGCGTGTTAAGAAAAAGTCAAGCAGGTCCTATAACTTCTTTGTCCACCTCTCAAGTCACAAGTGAGTGAGTGAAGTCGCTCAGTCATGTCCGACTCTTTGCGACCCCCTGGACTATAGTCTATCAGGCTCCTCCATCCACGGGATTTTCCAGGCAATAGTACTGGAGTGGGTTGCCATTTACAAACCCAGTCTCAAATTCAGTATTTAACATATGTAAACTGATATAACAATGCAAAACTCCAATGTAATTTAAAGTTGAATTGTTCCCCTGGGGCAGGTGGCTGCCTAGGATCTGATGACAACAGAAAGTCTCAATGTGGGGAAAGACAGTAACGGTAACGGCGCTTGTTTTTTCTTTGCTCCTGCCTTGCTGGTTTCTGCCTCCTCCGTGTAGCCCACCAGGGTTTCTGATCTCTCCAGGGTCTGAGGGTCACAGGAAAGTTCTGAACTAACTGGCTCTGTTATCTGCTGGCTCCAAGATTTTGAGTCTAGCAGGGGTTTAAGTCTAGCACTGCTTCCTTTCATGAATATTTTGTGGGTTCTTCAGAGAGCTTTGTTCCCCCTCAAAATAAAGCATAGAGTATTCAACATGCAGTTATCTTGCCCTGGGTAAATTCAACTCATTTCCACTGGTACTTGACCTAAGATGTTAATTGACCCTAGGAATGCAACCAGTCGTCCAGACCCTCATCTCCTCTTAGCTCTGTTTGCCCCTCACTGGATCTCTGGGATAGGACTAAAGATGACCCATGCCAGCTCTCTCTAGTGTTGTGACCTACACTTGGTACACAGGTAATGTGTGTTCTTAGCCTGCCAGGGTTTGTGAGTGACATCCGATTCCAACCTGACCCCCTTTTGCATACCAACAAAGCTGTTGGCTAGCCTATCATTCAGCAATGAGATTCACTTCTCAGGCCAGAGTTGACCCCAGATCTCTGTGACCCAACTGTAAAGACCCCCATGTAGCTCTCCTGAGGCCCCTTGCACTGGACTTGAGATGGAAGCAATCCTTATCCCTTGCCTGAGATCAAATACCCAGTGAACCTAAAGTGAATTTCCAAACATCCACTCCCCAGCTCTCTGCCTCTGCTCCCTTCAACCCTTTCAGTTCAGTTCAGTTCAGTTCAGTCGTTCAGTCATGTTTGAATCTTTGCGACCCCATGAACCGCAGCACGTCAGGCCTCCCTGTTCATCAAAAACATCAGGAGTTTACCCAAACTCATGTCCATTGAGTCGGTGATGCCAATAAACCATCTCATCCTCTGTCATCCCCTTCTCCTCCTGCCTACAATCTTTCCCAGCATCAGGGTCTTTGCAAATGAGTCAGCTCTTCGCATGAGGTGGCCAAAGTATTGAAGTTTCAGCTTCAACATCAGTCCTTCCAATGAACACCCAGGACTGATCTCCTTCAGAATGGACTGGTTGGATCTCCTTGCAGTCCAAGGGACTCTCAAGAGTCTTCTCCAACACCACAGTTCAAAGCATCAATTCTTTGGTGCTCAGCTTTCTTCATAGTCCCAACTCTCACATCCATACATGAGCACTGGAAAAACCAGAACCTTGACTAGACAGACCTTTGTTGACAAAGTAATGCCTCTGCTTTTTAATATTCTGTCTAGGTTGGTCATAGCTTTCCTTCCAAGGAGTAAGCGTCTTTTTATTTCATGGCTGCAATCACCATCTGCAGTGATCTTCAGTTCAGTTCAGTTCAGTCACTCAGTCATGTCCGACTCTTTGCGACCCCATGAATCGCAGCGCGCCAGGCCTCCATGTCCATCACCATCTCCCGGAGTTCACTCAGACTCACGTCCATCGAGTCCGTGATGCTATCCAGCCATCTCATCCTCGGTCGTCCCCTTCTCCTCCTGCCCCCAATCCCTCCCAGCATCAGAGTCTTTTCCAATGAGTCAACTCTTCCCATGAGGTGGCCAAAGTACTGGAGTTTCAGCTTTAGCATCATTCCTTCCAAAGAAATCCCAGGGTTGATCTCCTTCAGAATGGACTGGCTGGATCTCCTTGCAGTCCAAGGGACTCTCAAGAGTCTTCTCCAACACCACACTTTAAAAGCATCAATTCTTCGGTGCTCAGCCTTCTTCACAGTCCAACTCTCACATCCATACATGACTACTGGAAAAACCATAGCCTTGACTAGACAGACCTCAGTCGGCAAAGTAATGTCTCTGCTTTTGAATATACTATCTAGGTTGGTCATAACTTTTTTCCCAAGGAGTAAGCATCTTTTAATTTCATGGCTGTAGTCACCATCTGCAGTGATTTTTGGAGCCCCCCAAAATAAAGTCTGACACTGTTTCCACTGTTTCCCCATCTATTTGCCAAGAAGTGATGGGACCGGATGCCATGATCTTCGTTTTCTGAATGTTGAGCTTTAAGCCAATGTTTTCACTCTCCACTTCCACTTTCATCAAGAGGCTTTTTAGTTCCTCTTCACTTTCTGCCATAAGGGTGGTGTCATCTGCATATCTGAGGTTATTGATATTTCTCCCAGCAATCTTGATTCCAGCTTGTGTTTCTTCCAGTCCAGCGTTTCTCATGATGTACTCTGCATAGAAGTTAAATAAGCAGGGTGACAATATACAGCCTTGACATACTCCTTTTCCTATTTGGAACCAGTCTGTTGTTTATTGTCCAGTTCAAACTGTTGCTTCCTGACCTGCATACAGATTTCTCAAGAGGCAGGTCAGGTGGTCTGGTATTCCCATTTCTTCCAGAATTTTCCACAGTTTCTTGTGATCCACACAGTCAAAGGCTTTGGCATAGTCAATAAAGCAGAAATAGATGTTTTTCTGGAACTCTCTTGCTTTTTCCATGATCCAGCAGATGTTGGCAATTTGATCTCTGGTTCCTCTGCCTTTTCTAAAACCAGCTTGAACATCAGGAAGTTCACGGTTCACATATTGCTGAAGCCTGGCTTGGAGAATTTTGAGCATTACTTTACTAGCATGTGAGATGAGTGCAATTGTGCGGTAGTTTGAGCATTCTTTTGCATTGCCTTTCTTTGGAATTGGAATGAAAACTGACCTTTTCCTGTCCTGTGGCCACTGCTGAGTTTTTCCAAATTTGCTGGCAGTGATCTTAGAGCCCCCAGAAATAAAGTCAGCCACTGTTTCCCCATCTATTTGCCATGAGTGATGGGAATGATGCTATGATCTTAGTTTCAACACTTTACATGCTCTTAATGCTGGAGACACCCCAGTACTCCTGCCTGGAAAATCCCGTGGGCGGAGGAGCCTGGAAGGCTGCAATCCATGGGATCGATAGGAGTTGGACACAACTGAGCGACTTCACTTTCACTTTTCACTTTCATGCATTGGAGAAGGAAATGGCAACCCACTCCAGTGTTCTTGCCTGGAGAATCCCAGGGACGGGGGAACCTGGGGGGCTGCCGTCTATGGGGTCGCACAGAGTCGGACACGACTGAAGCGACTCAGCAGCAGCAGTGCTGGAGAAGCGTTCGAGAGTGTGTAAGCACTTTTCTGCTAAACCCTTTGGAAGCTGGCACGTTGTTATGTGGTATCTATTAGTTCTGTGGTGGCTCAGCAGTTACACATACATTGAAATGAACTGAAGCATAAATTCTATTAAAGTAAAAGTAATTTGTCTGCCTGGTGAAGTGAAGACTGGCTGAGGAGCTGTCATGACTGAATGCCCCCAGAGGACTCAACGTGTGTGCTCTGACAACTTCAGGGGTGCAGAATGGGCCCTGCACACTTGAGCTCAAGCTTTCTGCAGATGTATGATCAGAAGGCATTCCTCTTAGGGGAGTCTGCAATGGCCAAGGCTCAGTGAGAACAACTGGAGTGAAGTAACAGGCCCTACCCTGCAGCCTTCCTTGGCCGTGGTGGCAGGGGACTTTGGGGTCTGCTGACAGAGTACTTCCCAGAAGCCCCTGTGGCCCCTGTTGAAAAAGTGAAGTGTTAGTTGCTCAGTCATGTCTGACTCTGGCCCCAGGGACTGTAGCCCACCAGGCCCCTCTGTCCATGGAATTTTCCAGGCAAGAGTACTGGTGTGGCTAGCCATTCCCTTCTCCAGAAGATCTTCCTGACCCAGGATCAAACCCAGTTCTCCTGCATTGCAGGCCGATTCTTTACCATCTGAGCCACTAGGGAAGCTCCACACTGAATAAAAGTGAAAAGTCCAAACTGAACTCCCCTCAGGAGGTCAGAAGTTAGGGGAGCTCGCAAACAGCTGGGGTTGGCTTTAGGAATATCATATCTGATATCAACTTTTCTTCTGTCTGTGGCTAAAGAGGGATAGAAATGGTTCTTACAAAGTTCTGGCCTCGTAGAACAGGTGGCATGCCAGATGGGTAATGAAGAGACTTGGTTGACATTATAGGCAGGACACAGGCATTTGAGAGGTGGTAGTGGTTTAGGACAATGCTGGGCAATGAACACCTGAGGGAACTTCATTTGGAAGATCACTCCATTGGGAGTCAGGTAAAGGTGAGGAGATTTAGAGACACAGTTGACAATCCTACAGACCAGTAGGCAGTGGACGTCATTACTGCTGCTGGGGTTCAGCACACACTACCCCAAAGCTCCTCCACCCATGGGATTTTCCAGGCAAGAGTACTGGAGTGGGCTGCCGTTGCCTTCTCTGCAAACTATGGTATCTTGGCATTTTTGTTAATATTTTAATCTGAAGGCGTTTGAGAAAATAGCAGAAGCAAGAAGGTCACCCTGACCTTGTCCCCCCACCCTTGACACCCTTCTTCCCTGAAACAAATCATAAAACCCTCACATGAGAGGTGTTCTTCTTATGGTTAGAAAAAAAGCATCCTAATCTTCAAAGACGAAGGGATGCTAAGGAGAATCCTAACAAGTCTGCCTTGCTAACATTCCCCTAAGTTTACTCTCATTACCTCATGTTCCTTGAAGTGAAGTTGCTCAGTCGTGTCCGACTCTTTGCGACCCCATGGACTGTAGCCTACCAAGCTCCTCTGTCCAGGGGATTTTCCAGGCAAGAGTACTGGAGTAGGTTGCCATTTCCTTCTCCAGGGGATCTTCCTGACCCAGGGATCGAACCCAGGTCTCCCACATTGTAGACAGACACTTTACCATCTGAGCCAATCAATCATATATACACGGCTGCCCACTCTTCATCAAAACCTACCATAAAATAGAGGTCTGGCTGCTTCTTTGGATCTTTATTTCCTTATAAAAGAGTCCATGTCCTATAAAACTTATATTAATAAATGTATATGCATTTCCCCTGTTAATCTGCATACATCAGTCTAATTTTCAGTCTCAGCCAGTGACCCCCAGGGGTGGAGAAAAATTTTTTCCTCTTCTACACACCTTAGGATTTCTTTCTCTCTAACACTACAGGTAGTTGCTCAGGATCCTGAAAAATGAAACCCACAGGAAGATCCAGGACCAGGCTTTTCCCAGGATTCTTGCCCCTCATCCAGGCTTGGGAAATGGATGAAACCTCTAGGAAGGAAATCAAGAAGCTCTCTTCATTTCTGGAGCCCAGGACCTAAGGAGCCTGTTCTCGGCTTCTTCACAACTGAGCCACCTACCAGAGACACTGCCCCAAACCTCCCATCCAATAGCAATCTCCCATGATCCTCTGCCAAGTTTCCAAAGAGACTTCCTCTGTGGTCCAGTGGTAAGAGTCTGCCTGCCAATGCAGGGGACATGGGTTTGATCCCTGGTCCAGGAAGATCCTTCATGCTGCAGGGCAGCTAAGCCTGTGTGCCACAGCTGCTGAGCCCATGTGCCCTAGAGCCTGTGCTCTGCAACAAGAGAAGCCACCACAAGGAGAAACCCAAGCATAGCCACTAGAGAGTAGCCCCCACTCTCTGCAACCAGAGAAAGCTTATGCAGCAACCCAGCACAGTCAGTAATTAATTAAAAGAAGTCTCCAAGAGTTCATCCCCAAATCCTCACTAGCTTTTGTACTATTTTCACTTGTCCAAATAAAATTTCAAACACTCCCTCCTCCTCTCCTGGGGAGGAGGCAAGAAAGAAGGAAACATCTGTCCAGTATTTCTGAGCCCAAAACAGGGTAGTCTCTTTTCTCCCAGTCTTAACAGATAGCATGGTTCCCAAGATCTTACTTTTGAAGGCTGAAATAAAGAGGAGCAGGGAGGGCAGAGATGTCAAGGACAAGACCAAGAGGGCCAAGAAGTAATGGAAGTGAAGGTTCAGGCTGGAGAAACCCTGATCACCCAGGAGTTCAAGACCTACCAAGTTTGGGACAAATGGTGTAGGGGTCAGGATGGTGCAGAGGAGCACTGTGGGCTTGGACCAGAAGTTGTTCTTCAACTCTCAGGTTAGAAGTCTAGCTTCCCCATGGATTAGCAACAAGACAGTGGGTGAAACAGTCCAGACTTATGTATTATCCATCCAAGCTGGATTCTGCAACTATACTCAGTTGCTGTCTATGGCATCTAGAGATTCTTCACCCCGAGTATCCTGGTTTGCATGACTCACCCAGAAGCAAAACAAAGAACAGGACTGTGGGGTCCCAGAAAGTAATATAGATAGAAACTCTTTCATCTGTTTGAGTGGAAGGGAACTAGGAGGACTTTATATGGAAAGAGCATTAGATAATTGTACGTCCAACTCAGACACTTTTGTGACAAATGTTCAAAGAAGAGACACAGCTTTAGGCTTCATGGGTGAATGAAGGAACAATATTTTTTTTTCTTTTGTTATAACATAAATCTTACATTAAAAAAGAAAGTTAAATGACATGGAGTGGCAAGTGATAGTGTTACCCACTAGGATTTGATGTCAAAGTAAATTTTAAGTTTACCAATATTTATACTAAGATTTTACCTCTTCAGATATTCTCCCAGTGAAAACTTCAATCTTTTGACTTTTATATTAAGAATTTTTTTTAGTTTTTTATGCAACTTGCAAAAGTTACACTCCATTCACAATTATTATAAATTGTAATTTTGAGTATGGCTATATTCTCTGTGTTGTACAGTACATCCTTGAGCCTATCCTACATCCAATAGTTGGTACCTCCCACTCCCCAACCCCAACTGGTAACCACTAGTTTGTTCTATCTATGACTGCTTGTTTTTGTTATATTCACTATTTTGTTGTATTTCTTAGATTTCACATTAATACCCTGTCAGTTAGATAATATTAGAATATGTATTTAATTTATTTTTAATTGGAGGATAATTGCTTAACAACATTGTATTGTTTTCTGCCGTACAACATGAATCACTCATAAGTATACATATATTCCCTCACTTCTGAGCCTGGCTCCCAACCCCCACATCCCATCCCTCTAAGACCTAGCATATGTTTTTTTAATCCTCCCTTTTATGTGTCTTCCAGTTGTTTGAAGTCTAACAATCATATCTTAAACTGTATTTCCTTAGTGCATCCTTCATAAGCTTAAGCCAGTAGCTAGGAGGAAAGAAGGAAGCTCTTAAATTCGACTTTACTATTCAGAGGGTTTGTAATTGATAATAAGAAAATAACAAGAGCCTAACAACTAATTTATTTCATATTGTAAAGCCTTACAATTTTAACTCATTATGTGAGTGTGAGTCTGTGTGTATGTGTACGTGCACGCACACGCGTGAACATGTGTGTTCATATGGGTGCCTGTACCTGTTACCTGAGACTTGGTATCCCCTGGGATTTCAATTGCAAATTCTGAGCATTTTGAGTGGTGTATTAGATATTCTCTGCAGTCAGATTTGTAGGAAATTGAGCTCCTTTCATTCAAATGAAAAATGAATCCAATGCCTTTTAATGGGATTTATATTCAATTAGTCTACAATTGGAAGGAAGAGTCTACCAATGAACATAGTCTGGATAATAGAATTAAGGTAATTTAACTCAACCTGATCCTAATTTTTCCCTCCTAGAACACAGTATATAGTGTAGACAATTCTGAACTTTCTTTAATCTTCACAGCTCATTCCAATTTTGTGCCTAAAAACAGATACCCTTGTATGATTCTGAGAAGAGATCTTAACATAAGTTACTCATTAGCTATCATTAATTCTAGCCACAAGTGTATAGCTTTATGCATTTGCGTAGAGGCCTCTCCTCAAAAGGCCAATTTATTGTTCAAGGTGACCTACAGCAGTCTCCATGGACTCAGGTAGTTATTTCTTCTTTGAATAAATGAGGCTTCATAGTTTCAGTGAACTTCTATAAAACATACAAGTTCACATAAGTCATCAAATTTATATAAATAGTGATAAAAACCCTCACATAAAAACAGAACACCTTTATCCCAGCCCTGCACAGTTAAGCCATATGACAATGAAACAGGAACTTCAGTGGACAGCTCCATCTCTGCAGACAGCTTCTTGTTGAAGTTGCAGAATTGGAGCTAGATTCAGTAGGACTTTCCTGGTAGTCTAGTGGTTGAGAATCTGCCTGCCAATACAGGGGACATAGGTTCAATCCCTTGTCTGGAAAGATCCCACATGCCTGATGGCAACTAAGCCCATGCACCACAATTATTGAGCCCACACTCCAGAGCATGTGCTCCGCAATGAGAAGCCACTTCACCTAGAGAGAAGCGCCCACTCACCACAACTAGAGAAAGCCCTTGAGCAGAAAGGAAGACCCAGTGCAGCCAAATAAATGGCTTTTTTTAAAGAATTAAAATAGATGAGTAAGGCTAGCTTTTGAAAATAACATCAGGAACGTCCCTGGTGGTCCAGTAGTTAAGACATCACCGTCCAATGCAGGGAGTACCGGTTCAGTCCCTCATTTGGGAGGTATGTTCCCACATGCCTTGTGGCCAAAAAAACCAGAACATAAACAACAGAAGTTATACTGTAACAAATTCAATAAAGACATTAAAAATGGCATACATCAAAAAAAATCATAAAAAAGGAAAGAAAATAACATCAAATACTGAGCAAAGACATTTCTTACCAAATAACGATTGTGACTAAATATGTTTGTTCAAATGATCGTCCTTAGGTTTTCCTTGTCAAATGTCATGGCCTTGGTCATTCTGTTTTATGAAACAGTGGCAACAACAATGACAGCTAAAATGACAGGGTGCTTAGGCTCTGGTAGGCAAAGGTGAAACCTGACCTTCCTCCAAGTCTCCCCACTAGAATAGTGAATCAACCAACCAGCATTTGCTGTTAGGTTTAAGCATTTGAAGGAAGTGGGTGTGTCACTCAGCCCCATAGGTGTCATTTTCCATGATTTGCAGTGATTTACAGTGACCCAGGGCCCTGACTTCAGCCTTGAGGGATCAGACCTTCAGTCTTGGGAGGGTCCCAGATTTGACTGAAGTTTGACTCATGTTCACAGAAGCTGATGTACATGTTCAGTTAGTAATTTCCAGTGAGAAGTAGAACTCTATAGTGGTCCAATGTGCATGTCAGTTCAAGCAGCTGTTGTTCCCCAGAAGCAAGAGAAGTCAACGTGTTGTTGTTATTGTTCAGTTACTCGGTCTTGTCCGATTCTTTGTGACCCCATGGACTGCAGCATGCCAGGCCTCCCTGTCCTTCACTATGCCCAGAGTTTGCTCAGACTCATGTCCATTGAGTTGGTGGTGCCATTCAACCATCTCATCCTCTGTCATTCCCTTCTCCTCCTTTCTTCAATCTTTTCCAGCATCAGGGTCTTTCCAAACAACTTGGCTCTTCACATCAGGCGGCCAAAATATTGGAGCTTCAGATTCAGCGTCAGTCCTTCCAGTGAATATTCAGGATTGATTTCCTTTAGGATTGATGGGTTTGATCTCCTCATTTGTCCAAGGAAATCTCAAGAGTCTTCTCCAGCACCATAGCTGGAAAGAAGCATTTCTTTGGCATTCAGCCTTCTTTATGGTCCAACTCTCAAATCCATACATGACCACTGGAAAAACCATAGCTTTGACAAGACAGAACTTTGTCAGCAAAGTGATGGTGGTTACTTGGTCAGCATGGCTTCAGAGCAAGGGCTGGGAGTTACCTGAGTTGAAGGCTTGGTCCCAGCATATATGAGTGACTCATTGGACCAGTTCTACAATAGTCATTTCTGTCCTGCATCCTGGCTAGGCACTCTTCTCCCTGGATGGTGTTTGAGTGGGCAGCACTAACAGTTGCTTCAGGGACTGTCCTTATTCTAATCTCCATGGCCAACCAATCCCCTCTTAGTGATGCTTTCTTTCTTTAGAGAATTTATTACATTTGATCAGGGTATCTGCAGTCCGGGAGCCAGGCTGTGTCTTTAAGATGAATCTGCACATCTCTGTTCTGAGCCCTTTTAGACTCAGAAGATAATATATTTCCCCTTTTTCACAGCCTTCCAAATGTGCACACTGTTCATGGGTACCTCCTTTTAAAACCCACATATATCACCAAAGGAAACCAGAGAAAAATCCCTAGAGATTCTGTATTATCAGGAAGCTATGTTATCTTAGGGAGGAGTGTTCAAGGTTAGATTGTCATTGACCTGGTGGAGAGGAGACAAAAGTCATGGTAGATGTGTAGGTAGTAGTGGGGGATAGTAGGCATGAGGCTATTATGGAGTGGAGATTTTATTTGAGCAAAGACAGGGAAGCCTGGCATGCTGCAGTCCATGGGGTCACAAACAATCATACATGACTGAACAACTGAACAACAAGGAGGTAGGCATGTCTACATTCTCTAATAGTCTATAGGACTGGGAACTTTTTTCTCAATTTGTCTGCAGTAATTGCTCAATAAATAGGCAGGAAGAGCAGAGATGAAAGAAATAAACGTATTTAGAGTAAAGGATTCACCTGAAAGAATTTCATGTTGGGTGGAAAGAATAATAAAGCTACAATTAGAAGATCTGAGTTGTGTGATTCTATGTGTGGCTGGGGAGCAAATTAGCTCAGCTCTTTGAGCTTGGTTTCCTCATCTGTAATGCAAGGATGATAATTCTCACCCTGTTCACTTCAGAGGATTACTGTGAAAAGCAAGTACAGGAGTGAGTGGGAAAGTTGCTTTGGAAAACACAGTATTCTCCAGAGGATGATGGTGGTGAGGGCAAATATCTTGGTTCCTTTGTCCACTAAGGAGGTGAGTTGCAAGTCTTTCTCTCTGAATTCTCCATCTGTTATGCAAGATCATGGGGAAGGTTGCCTTTGACACTGGGGTAGGGGTAAGCGTCAGAGAAGGTGATGGCACCCCACTCCAGTACTCTTGCCTGGAAAATCCCATGGACGGAAGCCTGGTGGGCTGCAGTCCATGGGGTCGGGAAGAGTCAAACACGACTGAGCGACTTCACTTTCACTTTTCACTTTCCTGCATTGGAGAAGGAAATGGAAACCCACTCCAGTGTTCTTGCCTGGTGAATCCCAGGAACGGGGGAGCCTGGTGGGCTGCCATCTATGGGGTTACACAGAGTCGGACACGACTGAAGCGACTTAGCAGCAGCAGCAGCAGGAGGGGTAGGGGTAGGGAGCTGGAACAGGAAGAAGGATTTCTCACCCAAGATTGCAGACTTGCCAAAATTAAGCAGTGAGCAGAGCTGAGAATCAGATGAAAAGCTGAGTTCAATTTTTTTTTTTTTTTTAAAGAGAGAGAAAGAGATTCCAAACAGGACAACAAAAGTGAGGCCTCAAAAGCAGAAGGAGGAAGCCAGGAATCTTCGAGCCAGAATGCTAAATACAAGCACATGCCTAGAAAAGAGTGACTGCCTGGGGCTGATTTTTTTTTTTTTTTTGAACAGTTATATTAAAATACAATTTATATACCACATAACCATTTAAAAGTACAATTCAGTGCTTTTAACATTTTCACACAGTTATACACCTATCACCACAATCAATTTTAGAACATTTCATCAGCTTAAAGAGATAATCCATATCCTTAGCCATTATTCCCTAGCTTCACCCCTAGGCAACTAGTAACCTACTTACTGTCTTTATAGACTTGCCTTGCATTTCCAATAAAAGAATCATACACTATGTGGTTCTTTGTGAATGGTTTCTTTCACATAGTGTGTTTTCAAGGTTCAGCCAGTACGGTAGCATGTATCAGTACTTCATTTCTTTTTATTGCTAGACATCATATTCTGGTTACCCATTCAGCAGTTATGAACAGAACTCTATACCTGACCAAACTAGCATTAAGGCTGAGGTCACAATAATGACTCTTTCTGAGGTTGCAACATGCTGGCGTTTTCAACAGTGTTAAAATATATCTAAGGCTTATTACGTTGAAGAAAAAGACTGGAATTCTAATCAGTTGTTAGCCACATGATTGATGCATTTCATATCCAGATATGAAAAAAAAAAAAGACAGTCCATGTTGTTCACTTAAAAATATCAGTGCTAGGACTTCCTGGGTGGACCAATGGCTAAGACTCCACACTCCCAATGCAGGAGACGCAGGTTCTATCCCAAGCAGGGAACTGTTTCCCACATGTGACAAGTGAAGATCCCGTGTGCCACCGCTGAGACCCAGCACAGCCAAATAAGTAAATATTTTTTAAAATATGCTTATCAGTGTCTCTGCTTCCTCGCAGGGGCAACAAGCCTTAAGGCAAAGGCCACTGGCATGCTGCAAGGGAGTACTTAGGTGATTATGCTGGTTTCATTGATAGCTGTGAGAAAATTAAATATCTCACTAATTCTCCTTAAAAGAAAACTGTGGACCAGTCCATGCAGTAAGGGACTCTTTTTTTCTTCAGTTCAGTTCAGTTCAGTTGCTTAGTCATATCCAACTCTTCGTGACCCCGTGAATCGCAGCACGCCAGGCCTCCAGAGTCAATGATTCCAGCTCTTTTTCCTGTGGTGAGAGTTGCACTGCGGCCCCATCTTGAGACCTGAATACCTGATGCTGTCCTTAGTCACTCAGTCATATCCAACTCTTTGCAACTCCATGGACTGCAGTCCACCAGGCTCCTCTATCCATGCAATTCTCTAGGCAAGAATACTGGAGAAGATTGCCATGCCCTTCCCCATGAGATCTTCCCAACCCAGGGACCGAACCCATGCATGGCAGGTGGATTTTTTACCATCTGAGCCACCAGGGAAGGTTGAATACCTGATGCCCAATCACTGAAGCCAGAGCTTCCCTGGGGTGGGAGGCCTAGAGCCCCCACTGCATAAAAGTCACAGACATCTCGGCATTACTCTCTTACAATTTCCCCCTTAGCTAGGATTGCTCACAGCCCCCGACACCAGGTCCTAGATGTTTATGCAAGATGGTCTAGAATTAAAAAATGCAAGGTTGGGTCTCCTCTGCTTGGAAGCCCTGATCCATGAAATAAGCCTGCTCAGGAGGACTACAGACAACAAAACTGGTTCCGCTTTCCCCCACATCTGGGGGGAAACAACAGGAAGAAATGGCTCTTCCAGCAATTGTTCACCATTGGTTGAAACTATCTTTTCTGATGGTTTCCAGCTTTCAGCCTGGGATTTCCCCCCTTAGCTCTTTAATGAGTTTTCTTCCAAAAAACAAAGGAAATCGGACTGCTAGACAGAAATTCTTGTCTAAATTGCATGCTTTTTGTAATTTGTGATTTTCTGAGTTTATAAGTAGCATATTCCATGCAAATTTAAAGGGAAAGCAAAGTAAAAGAACAGTAACTTTCCATTCAGATTTAATTGCTGCTTCTGTCATTTTCTCATTCTGGAAGTTTCTTCCATACCTTTAAATATTCTGAATTGGGTCGTCATGGCTTCCTTCTCTGTGCCATTTCTGTCTCTATTCAACTGTGGGAAAATGCCTCATTTGTCTTCTTGCCCTGACAGCATCAGCAGTGTCCACAGCATTTCCAAATGCAGTGGTTGTGTCTTTTATCCGTAAACAATTTTCCTGCCTCCACTCCTGCTATTTTCTTATTTGCTTTCTGCTCTGTTTTGTGTGCAACGCGCCTCTGACTCTCTGAGGCTATAATCAGAGGTGGTTTAGGGCTTCCTAATGACTTCCTAATGACA
Source organism: Oryx dammah (assembly GCF_014754425.2). Taxonomy (NCBI): domain Eukaryota; kingdom Metazoa; phylum Chordata; class Mammalia; order Artiodactyla; family Bovidae; genus Oryx; species Oryx dammah. The sequence goes on from NW_024070186.1 coordinate 49,864,437, forward strand.
GGAAGTGGGCTTCCCTGGTGGCTCAGACAATAAAGAATCCACCTGCAATGCAAGAGACATGGGCTCAATGACTGGGTCTCCAAGTTCAATGACTGATTCTCCAAGATCCCCTACCTACTCCAGTATTCTTGCTTAGAAATTCCATAGACAGAAGAGCCTGGTGGACTATTGTCCGTGGAGTTGCAAAGAGTCAGACACAATTGAGCGACTTTCACTTTTTAGCTTTCAATGGCTTGAAATATTAATACTTTCAGAAGGAAATATTATAGCTTTGATTTCTCAAGACAGGCACCTCTTTTGTCTTAAATATATATTTTAAATATGTCCAGTGGTTTTTCTCCATGTAGAGAGGCTGTCCTATGTGTCCAGCATGGATTAGGTGAGATAAATTCTAGCAGCAATTGTGTGGCTTCCTGGTCAAATCCCACAGGCCTAGAAAGGGAAACAATTTGAGATTTTTCTTGAGTTCTGCTTTTCCAGATTAGTCTGCTTACAAATGGTTAGTAGATGGGGCCTGGCAGATGGTGTGTGGCAGTTATGCCCTGGGTAGAAGTTCCTTTTCTAGGACTTCCCTGGTGGTACAATGGATAAGAATCTGCCTGCCAATGCAGGGGACATGGGTTTGGTCCCTGGTTTGGGATGATTCCGCATGCTCAGGAGCAACAAAGCCCAGGAGCCACAGTTACTGAGCCCGAGTGCAGCAACTGCTGAAGCCCACATACCTGGAGCCTGTGCTCCACAACTAGAGAAGCCAGTGCAGTGTAAAGCCTGTGTACCTCAAGCGAGAGCAGCTCTTGCTCACTGCAACTAGAGAAAGCCCTTGCACAGCAACAAAGACCTAGTGCAATTTAAAAATTAATTAATTAATTAATCAGTTCAGTTCAGTTCAGTCACTCAGTCTTGTCCAACTCTTTGTGACCCCATGAATCACAGCACGCCAGGCCTCCCTGTCCATCACCAACTCCCGGAGTTCACTCAGACTCACGTCCATCGAGTTGGTGATGCCATCCAGCAATCTTATCCTCTGTCTTCCCCTTCTCCTCCTGCCCCCAATCCCTCCCAGCATCAGGGTCTTTTCCAGTGAGTCAACTCTTCCCATGAAGTGGCCAAAGTACTGGAGTTTCAGCTTTAGCATCATTCCTTCCAAAGAACACCCCGGACTGATCTCCTCTAGAATGGACTGGTTGGATCTCCTTGCAGTCCAAGGGACTCTCAAGAGTCTTCTCCAACACCACAGTTCAAAAGCATCAATTCTTCGGCGCTCAGCTTTCTTCACAGTCCAACTCTCACATCCATACATGACTACTGGAAAAACCATAAAACTTGAAAAATTCCTTTTCTGGATTTGTTGGGCAGCCCAAGATCCATGGGGGCCTCTGATGGAGGTGGTTTCTCACCAGGCAGGGCTCTGGTGCTGGTGAGATTGAGATCTCACACCCACCTCAGTGCGTCCCATCACCATCTCTGAATTTCTTGTGGATGTTCATCCCTCCACTTTCTCCTCCTATAAGATGAGGTGTTTCAGAAGGGACCTGCTTGAGCTCCCTCCCTGTGGCACAAATATCATTACTTGCTGCCCAGTATCTGTCCCCCTTCCTCCTTGCCTACAGAACCCTGATTTTGTTCCTTGGGGCCATTGTGTGAAACCCAATGTGAACCATGCTTCACTTAAGCTAGTGGTTCTCCAGGAAAGTTAAGAAAATGTGTATTAGAAGTGTGTATGTAAATGTCTGAACCCTTGAAGGGGGTAACAGAGAGTGGGGGTGGGGGTGGTCGATGCCCTGCAATGGGAATTCCCTGGGATAAAGGCCAGCCCCGAATATCCTTCTATTGCCCACTGGAAATTCATATAGATGAGAAAACTATTCTCTGTGACCAAGAGTCTAACTCCATTTCACATACAAAGTGTCTTTTTTGTAGCTTTAATGAACACTGACATTTTCCAGGAGTGCAGCTATTGCATAAATTGAGGAATGATTGTGCTAGGTTTTATTCTGTTTTTACTATGTTTTGAAATTCACAGGAGCTGTTCACTATTACAGAAGATTACATCACTGCTGGGCGTCGCTCTTTGTATTTGAGTTGACAGCGCCACACCCCGATGTCAGTACGCCTTGGAACTGTCACATGCGATCATGTCACAGAGGGAATGTGAGTCCCTGTGAACAGACTTAGACACCAAAGATTATTAAGCACGGTGAGATTCATGACACAGGAATCGGACTTAAATTTATAACTTGACTCATTTTCAAAATGATTCCATGTTTGTCATCCCATATTTGAATTTTTTGCTTGTTTGTTTAATGTAATGATAAATCTATGCTGTGAGAAT
>NW_024070186.1:49866778-49961383 GCF_014754425.2 Oryx dammah
GGCTCAGATGGTAAATAATCTGCCTGCAATATGGGTCACCTGGGTTTGATACCCAAGTTTGGAAGATACCATGGAGGAGGGCATGGTAACCCACTCTATTATTCTTGCCTGGAGAACCCATGGACAGAGGAGCCTGATGGGCTGCAGTCCATAGGGTTGCAAAGAGTTGGACACGACTAAAAACGACTTAGCAGGCATGCGCAGTCCCTTTTATTATGATTTTTTCCTTGAATATCTTTTATTAGAGTGCTTTTTGAAACAAAATTTTGTAGGTCCTCAAGGCTAAGAATAGATCTTGAGATATGAAGTCTTCACTCTAGGAGAAGGGTTTTTTGTGGTATTTTCCCAATGGATGTTCCATGTCATAAAGAAAGAATTATTTTTGATGCTGTACTTAGCAATAAGGCTCAGCTCACTTGAGAGAATATCCTAGTCTTCATTGTCTCCACTTTAACATTCTGTAATTTGTCTGGACAATTAAGGTTTTCCCTCTCTCTCTCTCTCTTTTTTTTAACTTATATTCAGACTAGTCTGGTTTGTTACTACTTAAACTTGCACTGGATTTTCCTGTACTTTTTCTATGGAATATCTTCTGATCTTTCTCTTTTCTTCTCAACTATACCTTTGAAACAGCTGCAATGTCTGACTCTGACATTCTGTCTACTGGTGGAGTCATACAGAGTCAATTATGCATCGAAATGTATCATGCACATTGTATCATGAATTATTTTCCTCTTATTTCTGATTTTATATTGCAGCTACAGCATTATTTTCAAATGATGGCTATAAATGGGTTATATGATCTAGTCATTGCCTTTCAGGATAAAGGAGTATTATGAAATTTGAGGGTATTTTTTTAAAGGTAGGAATAAAAGAGGGTATTTATTCTGATAAGAGTGAGTCTAAGGCAAACATGAAAGTCCTGTTCACCACTGTCCAGCCTCCCTGCAGTGGTGAGGTGGCAGGGGTATGGGGAGAATGCAACCCAGTTCATCAGTGAGATCTAAGCAGATGTCTGCTGGACAAAGTGTGGGAAAGCCTTGTGTTCTCTTGATGAAAAGAGACATACGTGGTTTACCTGCCTCCCTTCTCTTTTTGTCTCCTGGGGTGCTGATGCATGGCTGGAAGTGCAGCTGGTGACAAGATGATGGGTCAAGGATGAAGCCATTATACTAAAGATGGCAGTCTGGAAAGAGAAAGTATCCAAGTGCTTAGATGATATTTTTGACCTACTGAACCAAAACAAATAACCACCTGCTTACAAATATTTAATCATGGTGGCCACGGTCAGCTGACTTTTTCTGTTACATGCTTAACTAACATATACTATCTACTCCTTTACCTACACTGAATCTTGCATTGGTCTCACCTGTAGCTGCCACCCCAATGACTGCAGCATCTTAAATCAGTAGTGGTTTGGTAATCCCTATTCTAAAAAATCTGTGAATGATGTCTCTTCCAGTGTTTGTGACTATGCTTGTGCAATCTGAACATATTCGCTCCAGAGGGCTCCGTTTTAAATGCTAATTCAACCTTATGAAGAAACCATAGGGAGGAACTCGATCCAATGATTACTGCTCTTTGACACCTTCTTAGAAGGCAGCTGGGCAGTCCTCACATGGCCTGGAACCCTAAATGGCTGAATCTGAAGTTTCTGTAGAGCAGCATGTCACCATAATTTTGTCATCAGGTAACACTAGTAGTACAGAAGAAATAAAAGCAAATCTATTAACTCTGCTACGGCAAACACTTCAAGATAATTATTTAAGTGAAGTGGTTTTGCCTTAATTATGGAACATGATTCAATTAAATTACATTTGATTACCCATAACTTTTGTTCAAGGAGCACTTCATATATAGACACCTCTAATCAGAGCATAAAGCACTTAGCCAAATATTTAATCTGGTTAAATGGAAGTGAAAACCATAATGCATGGCATTCTTCATGTTAGGGGAAATCTTCAGCCATTACATCTGGGTAAGACCAGGCTTTAGAAGTAATGAGTACATATCAGAGTGCACTTGGACTATTTTGAGGAACATGGAAAAAGCAGCCAAACTATATTTGTTCTCAAAAAAAAAAAAAAGAAAAACCTTGAAATCCTTGTTATAAAATATAAAATACTGGAAATTATAGGGCAATTCATTTAATCTTTAAACAGCCAGGAGAAAATACAATAGGGACTTTAAGAGACAATTTGCCATAGGACATAGAAGTTATTTTGCCCATGAAATAGATCACTGGCCATAATTTTATGGAAAAAGATTTAGTGGACACTCAGGAACTGGCTGTTCTTTCAGTGCCTGGTTAAAACCAGGTCTTGTGTGTTGACATTGACCAACCTCCATAATGAGGGAGACACCATCCCTGCTGGTGTCTGTCCTTAAATTGGTGGCAGTCATCTGGTTTGGGCAGTTGCACTGACCAGGTCAAGCTGAGTCTTGGAGACAGACACATCAGTTTGTACTCTGTTCTGAGGCCACAGAGAAGTCACTGGAAATTTTGCCTAGTGGTCTCTGTGTCACTTCGGCATTGTTAAACTTTATCTCTATGACTGCAGAGATTGGACGGAGAACAAGCAAGAATAGAAGCCAGGAGTCCAGTGAACAGATATGGAGGTGGTGTTGGAGGAGGAGACAATGAGATGGCTTGGAGAGAGACTGAGGAAGCAGACTTGAAAGGGCCCAGTGAACTGATGGACATTGGGTTGGGATGACTATGATTCATTCAGTGAGCATTACTTGGTGCCCAGGAAGCTAAATGTCTTTAAGAAACATAAGCCAGGAGTTCTGGAAGAACACTGCATTTCCCCACCTTCACTTCATGATTGAGGAACTGGAGACCTAAAGCTGGTAAATGATGTTCCTACCTCACTTTGCCTCAAAATGTAGCTTCTCTCTTGGCTAGTTGGCACTGCAGGCTTCTCTCTGTTTGGGGGTTCTGCTTTTTATTCCCCTGCAGCAAGCATCTGCCATACAGGCCACTAGATTGAGAAGCCTTCAAAGGAAAGCTCCCATGGCCTCTGTGCTGGGAGATGAAGTGGGCAATGATGTCAGCTGATGATCTGTTCTCATGTGAGGTTCTGGGCTAGACGCTATGGTGGTGGTGGCTTAGTCGCTAAGTGTGTCCAGCTCTTGGAACGCTATGGCCTGTAGTCTGCCAGGCGCCTCTGTCCATGGGATTTCCCAAGCAAGAATACTGGAATGGATTTCCATTTCCTTCTCCAAGATGCTATATATTATCTTATTTAATGATATTATTTTATTTATTTATTTAATGACATTCAGTGCCTGGTTTGCACCAGGTCTTGTGTGTTGACATTGACCAACCTCCATAATGAGAGAGACACCATCCCTGCTGGTGTCTCTTTAATGATATTTAATAATAAAAATATTTAATGATATTATCTTATCATTAAATATATTATCTTCTTTAATGCAGAACCATCTCTGTTCCGAAAAAAAAAACAAAACTGAGATTCAGAGAAGTTAACTGATGTGTCTAAAGTTACATGGTTAGTAATTGGTGAGGTTCAACTTCAGGTCCCTCTGGTTCAAAAGGACATGCACAGCTTTACACCATTGTGAGGTGTCCCCTCCAAGGAATAGCCATCGTGGGGTGTGAAGACAGGGCTACTCGCTTTTTACCATTATAAAACAGCACGTGGCTAAGCCCAGTTCCACCAAAACCAATTTTAAGCCTATGTGCAGCTATGATCACTCGCTGTTGATGGGTACATCAATTAACACATCTGCTGAAATTTAATACTTTAGTCAATCCTTGGCAAGCATGATACAGCTGACCTTCCTCCCACTTAAAGAAGTGTGGAGGCCTTTTCCACTGTCAGAGGCAAATGAAATCCAGCTGTCCATGACTTCAACCCCAGGCCAGATGTTTTAAATGTTAAGTTTCCTGCACACTGTATCTTTTCATTAACCATTTTTTAACACTGCAGACTGCAACACATTAGTGATCCTGAAATCAATTTGGTGGATCACAACAGCCTTTCAAAATATTTGAACAGAACTGACTAGAATAGAGCTGAACAAAAAATATCAGAATGTATCCCACTGAGTGGCTCAGATGGTAAAGAATCTGCCCTCAATGCAGGAGACTGCCTGCAATGCAGGAGACCTGGGTTCAATCCCTGGGTCGGGAAGATCCCTTGGGGAAGGGAATGGCAACCTGCTCCAGTATTCTTGCCTGGAGTATTCCATGGACAGCGGAGCCTGGCGGGTTACAATCCATGGAGTCACAAAGAGTCAGATAGACTCAGCGACTAACACTTTCACTTTCACATCCCACCAAGTAAAGGGTGTTATTCTGTGACACTTGCATGTCGCTTGTGTTTGTATGCGATGACAAAGAGTATAGTTCTTACTCTGAGTTGTGGTTTTTAAAGAAAAGGAAAACCACTGCTTTGGAGGGTTCTGTTGTCCCTTTATAGTTCTTGAAAAAGCAGTTCTCTCTGCCCATGGGAGAAAGTTAACTTGCAAACAAAGAAACAGAAAGGAAAGAAGTGGAAGGCGGAGTCTTCAAGCTGGCAGGAAAATAACAGATCTCTATAAATGGAGAGATTGTTGTCAACAAGTCACCCAAGGCCAGTGTCCTCAGAGAGACTCTCCCATGTACAGTAAATGATCTTGTTGTATCAACTTGACTTTCCCACATCTCAAGATTGCTTTGGCATCCTGCTTTGTGGATACTCAACGGCTTGGTTTCCTAGATGTTGCAGCCTGAAACAGAGATGTATGTGTGCTTCTTCTTTAACTTTTTATGATGGAAAAATTTTAAGCAAACAAAAGTAGTCAGGAGAACCATGGAGAACAGTATGGAAGTTCCTTAAAAAACTAGTAATAGACTCACCATATGATCCAGCAATCCCACTCCTGGGCATATATCTGGAGAAGACCATAATTCTAAAAGATACATGGACCCCAGTGTTCATTGCAATAGCCAGAACATGGAGGCAGTCTAAATGTCCATCAACAGAGAAATGGATAAGGCAGATTTGGTACATATATACAATGTATTCCATTATTCAGCCATGGAAAAGATTGAATTAATGGCAATTGCAGCAATATGGCTAGACCTACAGATTGTCATGCTAAATGAAATGAGTCAGACAGAGAAAAAGATATGATACCGTTTATATGTGGAATCTAAAAAAATGATACAAGTGTGAAGTGAAGGCGAAAGTGTTGGTCGCTCAGTCATGTCTGGTTCTTTGCAACCCCATGGACTGTAGCCCGCCAGGCTTCTCTGTCCTTGGAATTCTCCAGGCAAGAATACTGGAGTGGGTAGCCATTCCCTTCTCCAGGAGATCTTCCTGACCCAGGGACTGAACCAGAGTCTCCATCATTGCAGGCGGACTCTTTACTGTCTGAGCCACTAGAAAGTCCAGGTACAAGTGTACTTATCTACAAAACAGAACTAGAGTTACAGATGTAAAAAACAAACTTATGGTTACCAAGATGGAAAGTGGGGAGAGGGATAAATTAGAAGATTGGAATGAACATATACATACTACAGTGTATGAGGCTTCCCTGGTGGCTCATTGGTAAAGAATTCACCTGCTAATGCAGAAGGCAAAGATCTGTAATGATCTATAAGGGGAAAGAATCTTAAAAAGGATGGATATAACTGATACTTTGCTGAAATGAATGCACAATTGTAGATTAACTACTCCTATAAAATATTCACTCTAGTGAAACTTTGCATACCATCAGCCAGCTTCAACAATGATCAGGTTGTGGTCCATCTGGTTTCAACTATATACCTTATCCACTTCCCAGATGGTCTATCATTCCATCCATAAATATTTCAGTGTGTATTCAAAGAGGTGGTCTTTGAACATTTATATCTCCTAGGTCTTCCAAATCTAATGCTCATCACTTCAGCCTAAGGAAACTGTGCTCCATAAGACATGAGGTTCTGGCCAAAATATAAGAACTGGCAATCATGTCCCATAAAAAGTAGGTCAGATGGCTTATGTTCCCTCATAACCAAAGACCCTAGAAAGGATATCTGATTACATAACCCAAGACATCTTCCAAAAAAAATTTTTTTAAGGGAACAGAATGGCTTTATGAAAATTATGACAGGGTAGACATAAGGTAAGAGCTCCTAGTCACCAGGGCTGGCCAACAGAGGCTGTCTGGTCCAGCACCACCATGCTGTAGAGGAAGTAAATGCCTGTGGATCAATTCTACTTTCAAAGAAAACTCAACAGTCCAACCTGCCTCAGACACTTCTTCGGCAAACAACTGATTCCTTCCTCATCATTTTCTGTGACCTGGCTCTGCCTCAAGGTCAAATCCAAACTCCTCAGCCAGCCTTCCACAGCCCACTGTCCCTGGGCCTCCACCCACTCATCTCCACACAGCCTACAATAATTGCCAAGCTAGTCTTCCCTCTGTCCTTAAGTGTCTCAGGCTGGGTCCCTCTGCAGGCCTTGCAAGGATGCTCCCTTGTACAGACCTTTCCTTTGCCCTCTTGCCCATACCTTTTCTGTGCTTCTCGGCCTGCCTCAACTCTCTAAGCTTTGGGAAGCCTGTGCTCTTAGACAGTCAATCTTTCTCTCCTCTTGTCTGGTGCCTGCAGTATTTCAAAGGTTCCCTTCACACTGGTGCTTTTTAATATTGCCTTTTAACTGTCTTATCCAGGTTCACCTAGTGACCTCATCTGGTCCCTCCTCTCCTTCAGGTTAATAACTGAGTATTCTCCCTTTGTGGACTATCTCTCATAGGGAATTAAATAGATGCAACATACAAGTCAAGGCAGCAGGGCCCTGTGGAACGAGAGCTTCCCTCCTCCACTGCTCAGTAACTATGGTGGACTAGTTAGTTAACCTTCCCAAGGTAACACAGGGAGAATACTATCTGTTTAGTGGTTTAAATAGGATTTCCCTGGTGGCTCAGACAGTAAAGTGTCTGCCTAAAATGTGGGAGACCTGGGTTCGATCCCTGGGTCAGGAAGATCCTCTGGAGAAGGAAATGGCAACCCACTCCAGTACTCTTGCCTGGAAAATCCCATGGACAGAGGAGCTTGGTAGGCTACAGTCCATGGGGTCGCAAAGAGTCGGACACGACTGAGTGACTTCACTCAGCAGGGTAAATACAAAAATGTCTGTTTACTCAGATGATATTTAGAATCTATGGAGATACGTTTAGAAGCTATAGAATAGTTTCGTGCCACGTCACTGAGGAAACAAAAGCACAGATTTAATTCTATCATCATTACTTTCTCAAAAGTAACCCTGGGAGACTTCCCTTGTGGCCCAGTACTTAGGAATCCAACTTCCAATGCAAGGGATGTGGGTTCAATCCCTGGTCGGGGGACTAAGACCTCACATGCCATGGGGCAACTAAGCCTGCACTGCAACTAAACAGACCCACCTGCGGCAATGAAGAACAAGCACAGCTAAAATTTAAAAAAAAGAAAAATGAATAATAAAAATCATTGAAGATATTTTTTAAATTAATGAAGTGAATATTTATTTTTTTAAAAAAAGAGTAATCCCAGGATAAAATCTTGCCATAAGCCAAGCCCATGGACATTTAAGCCAAACCTGCTAATACAGGAAGTGTACAACAGATTACCCACCCCACCTCACCCCTGCCCCACCCCAGCCACTGTTATGAGGTTTATGGGCTCTTAGTTCCCCATGCGAACTGAACCCTTAGTTCCCTGTGGGATTGAACCCTGGCCACTAAAGTGAAAGTACCAAGTCCTAACCACTAGACTGCCAGGAATTCCCCAACAGATATTATTATTAGCAGTAATTATGACAGATTCAGCAAGCTGTAATTAGCAAGACACATTAGTCCAGGTAATTAACACGGAGCTGCAGCAACAGAGCAACCTGAGCTCTCAGTGGTTTACTCCAATAAAAGCAAATCATTACTGTCATTGTTGCTCAGGTCAAACTGGACATAAGTCAAAGATTGCCCTCTATCTTAGAACTTTGAACTTGAAAATGGGACAGTGACGTCGGTCCATAAAGGAACACCACTACCTTGTCAATTACCAGAGAACCTGGAGACACGATTTAACCACCCACCCTGTTTTCAAGGTGTGCTGGAAAACATTACCCTTGAACCCACAGTGCCATCACTTATAAAAAAGCTGAAAAGAGAAAAAAAGAAAATGGAATGGTGAGACCACTGCCGCAGAAGAGAAATAAAGATGAAGCAGCCCCTTCTGCTGCCAACTGTGGGCTGCAGGGAAGGCCAGGAGGGGACTCACGAGCACATGTGCAAGCTCAGTGTACGCCCAGCTGCAGGCAGCTGGCAGGCAGCACAGGTCCCCGATTCCTTTGACTGCGGTGATACTGTTGGTATCACCAGAGGTGCTGGTGACCGTATCCAGTGAAAAGCCTTTGCTGAAGAGCTCAGCCAGCTGCCATTCGGGGCCAATGCCCACAGGTGGAGGTGACTTCTTGGGGTGAGCAGGGAGATGCCCTGGGGAGAACAGCAAGCCCACCAAGGACTCAGGCTCTCTCTGCTTGTTCTCTCAGCTTCTGTAAAAGGCCTCAGAGCTGCCTGTTTGCCCAGCTCCTCCTCCTCCCTCCCACTTCTCTCTTCTTTCTGTTTGTATGCCTTTTCCACCTGTTGCAGCCAAAATGGCAGAGGGAGGGGATCAGGCTGGTTCTCAAGGGCAGTCTGGCCCCAAAGTCCCCAGCTTCCCTGCCAGGTGTATAGCCTCTGAGAGCAGAGATCGTGTTATCACAGTTCACACAGTAGGTGCCTGTACATCTTTACAAGCAGGACAATACGTCCTCGTGTAGTGGGTTAAGGAAATGTATGTTGGAATCAGCCACACCTTCACTCAAATTTTGATTCTAAGGTTTCCTGGGCCTCAGACCTTGGCATTGTTATTTAATATCTGAGTGCCAGTTCATGGTATTGATGGGTCTGTGTGTACAATACCTGCTGTTAAAGATGTTTATATAACATCACCCTTAGTTATCAAAGTCAAAATAACATGAAAATAAAAGGTACCTAACAGGTAGTAAGTCCTCTAAAACTGATAGTGTTATTATCAATATTAGACAGTCCCTCTAGGGCAAAATTCATGTCTAACTCATCTTTTATTCCTAGTATTATCTCACATATATGTTCATAAACCTCAGCTGGTTGAAGTCAGTCTTCCAACAGTTTTTTTCTTTTGACCTTGCTGTGCAGCATGCAGAACCTTAATTCCCCAACCAGGGTTCAAAGCTGTACCCCCTGCAATGGAAGAACTGTGTCTTAACCATTGAACCACCTTGGAAGTCCCCATTTCCCCAATATTTATTTGTTGGGTGCCTCTTCCACACCAGGGGAGCTGGGGACACAATGAGAGGCAAAGTCTTGATTTTGTGGAGTTACTGTTTAAAGGGGAGAGAATGACAGTAAATAAATGACCAAATAAAGTTCCAACAAGTGGTAAGTGTGCTGAGAAAAGATGCAAGGGAACCAGAGCTAGAGAGAGGGGAGCACTGTTTTAGACTGTGTGATCCCAGAAGGCCTCACTGAGGAGGTGACCCGGAAACAGATTCCTGGGAGGATAAGTGGAAACACTGAGTCACTGACAAAATTGCTACACTCACACTTGCTGCTCCAGATCAACACTGAAAGGTCTGCATGCTTTGATCAGAGTATGACATTAATATTTCTAGTGTTTCAGCAGCCCTGAATTTAAAGGGCACTCATCCTTTTCTTGTCATTTCTCCCCTCTGAGCTCTAACTACTGAACAAAGCTAGCTCCCTTCTCCTGCCTTTTTTTTTTTTTCCAGGCACTTCATTCAAATTTTATAGTCCCTCCTCTATTCTGTTCCAAAACCACTTTGATCTTATTGTCCTTTTCCTCTCTTAAGTGTTCCACGGCCCTTTTCTGCAGAAGATGCACATTTTCAGCAAGGCTCTCATCTCCGTGTCCTCTGAGAATATCACAGAACAGCTAAAAGTGCTGAGCGCATTAGGGGAGCAAGAGCTGCAGACAAGGGAGGGGGGGATGGGGGAAGGTCAGAGAGAGCTGAGCTGACAGAACTGCCCAGGCAGGCGTCCCAGGGCAGGTGTGGTGGCTCTGGGGTGAGAAAGGCTCTGAAAAGGACTTGGAAACCAAGAAGCCATCACTGGATGCCCAGAGCTGACTGTGTGTTAGAGCCTCAGCCATGAAGCTGTCCTCTGCTCCTGCCACCCCTGACTGACTCTTCTACATCCCAGAGGGCTGTGGTGTGCCCGGGCCTCAGAGGTGGCAGAGGGACAATTCAATCACACAGGGAGTTTATCAGCTTTTCTTGACTGTGACAACCCAACATAGGGCTGACGACAAAGCATGTGCAAAGGTCTTCTATGCACCTTGGTTGAAATCCTGGCCATGTCTTACACCACTTGTAGAGCTTCCTGGGTGGCACTAGTGGTAAAGAAACCAGCTGCCAACTCAGGAGATATAAGAGATTCTGGTTTGATCCTTGGGTGGGGAAGATCCCTTGGAGGAGGGCATGGCAACCCACTCCAGTATTCTTGCCTGGAGAATCCCATAGACAGAGGAGCCTGGTGAGTTAGTCCATGGAAGTTGCAGAGTCGGACATGACCGAAGTGACTTAGCACACACTCAAACACACCACTTGCACAATTTCTCATCTAACATTCTACTTTAAACTGATTCCCTGTTCTTCATGTTCTTCTTTTATTTTCAAGGAAATCTTTAAGTCAAGAGAAAAAAAAAGAAACTAGTAATGGGTCAAAATAAATACAATGAAAATGAAACAATGATATTAGTGTTAGTGCAAATACTGTTGCCTGCCAAATGGTCTAAATTTAAGATTATATGTTTCAATCTCTCTGATAAAATTTTTTAAAAAGGAATTAGATTAGCAAGTATTTAAAAGAGGTATTAAAGTTGTAGTAACACATTTTTATTTTATCAGGATTGATAGAGAATTGAAAAAGAAAAAGTAGTCTCAATACTAGTTCAATGTTATGAAATACTGTGTCTGCATGACAGGTTAACATTTAAGGAAATTCGACAGTAGGTTTGGGTACGGCCCTTTCTCTCACTGCCACCTGCACTGTGGACTCTGGTAGTGATCAAACTCTGGCCCCACAAGCAGGTTTTCCAACCCAAGCAACTTGTCTCAAGCTCTCTCATTGGAAGGGCCTTGATGACCACACTATAATTATAATCCATTGAGCTCTTATTATGTGCTAAGATCTTAAAGTGTCTGATTTTAAGTCTCACATTAAACCTCCAAGGCATGTATTATTATCTGCATTTTAGATATGAAGAAGCTGAGTTATGTCATGATTCAACTCCAGGACCCTTTTACTCCAAAGTCCTTGCCCTGGCCACTCTCCTTCCTATCTCCCCCACCTTGGGAGATAAAAGCTCTTGGAGTTCTTTGTAGGATCATTGATTCTACTCAGAGGAATGGTTTTCAAACTCTTTGTTTAAACCTTTCCTTCAGTCTTCTACTGTTGTGTAACTAATGACAGGAAAACATAGAGGAACGAAACTGCATTTTATTTTGAACACAGTCCTGAGGTTCTTGACAAGGCAAGCAGAATGGGATTATCCCTGCTCCGTGTGATGTATGCTGGAGACAGAACATCCAAGATGGCATCTTCGGGGCCACTAGGATGGCTCTGATGGCTAGGGGCCGGCCAGAACAACCTGACTGGGGACACATGTTGGCGCCTCAGATCTCCTGGTGGACTGCTTTCTTGGCTGTCTGCCATGTGGTCTCTTCAGTAGAGGAGAACTTCTTAGATGGCACCTGAGGCTCCAAGCGCCTGCCTGTCGAGGGGGAAGTGGGAGCTGCCATTCTCTTAAAGATCCTTTTAAAGCATCACTTCTGGCACATTCGTTGATCAAAGCCCAAATTCAAGACCAGGATAAATAAACTGCACTTCTTGATGGGAAAGTGAAAGAATGTCTGCTTTCATCTGCCACCACTTTGAAACCTTCAAGAGGTGAAATCCTACACAGCATTTGAGTGAACAAAACTGATAAAGGAAGGGAGGCATATTGGTTTGAAATGGGGATGTGGGAGGAGGTTACAGAGCCTTGCCCCTCCCTGTTGCTTCCTTACACTTTAGATGAAACTGAGTTCTCTAGGAAAGACAATGCTTAAAGACTAGCCTGGATGACGACAGAATAACAAAGCCCAAACTCCTTACCATGGTCTGCAACGCCCTCCATGATCCTGCCTCTGTCTTCCTCTCCCACCTCGCCTGGACTCCTGGTCCTCGCCTGCCCTGGGTCTGCTCTCTAAGCTCTGCCCTGCTAGCCTTTGTCCTGTTCTTCAAACACAGTCCTATCACAGGGGCTCTGCCTGAGATAATCCCATTACCTAGAATTCTCCTCCCTTGGGTTTTCACATGATAGGTTCTATCTTGCCATTCAGATCAGAGAGAACTTCCCTTGCTAAGACAGCCCTCCCCAAACACTTTCTATTGTATTAGCTTATCTCCCTTTTAACACTTAATATCTAGAATGTATCATATTAAAAAGCTTCCCTGAAATCTAAAAAAAAAGTCTACAAATGAACTTAGCTACAAAACAAAAATAGAGTTACTGATGTAGAAAATAAACTTATGGTTATGAAGGGTTGTAAGCAGAAGGTAAGAGAAGGATGGATAAATTGGAAGGCTGGGATTGACACATACACACTTCTATATACAAAATAGATAACTGATAGGGACCTATTCTATAGCACGGGGGAACTCTGCAATGATCTATATGGGAAAAGAATCCAAAAAAGAATGGCTATATGTATATGTATAACTGATTCACTTTGCTGTACATCAGAAACTGACACAACATTGTAAATCAACTCTACCCCAAGTTTTAGAAAAAGGAGCCCCCAAGTGCAGGGACCCCGTCTATTTTGTTCACTGTTGTCATTCCCGGCACCCAGCATAGTGCCTCCCACTTACTAGACACTTGATAAATATTCGTTGAACAGCAAGGTGATAACTGAATGAATGAATGAATGAGTGAATAACACTCAGTAGGAGGCTAATTTGCCCTCTCTTCTCTTCTCAGTGTGTTCCCAGTGCATTCCAGAAGAGGCTGGAACCTTTGAGGCTGTGTAACTTATGGTTCCTGTGCAGGAAACAATAATATTAATATGACTAATATAAACAGCCTTGACAGGGGCTTAGTCATTCCCCCTCCCTTTAGCCCCCTCCCGGGTATCTCAAGCCTCCTCAAGTGCTTTTCCAAGTCAAGTTGTCCCAAAATGAGGCCGCGGCTATAGTCAGCTCTGACCAAATTCACACAGGTCCTGGGTAACATGTTTCGCTGCACCACTCTAAGAACCCCTACCAACAACTGCTCTAGGGTGTGGCCTTCGTGTAGCTCTATGGCCCTGGGTCTGTGATGCTCAGAGGCGGACAAGGATGGTGTTTTTCTAGCCTCTTCCTCATGACTGGCGCCCAGAGAGCATTCCATCTGTGCCCTGGTTATTTCAGCTTCACTGTGCCCAGTGGAGATGTGTATGTCCAAATGTCCCCTGAAGCCACTCTTTCAGAGAACCCAGCTGGTGAAGCCAAGTCTTAAAGGGGCTCTGTCAGCTCGAAGCTCAGAGTGTGAAATGAGAGCTTTGCCCCCAAGACCCTATTGAGAAACGAGAGAAAAGAGTGTTCCTTTTTAGACAGGGCCATCCCTTTGGACGGGGCTAAGAAAAAGGACGTCTTCCACTGCTGACCAGAAGAATGTATGAGTTACAAAGAATAACCTCAGTCCTATGGCTCTAAAGAAGGCCTCTGTTTGGAATATGGTTCTCATAACAGACAGCTTTTGTGCTATCGCAAAGTATTTAGGCAATTCATTCTCAGAGGGTTCAGAAAAATTCACTTGGGACTGCAACTTGAACATAAAGATGTTCCTGTTCCCATCCTATGGAAGACTTTTTTATTTCTCACAGATTTCAAAAGCAATTTTGATCAGTTTTAAGGAATTATAGAAAAAGAAGAAATAGCTCATGCTTTTAATTTATTCATGAATGTGATTTTTGTTCCCCCAAGAGTTACCCCAGCTGTGGAGGAAGATCACAGATGTGAGTTCTAATCAGCAGAGTTGGTTTCCATTTGCAACCCATGTGTTCCTGGAACTCATTCTTCCTGCTACCATCACTGTCACCTGGGGATGCCAACAGCGCTCCCACACAGGAGAAAGCCGGACCCCCACCCCAAGCATCACAGGTTTTCAACCAAACTCTGGCCAGTTGTTCTTGTTTGGGCAGTGGGAGGGGGCAGTTCAGTTGAGAGACTCCTCTCCAACACTGAAACTAGGTCTATGTAAAGCAAATCAGTAGAGACAGGAAATATATCAGTTTTGCCTCGGGCTGGAGGTGAGAATAGGTATTGACTACAAGAGTGAGCTGTTGTAGCATTAGAAAAAAATTTTTTTAAAATATTTAGTTATTTATTTGGCTATGTCAGGTCTTAGCTGCAACAAATGGAATCTTTAGTTGCAGCCTGCAAACTCTTAGTTGTGGCATGTAGGATCTAGTTCCCTGATCAGAGATCGAACTCAGGCTCCCTGCATTGGGGGTGCAGTAGTCTTACTGCTGGACCACCAAGGAAGTTCCAGAACTGTTTTAAAATTGAATTTTTGTGACTGTTAAACAGATCTATAAATTTAGTTAAAGGAATTGATCTACATACATACTTAAAATGAGTGAGTTTCATGCTATGGAAATTAAACTTCAATAATACTATTAAAAAATTTTTTTTTAAAGAAACCACGTCTAGAAATAGGGCCATATCTTTTACTTTCTCTTACTTCTGCAGAATTTTCCCCTTTCCTCAGTCTCCTAAGGACCCCAGAGCCCAAGACAGCCATTGTTTATTTTTCTTCATCTCAGTGCTGACTGTAAATTTCAATGCCCACTTACCTGTTTATCCTAAAGAATCCTCATGCAGCTAGAAATTCTGGGTGGTGGTTGCTTTGTGTGTGTTTTAGTCACTAAGTAGTGTCCAACTCTTGTGACCCCATGGACTATAGCCTGCCCGGCTTCTCATGAGATTTTCCAGGCAAGAATACTGGAGTGTGTTGCCATTTCCTTCTCCAGGTGGTTGCTTTGCAGTCCCCTAAAAGTGTGCAGATTTCCACTACCTTGACCTCTCTAACCAGAGAATTATCAACCTAAATTCAGTCACACTGAAAGCTAACTATTGCAAACGTGGCTAAAGAAGAATTTTCTTTTCTCAGACACACTGTCTATGGATGGGAAAATTTGTCTAGATAATAAACACTTCATACTTTGGGGACTAATAGAAGCTAACAGACCTTATGTGAAGGATCCTCAGTTTTGGCACTTCATAATTTCATACGGCTTCCAACCCCTCCCCCAGAATCAGCAGCTCTCCTGAATGCTTTGGAAAAGATCCTCAAGGTCATCAGTTTCGAGACTTAGCTCAGAATGGATGGGGAGGTGGGGCCACAGAAACAGTAGGTCTTGGTTTGTGATACACTGCCTTGATCTTAGGCCGCTGTCCTTTAAGGCAGTGGTTCTAAAACTGTGAGCCAAGGATCTTTTGACTTGGAGCATTAATCTCCACAGTGTGTACTTTAGGGGCATGAATTAATAATTAAGTTGTGATCAATTTTCTTCTGATAGTCCTTCTTGGTGTCTCATCAGGAACACCACCACCCATCAGGAGAGCCTTTCTGTGTCCACAAATAGGAGATTTGAGGGAGACTGGAAGGGGAAGAAAAGGAAAAGGAGCAGTCCCTAGACTGAAAATGTGTATAGAGACCTGTGACCCAGTGTGCTACACTGAATGCTAAGGCCTCACTTAGAGAATGTTCTAGGATCATTCCTGGGGCAGGGTCCTGCGGGATTCACCACAGGCAAACCATTTTCCCAGCCTTGTTTAAAACCCTGGAAATAGAAAGCCACCATTTGGAAAACAACCACCATAATAATCACTGCAGTCCAGAATCATCAAAGGACACTAAAATCAGCGGACAGAAGTGTGACAAGAACCATCATATTTACATATTCATGTAAGATGCCTGTTAATTACAAAGGGAGAACAATCAGCATAGAGTGGGGAAACCTGCCAGAACCACCTTAACCAGGTGATAGGTGTAAGAATATCATTAACAGCACATGTAGACATCATGCATTTTCTGATACAATGCACCGAGAAGGGTATTATTAGCAGAAATATAAGACCTGAACGTAAGCAAGAGGAGACATTACACAAACCCATTTTGAAAGGCATTCTATAAAATAACCAGCCAGTATCTTTACAAAATGTCAAAGTCATGAAAAATAAAGGCTGAGGAACTACCCAGACTCAATGGATTTGGATCCTCATTCAGAAAATGGACATTAATGAGACATTTGATAAAATTTGAATAGGTTCTGGAGATTGATTGTACTGTATCAGTGTTTACTTCCTGGTTTGGATCAATGTTCTACAGTTATGTAAGATGCTCACATTTTGGGGAATCTGATTAAAGAGCATATGAGAATTTTTTCCACTATTTTTACAACTTTATTGAAAGTCTGAAACTACTTCAAAGTGAGAAGTTAAAAATAATCTCTAAGGAATTCCCTGCAATCCAGTCGTTAGGTCACTATGCTTCCAATGCAGGTGGTACAGGTTTGATCCCTGGTCAGGGAGCTGGGATCTCACATGCCTCATGGCCAAAAAACCAAAACACAAAACAGAAGCAATATAACAAACTCAATAGAGACAAAAAATGGTTCACATAAAAAAATCTTCTAAAAAATAATAATTTTAAACACAGATGAAATATAGGGAAAATAACCATTAGAGCAAATTTGATCAACAAGCGAAGATTTGAAATAGCACAGGTACTCTTTCATTCAACAAACTAAGTGCCAGCTAGGCCAGGGGCTGTATTTGGTGCTGGGAATTCAATGAGAAAGACAGGGCCAGCTATCCATGAGGCCTCAGTCTGGACTAGGAAGATTCAGACAGTAAAGGATAGCATGTTGTGATGAGTGTTAGATTATAAACGTGAACCAAGTATTATGGGAATGCAGAGGAGAAGAAGTAATAAATTAGGGTGTGTTTTAAACGAACAAAAGCCAGCCTGAAGACATTACAAAAGCATGGGAAACGACTGAGCAACTTCACTTTCACTTTTCACTTTCATGCACTGGAGAAGGAAATGGCAACCCACTCCAGTATTCTTGCCTGGAGAATCCCAGGGACAGAGGAGCCTGGTGGGCTGCCGTCTATGGGGTCACACAGAGTCGGACACGACTGAAGTGACTTAGCAGCAGCAGCAGCAGCAGTAGAAGGAAAGAATGAGTGAACATGAGAAGAATCAGGGAGGTACAGAGAGTAGGAGAGAGTGGGAAGAGAAGCAGCAGGTTGGCAAAAGAACAGCAAAAAGATGTGGGAGCAGCTGGAGAGAGGATGGTGAGAGGGCTTGTAGGTAGTGTGACAGGCGGTGATTGGGGTGGGCAGCGACAGTGGAACAGGAAGGGCTTATCCCTTGGCATGGAGAAGCGAGGGGCTTTCTTTGTTGGATTGCTGGGCTCAGGAAGAGATCCTGTGGGAAACAGTACACCGTGAGGCCACAGAGATTGTGAGAGGGGAGACTGACAATTTCTTAGAAGGCAGAGAAGGGTTGCTCCCTCTCAGGCAGAATCAGTTACTGTTGCCCTGGTAACAAGAAAGCCAGAGGGGGCAAAGAGGCTGACACTTCTGATGTAGAAAGGCAATGGCAGGCTCTTTTTCAGCATCATCTGCTCCTCCTCTTGCCATGCTGACCCGAGTCACTGTCCTAAGCCATTCCCCTGTGACCTATAGCAAAGAGTCCCTGCGTGCCTGGTTGTGTCTGACTCTTTGTGACCCCATGTACTGTAGTTCATCAGGCTCCTACATCAATAGAATTCTCCAGGCAAGAATACTGGAGTGGGTTGCCATTTCCTCCTCGAGGGGAGTCTTCCCAACCCAGAGATCAAACCTACATCTCTTGAGTCTTCTGCACTGGCAGGCAGATTCTTTTACCACTGAGCCACCAGGGAAGCCCCACAGGACACCTCCCTGAGTGGACTCAAACCACCAACCTTCCAGTTAACCTCCAAACTTGCTAGCCGATTGAGTCACAGAGAAAGAGCGGAATCTGGATTGCCACTTTCCTGCACCTCAAGGAAAGCTCTGGTGAAATTCACTGGTCTCAGAAAGTTCAAGACTCAAAAACCAAGACCTAGAGTTGTGATTGTGATTCAGTCTGAGATGACTTAGTTCCAGATGGAAGGTAACTAGAACTCTCCCCAAGAGCTCATTTATCAGCTCTTCTTACATTTCCAAGCATGGAATGACTAATTAAGAGATCTGCTTTTCCTGCTTAGCACTGATGATGGCTAGGAATACAATGCGTGTGAGTTACATACCACGCCTGTTGGTTCTTGTGGGTGACTTCACTGAGTCTTAAAGGAGGAAAATAGAAAACCATTAGTGATAATCTCCTTCTTGGGACAAAGATCCAAGACTTGGGAGGCTAAGCCTCTGGGACAATCAAGCCAGAAAGGAAGGGAAACATGTCCAGGCTGCATTTAAGACAAGTCTAAATTCTAAACTGAAAAGAAATGTCTGCCTCAACTAAATAAGTGTACCAACAATGAGCCAGCACTGTGCGACAGGCTGATAGTTATTTGAGTGTGCTGTGGGTGTGTGAGGAAGAGAGAGGAAAGTGGTGTGCTCCCTGCTGAAAAGATTCTACAAGTCACGGTAGATGCAAAATGAGATATTTCTTCTTCTACAACCATATTTAGACAGCTTTTTATTTTTAATTTCTGAGTGTGGCCAGCAGATGGGGATAGTTCTTTATTGGTAGGTAATACAGTATGTCCCCTACATACGAACAAGTTCTGTTCTGAGAACGCGTTTGTAAGTCCAATTTGTCCATAAGTCTAACAGAGCTAGCCTAGTTACCCTACTAACACAATTGATTGTATAGTACTTATTGTGATAGGCTTATAATACTTTTCACACAAATAATACATACATAAAAAAACACAAAAATAAACATTTTCAATCTTACAGTACTGTTCGTTGAATAGTACAGTAGTACAGTACAACAGCTGGCACACAGGGGTTGACATTGAGTCAACCGACAAGAAGAGTTACTGACTGGAGGAAGGAGAGGAGGTGGGAGATGGTGGAGCTGGTAGATCATCAGCAACAGGAGATGGAGGGCAAGCTGCAACGTCTCCCATGCCTGATCTGCCCTCTTGAGAAAAATGATCCAGTGATGTCTGGGTAGTAGCATGTTCCCTTCTTTGAAAGTCTGAAACTTAAAGGTTCATATGTAGAGGACTTACTGTAATCAATCTCACCAATAGCCTATTTTGTAACTTTCTAGGATGAACCGAACAGAGAAATCAATTTAGCATTCTTAGGCCTAGATATTTCTTAGATAAAACCAAAAGGATACAAGATAAGTATACTCAAGTAATAATCACACTTATCCTTCTCTAAATATTTATTGGACACTATGTACCAGGCACTGTATTAAACATTTTAACCCTTGGAAGAGCCCTAAAATGTTAGATGCTTGGTCATGCCTGATTCTTTGTGACCCCATGGACTGTAGCCTGCCAGGCTCCTCTGCCCATGGAATTCTCCAGGCAAGAATACTGGAGTAAGTTGCCATCTTCTCCTCCAGGGTATCTTCCCAACCCAGGGATCAAACCTAGATTTCCTGCATTGCTGGCAGATTCTTTACTATCTGAGCCACCAGGAAACCCCATGAGTACATAATATACCAATTTAGTTATCCAAAATCAGAGAGCTAGTGTGTGGTGGAGTTGAGATTTTATCTGTGTGGCTCCAGAGTCTGCACTCTCACCCAATTAGATCCTGCTGAAGTGCAACTCGGGATCTGATGATAGATAAACAAAGTTTGAGTCTGATGGGGGCTAGAGGAAGGAATATAATAAAATATAGATTAAGGGCTCACAGCAAAGGAAGAATCACTCCAGAAACAGAAGAAAATGTCAGACATGTACTTCTTCAAACTTTCAAAGAGATTAGAGAAAATATGGACTCTCTGGAAAAAATAAAACTCGAAGAAATTGGAGAGATCAAATAAGACAACAACATTAGTTTAAAAATGAGACAGTAGAGATTAGGAGAATAAAAGAAAAATAAAGAAGTAAACATTATAAAAATGGAAGACATATTAAAAGGAAAAAGAATAGACATTGCTGGAAACAGGAAAAAATTTAACATAATATTAATGGTTTGCAGGAATATGATAGAGACATAAATAAGAAAGTGAAGAAAAAATAAAAATTCTACAGGGCTTCTCTGGTGGCTCAGATGATAAAGAATCTGCCTGCAATGCAGGAGACCCAGGTTCAGTCCCTGGGTCGGGAAGATCTCCTGGAGAAGGGAATGACAACCCACTTCGCTATTCTCGTCTGGAAAATCCCATGGACAGAGGAACCTGGAGGACTACACTCCAAGGGATCCCAAAGAGTCAGACACAACTGAGTGACTAACCCTACCACTACAACTACAGATATTCAGGCAGAGTCAAGTCACTCAATAAAGGCTGAGTCAGGCCAGTTTCAGACTTGTCCACACTATCCTGCAATGTCCGATGTCAGAAAACAAGGAAACAATGTTTGTAGAATTCTGAGTGAAAATGTGATCTAGGAATTTTAAACATGCTACATATGTCTTCATTCACATTGAAGAAGTAAAAAGTAGGCATTCTCAAATATGCAAGAACTCAAGACAAATGGCATCTCTGAAGTTTTATAGAAAAAACTATTCAGTGATGAAATCCAGCCTGCTGGTGGTATTGAGAGCATGTAAACATAATGTTAAATTCATTTCTATACCATCCCTTGAATAGATAGAATAAAGTATATTTAAAAATCAAAAAAAGAAATTATTAAGTAATATAGTTAGCATTGCAAAATCAGTGAGGAAAGCTGAATTAACTAAGTCAAATTAGGACAATTAGTTACATATTGGAAAAACAAATCAGCTCACCTTCTAAGTCCTTACATTAAAATAAATTATAAATAAATCAAATAGCTGAATGTTAAAATATTTAAAAACTGTAAAAAGATTAGTATATATGTACATCTTGATGCTGAAGAGATTGCTAAGCCTGACTCCAAAATCCAGGAGCCATAAAGACATGACTGATAAGCTTAACTACACACAACATTTAAAATTCTTCATGGGCAAAACATAAACAGTTAAGGAAAATGACAATCTAGGGGAAATAGCTGTGACAAGTAAAACAGATAGAGATATATTCTTGACACAGGAGCTCTTAGAAATCAAAAGAAAAGGAGAAAACAACAAAAAAAAGGAAGAGTATGAAAAAATAGCCAAAGGATATGAATATGAAGTTCTTAAATAAGTAATATGAATTGAAATAAGCATGTAAAAAGATGCTCTGTCACATTCTAATCCAAAAATGCAAAATAAAAGAATGAGGGCTTCTGTTTTTGGTATGACCAGGAAGCTTCTTCTGGACCAAATTTCCCTCAAGCAGCAGCTATCAACCCTGGAGGAAATCACACACACACATCTGAAGGTGCTGGATAGTGAATAAAAGTTGTTATGTTCTGGGCTTCCTTGCTGGTTCGGTGGTGAAGAATCTGCCTGCCAACGCAAGAGACACAGGTTCGATACCTGTTCCAGGAAGATCTCACATGCCCCGGAGCAACTAAGCCCATGTACTGCAACTATTGAGCCTGTGCTCTAGAGCCTGGGAGCCACAGCTGCTGAGCCCACGTGCCGCAACTCCTGAAGCCCGCTGCCCTAGAGCCTGCGCTCTGCAACAGCAGAAGGCATTACGATGACAAGCCTGCGCACCACAGCTGGAGAGTAGCTCCCACTCACCGCAGCCAGAGAAAAGCCAGCGCACCAACAGAGACCCAGCACAGCCAAAAGTAAAGGAGCAATAAAGTTATTTTGAAAAGCTTATATAGTCTGAAGGAAAATTAAAACTCAGAAGAGGGAAATAACAAGTGTCTGTTTTTATGGCTTTAAGTCTGAGATTAGGCCGAAGTTAGTGTTACACAGGGTGACTGAGACTCTGATAGAAAAAAACCACAGTCTTTTTGGACTGAAGAAGCAAAGAACAGAGTTTAGAGCAACTGCAGACATTGAAAAATGAGATGGAAATTCAGAGAGAGTCTTAGTGGGAGGGGCCCCAAATTCTTGAGTGTAACATATACCTTGTTATCTGCATGAATGAGGTAGATTGAGATAGCCCCTGTAAAGAATTCACCGGCAATGCAAGAGACACGGGAGACGCAGGTTTGGTCCCTGGGTTGGGAAGACCCCCTGGAGGAGAAAATGGCAACCCACTCTAGTATTCTTGCCTGGAAAATTCCAGGAGGAGCCTGTGGGCTACAGTCCAGAGAGTCACAAAGAGCCAGACATGACTGAGCAACTGAGCATAAGCACAAATAAGGACAGAGAACTAAACTGAGATTTGCGCTGCCAATCAAAAGACAGAGTTTGTAGCTCAAGTCCAATAGGATAATAAATTAATTGAAATTTTTAATAAAAGAACTAGAGGAAATTCTAGAACCCAAAACAACCATACCTGATATGGTACAGGGAGGGAGGAGGGAGGGAGTTCAGGATGGGGAACACCAGTATACTCATGGCAGATTCATGTTGATGTATGGCAAAACCAATACAATATTGTAAAGTAATTAACCTCCAATTAAAATAAATAAATTAAAAAAATTCAGTAGCAGAGATAAAATTTTAAATTAAAAATAAAAATACGTATCAGAATGATTATGACAATGAAAAGTCAATAAGCTTGGATATAAATCAATCAAAATTATCCATTGTAGAGAACAGGAAAAAAAAACTTCAAAAGGTAAAAGTTAAGGAATCTATGAGACAATATTCAAAAAGTCAAATAAACTTACCTTGAGAGTCCCAGAAGCAAAGGATAGAATGGGACAGAAAAAATATGAAGGTGCAACTGATGAAAATTTTTCTAAATTTGGTGGAAAACATAAATTAACAGATTAAATAATTTCAGTGAACCTCACAAAAGATAAACATGGAAAAACTACACCTAGGCACTTCATAATAAAACTGCTGAAAACCAAAGATAAAAACAAAGAAAAGTAGCACATTTCAGGAAAACAATTATTCAAATGCTTAAGGATTTGAATCCTAAATTATGAGGGCCAGAAAGCAGTAGAATAACATTTTTATAGTATTCAAAGAAAAAAAAACCTAACCTAGAATTCTATATCCCAGAAAAATATCCTTCAAGATTGTAGGCAAAATACAGTTTTGGGTCTAAAAGCAAAACAGAACAAGATAATTTGTCACCAGCTACACTACTCCATGAAATGCTGAAGGAAAATGATACCAGATGAAAACTAAGATTTCTGGGAAGGAACAAAGAGCATTGAAAATGGTAAATATGTGAGTAAATATAAAAGACTATTTCCCCCCGCCTAGCCTCTTTGTTTCTGTACAATACACTGTAATATTTAAAGCAAAAATCACAAAGTTAATTATAACAGTAAGGGTTTATAAGTACAGATATCATACATATACCCACTAGAATAAAAGCATGTAAATAAACCTCTGTGACTGCGAAATGTTTACATTTTACACAAAGTGATGCAATATTAACCCTAGAAAGACTGTGCAAAGTTAAGGCTAGGTAGTACAATCTGTAGAACAATCACTGAAAAAAAATACAAAGAGTTAACTGCTAAAAAACTGTGAAAACAAGAGTTTTTCATAGAATTTGGCAAATTAATCCCATAAATCCCACATCCTTCTGGAAGAGCAGATCTTCGAGAAGAACCAGGACAAATTTGAGGGCAGTATATTCATAAAGAAGGAAATCCAAAGGGCCAAGAAATATTTGAGGAATTTTTAAAACTTGGGAAAATGAAAATTAAGCCATGTAACCCATTTCCCGCTCAGCAGACTGGCAGAACAAAAGTCTGACAATGCCGTGTGTTATAAAAGATGTGGGGAGATGGGAATTTGTATAACTGCAGGTGTATAAACTAATACAACTGCTTGGATGAGCAAGGTGGTGGTTCCTAGTAAAACTAAAGATTGAAAGCGATTATGGTAAAACATTAACATGCATTTAATCCCAGTAGTGTGCACGTGGTTCTGTTTTATGTCTCTTCTGTACTATCAAACAAAAGACGTAAAACAAGATTTATGCTCAAGGATGTTTTTGGAAGCAATGTTTTAAAGGCAAAAAAAAAAACCAAACCAACCCTGGAAATCTTTTTCATGTATAACAATAGGAAACTGGTTAAATAGATATACATGGTGCTATAAAATATATGCAGCAGAGTGGGGTAATTTATATGTGTGTGAAAAACATATCAAGTGTATTATTAAGGGGGGAAAAAGGTGGAGGGGGTACTTTCCTGGTGGTCCAGTTGTTAGGACCCCAGGCCTCCCCTGCAGGAAGCGGTTGTTCAATCCCTCATCAGGGAACTAAGATCTTGTAAACCACAGCGGTGCAGCCAAAAAAAAGTATTGCTATAGGATAAAACCAAGCTATAAAGCAATAATGCTCCCATCTACTTGTTTAAAAGCTAAATAAGGTATATGCTGGTACATGCACAGCTAAGACGATGCCCAAAAAACTGTTAATAGTTGTTACCACTGAGAATAGGACTGGGAGGCAGACTCTTACTTTTCACTTCATGCTCTTCTAATAGATTATTTGAATCATTTTTCTTTACAGTGAGCATGTATTGCTTTTCTATTTTTTAAAAACACCTTTTAAAAATTTAATTTTGTTTCTAATAACAGGCTACTAGTTGATTTGCTGAGTCATTCCAGCTACAGAATTTTTTATTTATTTTTTTAAAAATTTTTTTTTTTTTTTCAGAATTTTAAAAAATATTTTCCTTGGGTTTGAACTAGTGGAAGGAACTTAAGGTTTTGCCACCACTGCTGATCTCATTACGGCTTTATCCCCATTTATGTCTCCACAAGAATCCAGGACTCCTGGTCACCTCCACTTCCTGCACTCTGAATTGCATGCAGCTCTGCATGGCCCTGACCCGCCAATCTCAAACTCCTGACGCCTTTCCCTGGGTTCCCAGGGTTGCTCCCCTGCAGCACCCCCTCCCCATCATGCAGCCCCTCCCCTTCCTCTTAACTCCCTCCTTCCTTCCTCACCATCTACACTGCACCATCCACCCCAGCATCTTTGAATCTCAGGTCATCAGCAGGACCACCCATACCTCTCCTTGTTACTGTCATCTACCAGTGCCGGGGGGCTTCCCTGGTGGTTCAACTTGTCAAGAATCTGCCTGCAATACCGGAGACCTGGGTTCAATCCCTGGGTTGGAAAGATCCCCTGGAGAAGGGAACAGCTACCCACTCCAATATTCTGGTCTGGAGAATCTATGTAGTCCATGGGGTCACAAAGAGTTAGACGCGACTGAGCAACTTTCACTTTCACTTTCTTTTACCAGTGCTGGGACACTGAAGATTATCACTTCTGCTCACTGTCACTCTCTTCAACTCCGCTCCTGCTTTAATTCTTGGCAATTTCAACATCCCTTCTGATAATCATCCCAAAGCCCTGGCCTTGTGCTTCCTTTCTTCTCATCCACCATTCCTGCTATCTGCCCTACATTGGCCACCCAGGTTCAGCGCCATATTCCAGTCCTGTCATTAGCAACAACCACGACTCTCCCTCATCTACTCTCACCCCTCTTCTTCCCATCTCACTCTTTCCAATACCTCAGCTGGATTTATCATCCATCTACCTCTTACCTTTCATTTGCTCCTCAGACACCTCTTCCCCTCACTTCTCTATTTACCACAGTTTCATTTCCGTGACCAGTCTCGACTCAGCCCACTCAGTCTGTGGCCACACAGCTGAGTGAGTCTGGAGAAAACATACAAGACTTCAAGGAATTGAGTGGGTGAGCCCTGTGATATCTGGAGAAAGAATATCCCAGAAACTAGGAACCGTATGTGCAAAGGCCCTGAGGCATGAGTAGGCAGAGAAGCATTAAAGAATAAAAGGAAACCAGGCAGCTGAGCAGAATGAGCCAAGGGGAAAATGACCCGTAACTAACCAGGTCATGGTTAAGACTGCTTTCTCCTCTCAGTGAGACGAGGAGCCCTCAGAATATTTTTGAGAAAATCGTTTGACATCAACTGACTTCATCTGCAGAGTGTCCTGTGGCTGTAGTGCTGAGAAAGGACTATAGGGAGCAAGGGCAAGAGCAGCGAGACCATACAGAAGGCTGTTGTAATCATCCAGGTAGGAGACGGTGGTGGCTTCAGTCCATCTGGCAGCTGTGCTGATACTGAAGCATAGTCTGATCCTGGATGTGATTCAGAGATAAATAGTTTACGGTGACTGATCGGATGTGGGGTATGAGAAACTAAGAGAGATTATCCTACATTGTTCATTTGTATCTGTTTCTTTGTTTTTTTATTTTTTTGCTGGCAAACTGACAGGATAGCAATGCCATCAACTGAGATGGAGATACTGTGGGTGGGTGGAGCAAGGTCTATTTTGGGAGACAGTCTCAGGCAAAGTTAAATCTCAAAAAGGCCCTTCTTGACCACCCTGTTTTAAATTATACTCCCACCCCAGCACTCTCATCTCTGTAGTTTTCACGCACAGATGAAGGCTAGTCTGCCTAACCCAATGCCCCTACCCCCACCCTAGACCTGGAAGAACAGAGCACCTGGTTTCCTGTCTCTCTGATATGCAGTGGAAAACGAGTGTCCCTAGAGGAAATGAAGGTGATGTTACCAGGAGAGTGAGCGGGAGCTGGGTGGGTAAATAAAACCAGATGTCCTTTACACAAGCTATAAACAGAAAACAAATCATTCCCTTTCCATTTACTTCTTTTTAAAATCAGTTACAGCTGCAGGAACAATACTTTCCCTTCCCTATCAAAGATTTAAACCTGAACCTCGTATGATGAGGTACTTGGATGCCACTACCACATCCTTTTCCTGCTTTCTCCCGAGACAGGTGACCTTAGCAAATTGGCCTCTTCCAGAACAGCAGGCTCCCTGCCTGAGGTGTGACTTGGCAAGAGGCCAATGGATGTGGTCTGGCCTTAATTTCATTTTGACCTTAAGAACACCAATTGGACCAAATGAATACTTTGCTCCATTAAGAACGATCTCAGGTCATGTATCTGTTCATTCTTTTAGGCATTCATCTCTCTAGAGACATCAGACAATGCTTTTTCACAATTAATATCCATGTAAGTATCTGCCTTTTGCAAACTGAGGCAACAAGTTACCCGGTTCTCCTGAGGCTGGGTCTCAGCTCACCCTTTTTGACTCTATGTGACTATCTGTCAACAGGGCTTCCCTGGTGGGTCAGACAGTAAAGAA
This sequence comes from Oryx dammah, assembly GCF_014754425.2. Classification (NCBI taxonomy): domain Eukaryota; kingdom Metazoa; phylum Chordata; class Mammalia; order Artiodactyla; family Bovidae; genus Oryx; species Oryx dammah. The sequence goes on from NW_024070186.1 coordinate 49,894,127, forward strand.
TTTGCCTGCAGTGAGGATGACCTGGGTTCAGTCTCTGGGTTGGGAAGATCCCCTGGAGAAGGGAATGGCTACCCACTCCAGTATTCTGGCCTGGAGAATTCCATGGACAGTGGAACCTGGCAGGCTATAGTCCATGGGGTTGCAAAGAGTCAGACATGATTGAGCAACTTTCATACCTGTCAACACACCCAGCCCTGAAGGGGAAAGGACCCAAAAGATGAATAATATTTTGAGGCTTTCAGCCAGTATATCCTCATTCTTAGTCATCTCTAAAAAGCACCTCTGGTTGACTCAGAGCATCGAGATTTTCCTTAATCCCTGGCTGAGGCTGAGATTGGGACAAAAGCCACCACGTTTGAGAACTTTACAACCAGAGGCAAATGACCGAGCTAGACACTTCAAGCACGTGCTAGCTTGAGGCCCCAGAGGACCCAACTGAGCCAGTTGCTCCTTTGCATGTACACTCTCAGGACCTGTCCAGAGCAGTCAGCAACAGACACCACCAAGGCTGCCGAGGACACTGGTGACCCTAGCATCCTCTTATCCCTTGGTTTACCACTCAGTCAGCTAAGCCTCCCATTTTCCCTGCTACCATTTTGAAAAAGAATCAGGGCTTCCCCCCGGGAGGTATATTACTTATTTTATTAATCAGAGTTCTCCAGATAGAACCAATAGGAGATATTTACGTATATTGTTGTTGTTGTTGCTATTTAGTTATCTGACTCTTTTGCGATCCCATTGTAGCCCACCAGGCCCCTTATCCATGGGATTCTCCAGGGAAGAATACTAGAGTTGGGTTTCCTTTTCCTTCTCCAGAGAATCTTCCTGACCCAGGGATCAAAGCAGCATCTCCTGCATTGAAGGTGGATTCTTTATCATTTAGACACCTGGGAAGCCCCATATATGCACATGCTGTGCTGTGCTTAATCACTCAGTCATGTCCAACTTTTTATGACCCCCTGGACTGTAGCTTTCTAGGCTCCTCTGTTCATGGGGATTCTCCAGGCAAGAATACTGGAGTGGGTTGCCATACCCTCCTCCAGGGGATCTTCCCAACCCAGGCATTGAACCCAGGTTTCTTGCATTGCAGGCAGATTCTTTACTGTCTGAGCCACAAGAGAAGCCCATATGTGTATATACATATGCACAAAGAGATTTATTACAAGAACTTCAACCACATGATTATGGAGACTGACAAGTCTGGAGATCTGCAGTTTGCAGGCTGGAGACCCAGGAGGACAGATGCTACAGTTCCAGCCTGAGTCCAAAGGCCTGAGAATTAGGAGACCTAATGGTGTAAGTTCTGGCTTCCCCAGTAGCTCAGTGGTAAAGAGTCTACCTGCAATCCAGGAGACACAGGTTCTATCTCTGGATTGAGGAGAGTCCCTGGAGGAGGGCATGTCAACCCATGCCAGTATTCTTGCCTGGAGAATCCCGTGGATAGAGGAGCCTAGTGGGCTACGGTCCACAGGGTCGCAAAGAATCAGACACAGCTGAAGCTACTGAGCACGCACACAATGGTGTGAGTTCTAGTCTGAAAGCTTAGTCTCAAGACCCAGGAAGAGTTGATGTTTCAGGTTGAGTCTGAAGGCAGGAAAATGTCAGTGTTCCAGCCCCTCACATGTGTTTATCTGCAGGAGACAGAGTCTTTCCTAGTTATTTTAAATGGAAGAAATGGTGATGCTTTTAATTGGCAAATTAAAACTTGAGTTGCAGTGTGTGAAAAAATTTTCCATGGCACAGGGAGAAGGAAATATAAGCCTGTAGGAGGCCTATCACTCAAATGTTTGGTCAAACTTTACAGCAGAACAAAAACTATAAAAAGAATAACGAGATGGTTGTTGCTTTTCCTTGTGTTAACGTCTCAGTCTGCTGGGGCTGCAATAGACTGGGTAGTTGAAACAGCAGAAGTTACTTTTCTCACAGTTCTGGAGGCCGGAAGACTAAGATCAGGGTACAAGCATGTTAGAGTTCTGGGGAGAGCTCTCTTCCTGACTTGCAGACAGCAAACTTCTCTTCCTGTGTTCACTTGGCCTTTCTCAGCATGCATTCATGGTGTTTGCTGTTCAGTGGCTAAGTCATGTCTGGGTCTTTGTGACCCCATGGACTGTAGCATACCAGGCCTCCTTGTCCTTCACTATCTCCCAGAGTTTACTCAAACTCATGTCCATTGAGTCAGTGATGACATCCAACCATCTCATCCTCTGTCATCCCCTTCTCCTCCTGCCTTCAGTCTTTCCCAGCATTATGGTCTTTTCCAATGAGTCGGCTCTTTGCATCAGGTGGCCAAAGTATTGGAATGTCAGCTTCAGTATCAGTCCTTCCAATGAATATTCAGGGTTGATTTCCTTTAGGATTGACTGGCTTGATCTCTTTGCAGTCCATAGTTTGAAAGCATCAGTTCTTCAGCACTCAACCTTCTTTATGGTCCAACTCTCACATCTATACATAACTACTGGAAAAACTGTGGCTTTGACTATATGGATCTTTGTCAGCAAAGATGTCTCAGCTTTTTAATATGCTGTCTAGGTTTGTCATAGCTTTTCTTTCAAGGAGCAAGCATCTTTTAATTTTGTGGCTACAGTCACCATCCACAGTGATTTTGGAACCCAAGAAAAAAAGTCTGTCACTGTTTCCATTTTATCCCCATCTGTTTGCTATGAAGTGATGGGGCTGGATGCCATGATCTTAGTTTTTTGAATGTTGAGTGTGTTCATGGGGAGAGAGAGAAAGAAAGTAAGAAAGTTAGATAGATAGATAGATCTTTGCTATCTTATAAGGCCACTGATGTTATTGGATTAGGACCAAATCCCTATGACCTCATTTAACCCTAACTACTTCCTAAAAGCCCTATTGAAACTGTACATCTCAGATTGGGACTTTTAATGGAGATCACACACCTGGTCTCAGGACTTAATGAAGCTCAGGTTCTTGATATCTCATCACAGAAAGAATTCATTGAAAGACAAAGTGATAAGTAAGAAGTGGATTTAGTTAGAAACACACTTCACAGAGCATGAGCCATCTCAGAAGGCAAAAGCAGCACCAGGGTATAGGGTTGTCATTTTTATAGGGGTGGGTAATTTCATAGGCTAATGAGTAAGAAGAGTACTCCATCTATTTTGGGGAAGGAGTGGGAATTTCCAGAAGTGGGGCCATTGCCTACTTTTTGACCTTTATGGTCAGCCTTACACCCGTTGTGGCACTTATATATGTGTCATTTAACATATGCTAATGTATTACGTGGCTTCCCTGGTGGCTCAGACGGTAAAGCGTCTGCCTGCAATGCAGGAGATCCGGGTTCGATTCCTGGGTTGGGAAGATCCCCTGGAGAAGGAAATGGCAATCCACTCCAGCACTCTTGCCTGGAAATCCCATGGACAGAGGAGCCTGATAGGCTACAGTCCATGGGGTCACAAAGAGTCGGACATGACTGAGGGACTTCACTAATGTATTACATATTTACTGAGGCTCAAGTTCTAGTGGAAGTCAACTCGTCCATCCACCACCATCTTGGACCTATTTGGTCCTAACCAGTTTATGTCATGTCCTCAGTTGTATCATTCTTTTAAAGGTTGTGCCCTGCCCCCCTTCCCTTCTGTTTCACTATCTCCAAATATAGTCACATTGGGAGCTGAAGTGTCAACATATGAATCTGGGGGGCAAGGAAACAATTATCTCTTCGCAGCTTTCTTGAGGCAATTCCAGATATGTTATTTAAATAACAACAGACCCAGTCTCACAGTCCTACTGCACAAGGAAAATTTATTGTTTATTTCAAAAACTCTTCCCTGAGATTATTTGGCTGATATACCAGGGACTTCTTAGGAAAGAATAAATTTGGATTTTCCCAACTTTCCTCACCCACATTTCCATATTCCTGAGGTTTCTATTACCCCCAAAAAATGCTCATTAGTTAGCAAGAGTTTGCTTTTCCAGGGCAGCTAGGTTCCAAAATATTCCCTTATTTGTAAACCGGAGCCAAGATGTTATCAAACTCTGCCACTCTTTCAAAGCCAGCTCAAATCCAGTCTCTTTTCTTAAACTGTTCTTGACTGTCTTACCTTGAACTGGCCTCTCCATCTCCAAAGTTCTGAAGCAGGTATAGTGTAAACCTCAGAATTTAACACATAACCACATAATACAGATCAGAACTGCCCTTACTCAGTGAAAACTCCCACTCACTCTTCTTTGGTCAATTCTATCCCTGTGGGATCCTAAGAGGGCCAAGAATTATAAGAATAAACTTCTACTCTCATCCCCTGAACCTCCAAATTTATCTTTAATTGTCCTTTCTGCTTCTGCTTCCTGCCTCAAAAGAAGCTATTGTCATGATTCCTTTGTAGGTAAATAATTCCCCTAGCTTTCTCGATCTCCTTCCTTCTGCCTCTTTCAGAATTTCAGGGCATCAGTTGTGTTCCTTCTCATATCTTTAGTCCCTTCTTCTCCACTGAATCTCCACTCTTAGATTACAAATCTGCTTAAAAACTCTTTGTCCTAGGAAGGAAAGAAAGAAGGAAGGAAAGGGAGAGGGAGAAATGGAAGTGGGGGGAGACAAAGGAAAAGGAGTCACATCCTGTTTCGTACCCTCAACTCAGGCTTATGCCTCATCCCGTTCTTCCACTTCACTATCGCTCCTCTTCAAAAATAATTTGCCACTTAGTAACACCTTTCATCCATCGTGCATGCATGAAGCGTGTACAACTCTTTGTGACCCTACAGGCCATAGCCCACCAGGCTCCTCTGTCCATGGGTTTCTCCAGGCAAGAATACTGGAGTGAGTTGCCATGCCCTCCTCTAGGGGATCTTCCTGACCCAGGGATTGGACCCATGTCTCCTTCAGCTCCGGCACTGGAGGCAGACTCTTTACTACTGACCCACCATGGAAATCCGTTTCACCCTTCATCCTACTGCAATCTTGCTTCTACTCCCATCAATCATTTGAAACTACCGTTTGTCACCTCCTCCATTCCCTCCCACTTACCAAAGGCAGTGGCTTACTTTCAGCCCTGATTTTCCCTGCCGCATGAAACGACTGATCACCCTCTGCTCTTTGAAACTCCTCTCTGTTGGCTTCAGCAACTCACCCCACCACCACCACTTCCCGGGGTTTCTTTCTCCTTCTCTGACTGTACTTTCCTGGTCTCATTTGTTGGCCCCTCCTTTCCTGCCCATTCTTCACCTCTTGGTAAGGTCCTTGGGGCTCAGTCTTGTGCCTCTCTCTTCTTTTCACCCAACAGTGCATCTCTCTCTCTGCACAAACTCCTTGTCTTTGTCCCTTGAGTGCAGATGAGTGACAAATCTAAATCGCCAGCTCAGACTCCACTGGTAAACTCAGGATAGGCAACCACATACTGGGTTTTCATATGTCCCAAATTCAAAAAGTAACTTAACCACATCCTTCCCCAGACCAAAGTCTCCCCTTAGGTTCTCTTTTTCAGGTAATGGCACCACAGTAGGAATTTGTGAGCAGCTCAAGTGAGCAACTCAATGTTCTATAGCAAATAGATTCTAATACATACCATCTTCTATAACAAACACATTTTACAAGCTTTGTGGACATCATGGTTAAAGGTTATATTGTTGGAAGATTCATTAGTGACAAAAAATCTTTTGTCACTAATGGTTGAATGCCTTGAAGATCTTCTTAACCTTCTTTAAGAAAATATTATAGACAAAACAAATATTTATATTTTACTAAATAAAAAATAAAATTTAAAATATTTATTATTGTTTTTCTTAACAAGAAGCAGAACATCCACAGATCTAACTTTAAATTACTGGATCACTGCGCTAAATGTTCTTTTTCTTTGTTCTTCTGAAGTCAGTGGAGTACAAAGTATTCCCCAACCCAGGCCAGACCCTAAAATTTGGAGCATGAATCAGTATTACAAATGAAGGTCCATATGTCACAGTCTAAATAATTAGAATTTATAAAACAAGATGACAAATTAGAAAATAAAATACATTCTATCTACTTATCTTGACAATTAAAATGCCACAATAAGATTAAAAAATACATAGAAAGGTATGATTTTACTATGACTGAAATTTGGCAAAACATCAAAGATAGCTGAATTTAATTATTATTGCATAAGCCTGGATGTTCTGTGATTTGCCAGTAATATTGGAATGAATAAAATAAACAGATAAGTAGATCACAGAGTATTGTATGTTTTTTCCACCAAATTTACTTGTGCCTTCATTTCAACAAAATCACCTAGTCGTGTAGTGCCCTTTTCAATCTCGCCTTTCCTCAGGGAGTTCCCTGTTCTCCTTCCCTTCTGGGTAGTGACCTGCTGAACAGTCTCATTCTGGAAGAGACTTTCCCCACATGAAAATCTGTCTAAGTATCTTCTAATAAAGTGTGTGTGTGCGGCTGCCATGCTGTGAGCATCTTTTTACTTGATAAACCCTCAAATTCTCTTTGTCACTCTGTTGGGTTTGTCTGATGTTTTCTCATGTTTCGACCCAAGTTATAAACATTTGGCAGAAATATCAGAGGAGCAATGCTGTGTTTTTCTCACTGTGTCATGTCAAGTGGCAAATAATGTTGATTTGAACACTTTAAGTGAAGTGAAAATCATTCAGTCGTGTCTGACTCTTTGCAACCCCATGGACTATACAGTCCATGGAATTCTCCAGGCCAGAATACTGGAGTGGGCAGCCTTTCCTTTCTCCAGGGAATCTGCCCAACACAAGGATCGAACCCAGGCTTCCCACACTGCAGGCAGATCCTTTGCCAGCTGAGCCACAAGGGAAGCCCAAAATCACTGGAGTGGGCAACCTATCCTTTCTCCAGCAGATCTTACCAACCCAGGAATCAAACCGGGGTCTCTTGCATTGCAGGCAGATTCTTTACCAACTGAGCTCTCAGGAACGCCTCTGAACTCTTACTTGTGCTATTAACACTTATCATTTTATTAAAAGAGTGTCTGCAGATATGTTCACTGTGAAGATACTCCCTCTCCCAACTTTCTAATTAATAAGTATTTGATTTGGAGCTATTTTTTGGCACACTATTTTTAGCATCCATTGATATTTCTCACCTAAATTAATAATTACTTTGATGGTTGCCGCACTGTAATGTTTTTAACTCCATCATTCCTTCTATGATTATTTATTGGCATTCCATTGCGATAAAGAACTTTCTCTTCTGCCTATTTGTTTATTCATCTGTTTATTTAGATGCAGAGATAGGCAAACTATGATTCATGGGTCAATCCATCCTGCTATCTGTTTTTGTAAATAAAGTTTTATTGGAACATAGCCACTCATTCATTTATATATTGTCCATAGCTGCTTTTGTGTTACAAAGGCAAAGTTGAAATGTTGTGACTGCATAGCTCATTAAGCCCAAAATATTTATCACCTGGCCCTTTAGAGGAAAAGGCAATTCCTAATTCATATCATGGGAAGTTATGAATTCTTATTTTACTCCATTACTATCATTATTTACTTTGGTGCTCTAGTTAGCCTAGATTTGGCCCTTGGAAGCCTCTTCAAGCTGGCTCCTGTGTCCTTTTGACAGGTTTTCATTGTTCTTTGAACCCTCTTTGTTTTCTGGCACAACAGGATTTTCTAGGCCTTCCCTACTTCTGCCAGGGAGAAAACCATTTCTCCAGGGAACCCTAGCTCTTTTGGTCGGGGCACTAGGTGGTCATTGCCCTTGAAATGTTGCCAGAAGCTACAAGAAGGGTCATGGTTACAAATATAAAAGTGAAAATTATTGGAACTTCCTTGGTGATCCAGTGGTTAAGAATCTCCTTGCCAATTAAAGGGACGCAAGTTCAATCCTTGGCCCAGGAGGATTCCACACGCCACAGGGTAACTAAGCCCATGCACCTAGAGCCTGTTCTCTGCAACAAGAGAAGCCACTGCAATGGAAAGCCCAGGCAGCACAGGGAAGAGCAGCCTCTGCTCACCACAACTAGAGAAAAGCCCACATGTAGTTAATGCAGACCCACCACAGCCAAAAATAAATAAATATTTTTAAAAATGAAATTGGAAATTTTTACGTATAGATGATCCAGAAAGCTGTGAGATTAGCAAAATCACTCAGGGAGGAGTGCAGAGAAAATAGGACCCAAACTAGACCCAGGCTCTCCAGTATTATAAGAAAACAGTCTGAAAAAAGATATTTGGCCTACTGTGGTTCAGGGTTTTCATATTTATATCTACAAAGAGGTAAGTAGGTAAGAAACAATTAAGACTCCACTAAAGAGTGAAGGATTGTGTCAGACTGGCCACATAATTAAAACGAGAATAAGTAAATCATCATGAGGAAACTGATGAATGAAATAAAAATTAAAGCAGGATATAGTTTCGGGTCATTGTCCTGTTTGACTTCATTTTTCAAAATTTTAGTTGGACCATTTCCGAATAGTGGACGGAAGAAAATAATGAATATCATCTGTATACCCATCATCCAGAGTCAACATTTCTTAACATTTTGCTGCTTACTCACTTTCTTTGAACACACATACACACACACACTTTTATTTTTCCCTGCTGAACCACTTGAAAGTAAGTTTAGACATTTCATCCCTAAATATTACAACATGTGTCTTATAGAGGATTTTTTTATATAAAAGTAACATTGTCACACTTCAGAAAATTAATTCCGAAAGGATTAGAAATTTTTCCAACTGTGGTTAAAAAGCACATAACAAAACTTTGCCCTCTTAACCCTTTCAAAGTGTGCTGTTAAGTCGTATTAAGTACACACACATTGTTGTGTAATAGACAGACTTCAGAACATTTCCATATTGCAAACTGAAATTTTTATTCCTTAAACAACTCCCCCATCTATGGGGTCACACAGGGTCAGACACGACTGAAGCGACTTAGCAGCAGCAGCAGCAGCAGCAAACAACTCCCCACATACACTTCCTCCCAGAAAATTAATTTTAATTCAGTAGCATTAATATATCTAATATAAAACCCATATTCAAATTTCCCCAGTAGTTTCCAAAAAATTTTATAGCAGTCTCTAGAAACTGCCATTTCTCTTCAAGTTCTCTTATTTTAGAACAGTCTTCCTGCCCTATTTGGCTTTTCAAGACACTTAATTTTCTTACATAGAGGCTTCCCTGATGGCTCAGATGGTAAAGAATCTGCCTGTAATGCAGGAGACCTGGGTTCAATTCCTGGGTCAAGAAGATGCCCTGGAAAAGGGAATGGCAACCCACTGCAGTATTTTTGCCTGGAGAATCCCATGGACAGAGGAACCTGGAGGGTTAGAGTCCATCGGGTCACAAAGAGTCGAACACAACTGAGTGATTGACACACTTTATGATCACATTCAGATGAAATGTTTTTGGCAGGAATGTGCCATAGGGACATTACGTACTTACAGCATCATAGCACAGGGTTTATGCTGGTTTGTTCACTGTGTGTGGCACTAAGCTTGCTCATTTGGTTAAGGCTGTTGCCAGACCTCTCCTTTGTAAAGATACTCCCCCTTTGGAATTCACAAGTAACTGTGGTGATACTGTGAAACCATGTGAATATTCTGTTTCCCAACAACCTTTCACACAATTCTTAAGTCAGAGGTTCCAACAGGCTTTATAATTTGATGGTTTTTTATTTATTAGCTGGCATTCTACTCCAGAGGAAATCTTCCCCACTTTTTCCCTTTCTTTTTCTTATTTGTGCATTATCGTTAACTCGCATGCATTTCTGTGTGCAGTGTGTTATCACTCACTGCTACTCTTCTTCCTTTTGATGCTATTGTTGTCAGATTTAGCTTTATGGACTGCCGGGGTCCAGCCCCCGCAGGATCCAGGGAAACCCAAAGGAGAAACAGCATTGGCAATCGATTTAGAGAGAGATAAGGAAAGAATGTTGAATATAAGAAAACAGAAGAGAGAAAGAGGCTGATATTCCTTGGTTTACATAGACAACCAATAAAACTCCGAGACAAGAAGTTTGCCGTGTTCATGGAGGCCACAGGTGCCCTCCTGGTCTCCCAAGGGAGTGAAGACGCAGAACGTCTTCCCGTTCAGGTCTTAGAAACCCGGGCAGATAAGTGAACGCAGGGAGCCTCTAAGCTGCAAGGGATCAGCCTGAAAAAGAAAGTAAGAGAGAGAGAGAAAATGATTGACACGGGGTGACCAAGCTGTTTCGGTGAGCGAGGCCCAATAGCTTTATTTTTAAAAGGTAGTTTTATACCTTGCCTTATACATAGAGGGACATGAAAGATGCAAGGTCATACAGAGTCAGCCCAAACATTCCAGCAGTTTTGCCCTTATCGAAACCAGGATTTTTCTGCATACCTTTCCCACAAATGATGTTGTGTACAGTATCTTCTGGCCTTGGAGGCCTGTGAACATTTTATGACCCTCCTTTGATAAAGGCTGCTCAACCAGAAAACTTATTTTCCCTCCAAGTGTTTTTTCTTTCCATTTCTAATCTATGTCAGCCTCAGAAAATGCCAAACAGAGTTACATTTCTCACAGAGTAAAGGTGCAGTGAGTTACAAGAAAGAACCAATTAGCTCAAAAGTCTGATGTGGTTAAATTCAAGGCTACACTTGTTTTTCTTACATTCTCACTATGTTAACTAATGCATTCCCAGGTGCACAGTGGTTAAGAGATATGGGAACTTAGCAACAAGCATTGGCCATGTAATGAAATCCTACACCAGCACTACTCTAATAACTTTTAACTCTTTGAAAGGCTCTATATTTTAGGTTTTCCGTGCCTCTCACAGTTGGGAGGCTATAAATAATCATATGCGTAGCTGCAAGAGCCTGGATATACCTGCCAAGCAAGCTAGAATGCTAACAGAGGGGGTTTGATTTGAAATATTTCTCTCATGTCCAGGAGACTTATTAGCTATAGCCCTAAGCTGATTTTTTCCAGAGAAAGGTGGTCAGGGATAGCCCCCTGTTAATGTCAGAGGAGTTGGTGAAAGTCATGAAATAGTAAAACAGACAGATTCTAGTTTGGGGGTAGATGCTTGAGAAAGCCTAGGGAGCCCCCTTGAGTCCTGAAGCCTTGCTTAACAGTTCTCTTCCATATGACCCTGTCATGGGTGGGATCTCCTGTGGTGGCTCCCGGCAATGGACCACTTCAAGATGGGCTTTTTTTTTTTTTTTTTTGACATGACATTAGTCTTTCTTTCTTTCTTTCTGTTTTAAAGATTTCTTTAAAATCTGGACCATTTTTTAAAGTCTTTATGGAATTCTTTACAATATTACTTTTGGATTCTCTTATGTCTTATTTTTTTGGCCAAGAGGCATATGGTATCTTAACTCCCCGACCAGAGATCAAACCCTGAACCCCCTGCATTCCAAGGTGAAATATTAACCACTGTGTGGAGTCCTGCCCCAAGGCCACAGGTGCGAGGCCTTGCACTAAAGCCACAGAAGTGGAGCCCAGAAACAAGGTCACTTCCAGAGCTCCCTGATGAGTCCTGTTGTAACCACTGCCAAACCACCACCATCCCCGCACCTCTGATCATACCAGCAGGCTTCCTGACCCTGTACTGGGAAAAACTGCCCACCCCAGTAGTCACCCTGCACTGCACTGACCAATCACCTAACGCCACTCTTCCAGCAGGAATTTTGTCATGAGGCTATAAAAATTGGCTACAAACCCACAAAAAGCATTGGCTCTCCCTTGAGTGGGCCCACTGCTCTAACAACATCCTCTTGGGGACACCCCTCAGCATTTGCAGCACCTTCATTATCTCTGCTCTTTGCTCTTAATAAGCTCACTCCTTTCTGAAATGCTCTGTGTCTGGAAATTCTTTTCCAATCCGAGCATAGACCATGACACACTGGACCACAGGGAAGTCCCTAGTCTTTCTTATTGATACAAAAAAGTTTTCAGGCTCACTTTATATTTTCTGTGCCCCTGACATGGAGTCAGCCATTTTCCCAAGAAACCTTGTTCCTTTTTAGAGAAGAAAGGTATTCAGAAACCAAGATCGGGGCTCTAGGTGTGCTCATTTCTGCAAGTATGTATCCTTGTATCTAGGCCTTTTCAGTGTACATATTAGGAAACACACACAGGTTTATTTGATACCTCCAGTTCAAATGCAACAGCACAGTGTTCCCCAGATTCCCTCATATCATGTTTATATTTCTCTCTTTACCTGTAATGAAGTCTGGCTCACAAAACACAAATATATTTATTAATTTGATCTATCCCATAATATATACAAAATTGTTCCAGAGTCACATCACCAATACTGCTAAAAATTACAAAGTTACTGTGAAGTCCAAAATTTCCAAGCTATCCTTTTTGTTCTTTGAATATACCCCCAAAAAGGTCATGCGCAAGGTTTGTTTGAGCCCCCAGAGCATCTCTGGTGGGTATGGGGCTTGATTCTAAATGCAATTTCACTCCTCCTACTATCTTTCTGGGGTTTCTCATTTGCCCTTGGACATGGGGTATCTCCTCAAAGTCGTGGAGATACCTGCTCTAGCACCGTGCAGCTGCGGCTCCAGTGGCTTTATTTTGGGGGGCTCCAAAATCACTGCAGATGGTGACTGCAGCCATGAAATTAAAAATGCTTACTCCTTGGAAGAAAAGTTATGACCAACCCAGACAGTATATTTAAAAGCAGAGACATTACTTTACTAACAAAGGTCTGTCTAGTCAAAGCTTTGGTTTTTCCAGTAGTCATGTATGGATGTGAGAGTTGGACTATAAGTGCTGAAGAATTGATGCTTTTGAACTGTGGTGTTGGAGAAGACTCTTGAAAGTCCCCTGGACTGCAAGGAGATCCAATCAGTGCATCCTAAAGGAAATCAGTCCTGAATGTTCATTGGAAAGACTGATGCTGAAGCTGAAACTCCAATACTTTGGCCACCTGATGTGAAGAACTGACTCACTGGAAAAAACTCTGATGCTGGGAATGATTGAGAGTGGGAGGAAAAGGGGACCACAGAGGATGAGATGGTTGGATGGCATCACCGACTTGATGGACATGACCTTGAGTAAGTTCTAGGAGTTGGTGATGGACAGAGAAGCCTGGCGTGCTGCAGTCCAAGGCATCACAAAGAGTCAGACACGACTGAGAGACGGAACTGAACTGAGCTAAAGGACATGCAGTTATAGTGCTGTCCACAAATGTTACTCAAATTTATTTTTTCTTTCCCAAGTTATCAACATGGTATGCAATTAGATTCATTTGTTTCTGTTCTTATTTAATCTTAGTGTTTAAAATACCTTTAAGTTTATTTTTTGAATATGTAAAACATTCAGGAAGTTTTAACTATTGAAAAAGGAATACCTCAAACAAATCTTATTCCCATCATCATTTCCTCTACTCTACTTACTCCCACACCCCAGAGGGAACAGTTTTAAATAATTTCTGGTTAATTCATCTGTATTTTAAAAAATAACCTGCATGCATATTTTTTCATGTGTGTATGAAGTAACTCCATAGAGATTCATAAGATCTTCCTCATATTGGACATTGTGCTTTAGGACCAAAAAGAATGTAAAGATGAATGAGATGTGAACTATGGGAGGCCAAGTACGTGTGATGAAAAGATTTGACATGCATAACTTAAAAAAAAATTTTTTTTTTAATTTCTGATAAGAAAATAGATGAACCTGTAAAGATTCAGAGAAGTCTTTCAAGAAGGAGGATGTAGTCAACTTGCCCAGTGCGGCTGAGGTCAAGGAAGATAAGGGCAAAGAACTTACCAAGATGAAGTCATTGGTGACTTGGACGAGAGTGGTTACAGAGGCTGATGGGAATGAAAGACTAACTTGATTGGAGTGGATTATAGATGGGCTGGAAGGTAAGAGAGTGGACAGTAGAACAGGCATTTCTTGTGAGGGGCATTTTCAACAAAGCAGAGCAGAGATATGCATTCATAGCTGGAGGTGAAATTTTTTTAATTAATTAATTTATCTTATTTTTGCTGCACTGGGTCTTTGTTGCTGCACTAGGGCTTTCTCTAGTTGAGAACAGGGACCACCCTCTAGCTGCGGTGCACAGGCTTCTCATCGCAGTGGCTTCTCTTGTTGCAGGGTATAGGCTCTAGACACGCAGGCTTCAGTAGCTGTGGTACACGGGCTTCGTTGCCTTGTGACATGTGGAATCTTCCTGGATCAGGGATTGAACCAGTGTCCTTTGCATTGCAAGGCGGATTCTTAACCCCTGGACCACCAGGGAAGGCCCTGGAGGCAAACTTGATGCAAAGGAAGCTTTGTGGTTTTGTTTGTTTGTTTATTTTTATAGGAGAGATATGATAGCATACTTGGATACTGATTGTGGGGCTCCTGTTGAGAAGAAATCAGTGGTGACGGAAAAAGACAGTTGCAACAGGCAAGTCTCTGAACATACAGGAGCGGGTAGGATCTAGTGCATAAATGGACTAGCATTTAGTACAGGCTTAATAAAAATGGTGACAAATGCACTCTTTCCTCAAGGTGATCAAGTCCAAAGTTGAGACAGCGGAGGGAAGCACTCACCAGAATACAAACAGCACCATATGAACCGTCGCTTCATGAATACAAGAACTTTGAGGAAGAAGCAACACAGTCTCAATGATGAGGCTTCCCAGAGCACGTAGCGCCTGCTGAACCTTCAAAGATGAGGAAGTGATGTGCAGGATTCTGAGCAAGAGGAACGATATTACTCCAGCCTGAGGAAACAACATGAATGAACAAAAACAAGGAAAGATGAATTTGCACTATCACTTCATAAAACTCTTACATTCACTACTGTCTACATCATACACAGATAAGGTTTTCTCCTAAATATTTGGAGCTAAAGTTGGATCATAAAGAAGGCTGAATGCCAAAGAATTGATATTTTTGAACTGTGGTGCTGGAGAAGACTCTTCAGAGTCCCTTGGATAGCTAGGAGATCAAACCAGTCAATCCTATAGAAAATCATATTCATTGGAAGGACTGATGCTGAAACTGAAACTTCAATATTTTGGCCACCTGATGCAAAGAGCTGACTCACTGGAAAAGACCCTGATGTGGGGAAAGACTGAGGGCAGGAGGAGAAAGGGGCGGCAGAGGATGAGATGTTTGGGTAGCATAACCAACTCAATGAACTTGAATTTTAGCAAACTCCAGGAGCCAGTGGAGGACAGAGGAGCCTGTTGAGCTGCAGTCCAATGGGGTCTCAAGGAGTCAAACTCAATAAATGTACGGGTACCAAAAAGGAAAGAGATGGGCTGGGAAGAATTGGGAGATTGGGGTTGACGTTTATACACTATTGATGTTTTTGTTGTTTAGTTGCTAAGTTGTGTACAACTCTTTGTGACTCTATGGACTATAGCCCACCAGACTCCTCAGTCCACGGGATTTCCCAGGCACGAATACTGTAGTGGGTTCCCATTTCCTTCTCCAGGGGATCTTCCTTACCCAGGAATTGAACCCACATCTCCTGCATTGGCAGGCAGATTCTTTTCTGCTGAGCCACCAGGAAGCCCATACACTACTGATTCTATGTAAGAAATGGACAACAGATGGGAACACACTGTATAGCACAAGGAAGTCTACTTAATGCACTGTGGTGCCAAAAATAGGAGGGAAATTCAAAAGAGAGAGGATGTGTGTATATGTATGGTGACTCATTTCGTTGTGCAGTAGAAACTAACACAACACTGTAAAGCAACTATAATTCAATAAAAATTAATAACTGTCAAAAAAAAAGATTAGCGATTTTGAGTACTAATCATAATGATAGTTACCATGTACAAAATGCTTATGATGTACCCAGTACAGCTCTAAGTGTTTACTAGGTATTAGAAGAGCTATGATAAACCTAGACAGCATATTAAAAAGCAGAGACATTACTTTGCTGACAAAGGTCTATCTAGTCAAAGCTATGGTTTTTCCAGTAGTCATGTATGGATGTGAGAGTTGGACTATAAAGAAAGCTGAGTGCAGAACAATTGATGCTTTTGAACTGTAGTGTTGGAGAAGACTCTTGAAAGTCCCCTGGACTGCAAGGAGATCCAACCAGTCCATCCTAAAGGAAATCAGTCCTGACTATTCATTGGAAGGACTGATATTGAAGCTGAAACTCCAATAGTCTGGCCACCTGATGCAAAGAACCGACACATTGAAAAAGACCCTGATGCTGGGAAAGATTGAGGGTGGGAGGAAAAGGGGATGACAGAGGATGAGATGGTTGGATGGCATCACCAATGCGATGGACATGAGTTTGAGCAAGCACTGGGAGTTGGTGATGGACAAGGAAGCCCGGCGTGCTGCAGTCCATGGCATCACAGAGTCAGACACAATTGCGCGACTGAGCTGAACTGCGGTATCAATTCACTGAATCCCCATGTCCTCTTAAGAAGCAGGCATTATACCTTGCCTCTGGTTTCACAGTAGAGCACACTGAGAAAAAGCAGCAGAACTGAAATATCAGCTGAGGCAGGCTGGCCAGAGTCCTGCTTCTCATCCACTGAGCCACGTTGACTCTAACAATGAAAGGAATCACATCAGGCCCGGGACCAAGTCATCTGTTGTTTCAGGTCCATTTCCCTTGTTAGGAATCCAGGAATTAAGACAGTGGAGTTGGGAATTGTTACATCCTTCACAAAGATGGGAGTTGGCAAGAAGCTTGAAAAATGATCCACATTTGTTACTGACATGCTTAAATTTGACCAAATTTCCTTCACTCACCAGTTATAGCTTTATAATAAAAGGCAACTTACTTGTCTCATTTTGCAGTTAAAACTTTACCATTATTCAAGAGCAGGCAGAAATGTCTAAGAACGTATACACCCAAAACACTTACACAAGCTTGCAAAGAAATATGACCAAAAATATTTATTGCAGTGCCTTTTTAAAGTTCAAATATTTGAAACAAGCCTTTAGAAGTGGTTTAAGTGTGGTACAGCCATTCAAATATTTAACAAGAATGAGATAGATTTAAAGATGAGGAAAAATTCTCATATATAATGTTAAGCAGAAAAGCATGATTTAAAAAAGCATGAAAAAGCAGGCAGAACTCTGCATCTAATTTTATTCTAATTTTGAAAACGAATGCAAATGTTAGTATTATGCAGAGAATGAAATCTAGAGAAATAATCAACAAATCCCTTAACAGTCATTGCAAGGAAAGGATAACAGACAGCTTCTGACTTCCTCAATTATACATTTCTGGATTGTTTGAATTATTTACAAGCACCTATTCACTTTTGATATCAGAAGAAAATGACGTTTTGTTTAAGTAGGCAGAGAGGCAGACCCGGTGAGAAACCGGAGCAGGAAAAGCCGTAGCCTGAAGCTGGGCTCTAATCCTCTCGTCTGTTAACTGCTGCCTCATTTCCTGGCAGCAGAATTTTATGACTGGCTGGCTCTCAACACATTCTCCTGCCAACAGGACATTGGCCAGCAGGGACATTAGAAATCTTCCTTGAGAGAACTCTAACAAAAGCCTAAGAGGCATTCAACTTGGAAATATGGCCAAAGGGAAAAATCCATAAAAAATACCCATTCCTGCCCCCTCCCTTCCACCCCTACACACTCACCAGCCTTTCTCTCTGGTAGGAAATGGGACCATTAAGCCAATGAAAGGAATTAGGATCGTTGAGAAATCGCATTGGTTTGGCTGTGGAAAAAACAAGGACGTTAAGTGCAATTCATCTTTAGAGAACTCCCTTCCCATCAGGCCTCCGGACATACATAACCATAAAAGAAACAGAGATAAATACTCACTAGAATAGCTGCCATTTTAACAGTGGTCCACGAATTTCAGTCTTTCACATCTATTTTATGCCACATTGCGTGTGCCCTTTCCAAAAACTCTAGGAAGCAGAATTTTCAGAAGAGGCCCTAGGAAGTGATACAGAGGAAGTAGAACCCAGGATGTCTCACACCCACTAGCCAAGATCAACTTGGAATAAACTAGAAGCATGAGTACTATTCATTTTTAAGCAAATGTGTCTCTTCCTGAAAAGCTACTTAAACAATGTATCCATCAAAGAGGAAAGATTGATACATATAAACAATGCAAAGAAGCAAGGGAAAGGGAGCCCAGGAATGAAGTCTTAGGTAAAGGGGTACATTGGTTAACCTGGCTTCTCCTAGACCCTAGCAGTGCAGAGTAAATTTGTATGTGGTTACAAAGTTCTGCTGGTGGCTCAATTGAGAAAGAATCCATCTGCAGTGCAGGAGACCCTGGTTTGATCCTGGAGCAAGAAGATCCCCGGGAGGAGGAAATGGCAACCCACTCCAGTATTCTTGCCTAGGAAATCCCATGGACAGAGGAGCCTGGCAGGCTGCAGTCCATGGTGTTGCAGAGTCAGACACAACTTACCAACTACACCATCACCACCACAATGCTCTCCAGGGCCTCAATCCTGTGGGCACTTGGCATGGTGCCCTCTCTATTCTGTCTGCATGTCAACCATGCCCCCCACCAAAACAGACCCAACATGCAGTGAGGAGAATGGGGGCTCTGGGAAAGCAGCCGCTCCCTCCCTCACTGGTCCCATTGAGAGGGATGTGTGCTCCTGCCAGGAGCCAAGAAGCGGCCACCATGGCCTCTGGACAGCCAATTTTGTTTCACAAAGGCAAAAATTCAGATGGAAAATTATTATGCGAATTTCTCAAGGTGGTTCTGTGACAAAACCAACAGTAAAATTCACCTTTTCTCAATGCCACCTTCAATGCCAGACCTCAGATTAGAAAGGAGTAAGGACCTGAGACCAGCCCACACCTCGTTTTCATTCCCATTTTATATACTCTCACAAATCTTACTACTGTTCTTTTTCTAATTCGCCACCCTTTTTCACACAGAGCTGAGTTCATTATTCTGTTAAGCTAAAGAAGAGAGAGGGAATAAATAGGTTGATAAAGTAAGGTTGAGAGAAAAATGATTCAAGTAGTTTGCAAAATAGCTGGGCATCATACTTTAAGACAACATTGTCTCAATAATTTTAATGATTTATTATAGATTAAAAAAGTTTAGTTTCTAAAAACTAGTAAAGTGCTTTTTTAAAAAAAAGTTTGACCTTGCTGCATGGCATGTGGGATCTTAGTTCCCTGACCAGGGATCAAACCCACACCCCCTGCATTGGAAGCTCAGCGTCTTAACCACTGGACTACCAGGGGAGACCTGAAAAATATGTTTTATTCTCAAATCTTTGATGGGCTCTATATAGAGAAAAGCCTCTCCCTGAGTGATATTCTCAACTAAGGCATCAATGAATAGACAATCAGTTTGAAAACCAGAATAAAACTTATACTCAATCTATTTCTCCAAAATGAATCCAGGTGTTTTTTTTTTTTTTAATGCTTTCTTTCCGCCAGCGACTAGAATGACCTAAAAACAGAGATACTGAGATATGCTATTCAATGAACGAGGACTAGATTCTTCCATAGGCAAAATCTATTATTCTTCCCTAACAGAGCAAGAACTATGGATCAACAAAATGCTAACGTATATTACACAAAGGAATACTATTCAGCAATAAAAGGGGAAAATACTGATAATGCTACAATGTAAATGAACCTCAAAGACATTATATTAAGTGAAAGAAGCCAGTCACAAAAGACCATGTATTGTATGATTCCATTTATATTAATTGTATAGATAATTCTCCAGAGACCAGAGGTAGATTAACAGCTGCCTGAGGCTGGGGAAGGAATGGGAGTCAACTGGAAGCAGGCATAAGAGATCTCACTCAAGATGAAAATGGACTAAAACTGGATTGTGGTGACAGTCATGCAACTTGCTAACCTGGGTGGAGCCACTTCAGAGAAAATGATGTGCATGGCCTCATTTTTGTGACATTAAATGATTTCCTGAGACTTGCCACAGAAGAGACCCCAAAGCAAGCTCAAATAACAAAATTCTAAATTTGTTTCTCATTTAGCAAAGTAGACTATCATCTTCTTACATACTTTCCCTCTGCTTACGGAAGATGACCTTCGTTTGTTTACTTTTCATGGGAAGCTTGCAACTGTCTAAATACTGGAGTTTCACTTGAAGTTGGCTGCAGAATAATTTACTTTGGGGTGGTCAGACACAATATCCAAATGTTAATCCACAAAGGGTCAAATTTACTTAAGCCATGACTTTCAATCCCGTTTTTCTCATTTGGCTAAAAAGGAATTTGAAGGTTGTTGTTTTTTTCCCTAGTCTTACAACACTTATGGATAAACTTTTCTTTCCATTTTACATGTATTTGTATTTCATAAAATCTGAAAGCCTCATTTCATCCTTTCCTTTTAAAATATCACGCAGATGGATGTGTGTACAAGGATTTCAACCTTGTGGGTAACAACAAAATATTCTTTTAGGGAAGAGAATTGGGTAGCTGGGAGTTTACCCTGTTTTTTTAGTCACTAAGTGGCATCTAACTCTTCTTGAACCCCGTGGACCAGAGGAGCCCACCATGCTCCTCTGTCCTGGGATTTCCCAGGCATGAATATTGGAGTGGGTTGCCATTTCCTTCTCCAGGGGAATCGCTCCAACCCAGGGTCTGAACCCACATCTCCTACTTGGCTGGTGAATTCCTTACCACTGAGCCACCTGGGAAGCCCTATTCTGTTAGGGATGCTAACTTTTCAGTATATATTCTTTAGCACCATTAGAATGTTTACTGTGCATATTATCATCCACTGAAAAAAAATTCATGTTTTACAGCTTTACACTTAAATTTGGTAAACCTTAACTAAGTTAATAACTTTTTAAAAAATGTAATTAAAATATTCTAATCACTTTTGTCCAAATATAATAACAATGAAATACTATAAGAACTCTGACCAAGTTTTAATGCATAATTAAATAAGAAAGTTACTTGAAGTCTTCAGTCTCTCCATCTCTAAAACAGAGCTATTATGAAGACTGATGGAATAACTTTTGTAAGATGCAGAATCATTGAGATGGAGTTTTGCAGAGGTAACTTACCCTTGGACAGAAGTAAAATGAAGTTCAGCTGCAAAAGCAATAGATCTCTTTGTCCTGGACATTTGTTACTTACTCATCATTGGATCATTTAGGTTGAATTGGACTTGACTTATGGTGATCAATGATGTCATTTTGTATTACGGGACCAAATTCATTCTTGGATCCTTGGGGACCAAGTTTAGCATTAAATATGTTTGCAACAGCAACTTCATAATCCACCTGTCAATTTATTCCACTGCCTAGTCATTCTCCTGCCTGTGCAATTACTTTAGCTGAAGAAACTGTAATAAACATACCTTAAAATTGTGATGGCACATTACATTTCACTTACTACTTCTATCAACACGTATTTCATCACATTCGACCCTCATAGCAACCCTGTAGGGGAGGCAAGAAAGACATTACTATGTCTGCTTCAAACAGTTATAGTTGAATCGCCCAACCAGGAATCGGAGAACTGAGATTAGAATCTAGGTTCCCCCATTCTCCTTCCACCCAGTTATATAGATTTTACAGTATGTATGTAAAAGTTCAGAAAAGGGTGTGTTTGTGTATAAAGTCTGTTTTGTTATATTAGAACACAAAGACCATGTGTCGACTTTATCATTTCTCAGTTGTTTTTTCTTTTTTCTGAATGGAATTCTCATGGGCATTGTTTCATCTGCTTTTTGAACTTACTTTGGCAATTACATTACCTAAATTCACATAGGTAGCCGACGAGCGTTCTTGTGCAATGGGCACCATTCATTTTCATAGTCTCATTTATGACTCACGGATTTGTGTGGGCGTTGAAGAGAAACATCTAAAGAAAGAGGAATGGGAAAAGATTTCTTTCTATATTTAAATATAAGTAATAGAAAAAGGCTGAGCTAAGTTATAAATAACAGTAACGTGAAATATTCTCTGGAAAATCCATGGCAATAGCATTACTGCTGCCTGGGAAACGTGACCACTTAAAACTCTGGTTTGAAAAACTGGCTTGTTGTAAAACAAATGCTTTTTTTACTGTTATTATTCCATCAGGTCATCGTCCTGAAATATTCCAGGTTTACAAGTGTAATAATTGGTTTTATACAGTCCAGCAATGCAAGATGTGTGGTTTTTAACATGTATCATGTATGAGGAAGAGTGACTTGGGATATCATTCGATGAGTTGCTCTGGGTGGAGGTGGAGTCTTATTTTTGGCAGCAAGATGTGAAGACACGTTTATTATTTCAAACATTAACCAGTTATTGTATGACAAAGAAAATATTATTAGGTTCAAATTGCCATCATTATTATTCTTACACCCATTGATACAGGCATTAAATAGCACACTCAAGATCAGAATCTGGAAACTTGGACAATATCCACAGCACTGATGTGATTTTGTTGGAGTGCTTCTCAAGACTGACCGAACTTAAAAGTAATTTAGCTCACTTTGGGACATTATCTAACTTGTTAGCAGAAGAAATCACCTAATCTGGAAAGGAAGCAGATCACAATTTTGTGTAAGTGCTACAACCGCATTTCTTCAGCTTACAAGGAAAAATACTTGCTCACAGGAAAATTTTTCACACTCCTTTTATTCAGTTCCAACTTGCAGAGTCATCTTGCTTCTAAAATGGTTTCAGAGCCAGAGATGGGAGGTGGCCACACCAGTAAGAAATTCCTTTTGTCTTTGAATACATGTCTTTTTAGAACTGGACCCCAAAGGCCAACTGTGTAACTGCATTCTAAATTGTTTTTTTTCCATCAGATATATTTAACAAGACTTAGCATCCATTTGAAGACTCCACAGGAGTTATTCTAATAATCATGAGCAGTGTTCATAAATAACTTCCACCCCTTCTGTACAGATGTTCTGAAAATACTGTCAGGAAGG
Source organism: Oryx dammah (assembly GCF_014754425.2). Lineage (NCBI taxonomy): Eukaryota > Metazoa > Chordata > Mammalia > Artiodactyla > Bovidae > Oryx > Oryx dammah. Next base: position 49,916,845 of record NW_024070186.1, read on the forward strand.
CATAAAAGGACAGGTGAAGTGGGACTATTCAAGTGTGAATGAACTCCTTCCACTTTTCTTTTCTCTTCTTCAAGATTGATTTAGCTAATCCAAGCTAAGTTCAGTTCAGTTCAGTTACTCAGTCGTGTCTGACTCTTTGCGACCCCATGAATCGCAGCACGCCAGGCCTCCCTGTCCATCACCAACTCCCGGAGTTCACTCAGACTCAAGTCCATTGAGTCAGTGATGCCATCCAGCCATCTCATCCTCTGTCTTCCCCTTCTTCTCCTGCCCCCAATCCCTCCCAGCATCAAAGTCTTTTCCAATGAGTCAACTCTTCACATGAGGTGGCCAAAGTACTGGAGTTTCAGCTTTAGCATCATTCCTTCCAAAGAAATCCCAGGGTTGATCTCCTTCAGAATGGACTGGTTGGATCTCCTTGCAGTCCAAGGGACTCTCAAGAGTCTTCTCCAACACCACAATTCAAAAGCATCAATTCTTTGGTGCTCAGCCTTCTTCACAGTCCAACTCTCACATCCATATATGACTACTGGAAAAACCATAGCCTTGACTAGACGGACCTTAGTCGGCAAAGTAATGTCTCTGCTTTTGAATATGCTATCTAGGTTGGTCATAAAAGGAAAGCTAATTATTTTGTGTTTGAGTTAATGTGAGAGCTTACATTATATCCTGAAATGTTAACCAACATCTGAGATATTTACCAACCTATTATTGAACATATACATAAGCCTATACATATATATATGTGTATAGGTATATATATATATATATTTATAGGTATACATGCCCCTGGAGTCTCCTCACATTCAGTTCAGTCACTCAGTCGTGTCCAACTCTTTGCAACTCCATGGACTGCAGCACACCAGGCCTCCCTGATCATCACCAACTCCTAGAGCTTGCTCAAACTCATGTCGTCAGTGATGCCATCCAACCATCTCATCCTCTGTTGTCCCCTTCTCCTCCTGCCTTCAACCTTTCCCAGCATCAGGGTCTTTTCCAATGTGTCGGTTCTTCACATCAGGTGGCCAAACTATTGGAGTTTCAGCTTCAGCATCAGTCTTTCCAATGAATATTCAGGACTAATTTCCTTTAGGATGCATTGGTTGGATCTCCTTGCAGTCCAAGGGACTCTCAAGAGTCTTCTCTAACACCGCAGTTCAAAAGTGTCAATTCTTTGCAGCTCAGCTTTTTTTATAGTCCAACTCTCACATCCATACATGACTACTGGAAAAACCATAGCCTTGACTAGACGGACCTTTGTTGGCAAAGTAATGTCTCCGCTTTTTAATATGCTGCCTAGGTTGATCATAGCTTTTCTTCCAAGGAGCAAGCATCTTTTAATTTCACGGCTGCAGTCACCATCTGTAGTGATTTTGGAGCCCCCCAAAATAAAGTCTCTCAGTGTTTCCATTATTTCCCCATCCACAAATTCTTTACCACTACACCACCTGGGAGGTGCTGCTGCTGCTGCTGCTAAGTCGCTTCAGTCATGTCCGACTCTGTGTGACCTCACTGACGGAAGCCCATCAGGCTCCCCCGTCCCTGGGATTCTCCAGGCAAGAATACTGGAGTGGGTTGCCATTTCCTTCTCCAATGCATGAAAGTGAAAAGTGAAAGGGAAGTCGCTCAGTCGTGTCTGACTCTTAGCGACTCCGTGGACTGCAGCCTACCAGGCTCCGCCATCCATAGGATTTTCTTGGCAAGTGTACTGGAGTGGGGTGCCATTGCCTTCTCCGGGGAGGTACTTCTACATATATATAATTATATATTGTATATAACTGTACACACATGGCTTTTATCCTGGGAAATGAGTTATAGTGAGCAGGGCTACTATAGGGAAGTGTTAACACTGAAAAAAATTGGCAAATATTATGGAAATATAAATGATCAGAGCCACAGCATGCAAGAAATCAGAGATAAAAGTACACATTCATAAAAGAGCATGCTAATGTAAAAACCAGGTAAAAATGGAGATCAGAAAGCTGAGTAGTTAATTTGTAGTTTAAAGGGAAGTCAGGCACTAAATGTTTGAAAGTCAGGGCAGGTAGGTATGACCCAAGACCTACAGGACAAAAGCAGGAGGTACAAATCTAATTCTGAGGGAAGATCTCTTATACACTCCCAGGAAGATGTGGACTGGACTCTCCCATGCAAAGTCTGTGATCCTTTGACTGCTGAGTAGATGTAAGATCACCTAAATGAATTTTGTTCCCAGGATAAATTGGATTACACATAATGGCTGTTCGCCTATGATTTCTTAAGCTCAGTTCTATCTCTTGGTTAGTAGCAAATGGGCAAACTGAAACGTGGCTAAGGACAGTTGATGTATTTAAAGGTCAGGAGAAAAGCACCCCACCCCACACCTCAGAGGTGGAACTGAGTGCCTGCGTTGCAAGAGCCTGGGGAGGTTGCTATAGCAATGTGATCACATAGCTGGAATCATTTGTGTACCTAACAGAATTTGAATTTCAAAGTCCACAGGAAGTACAATTAAAAGGACTTTCTTTGGCTTGCTGCATGTTTACAAGGCAGCTACTTAATGGATCAGATTGCATGTGTCTAGCCAGCCCTGAGAACCTGGGTAAGGAGAAAGCTGATATTACTGGCACCCTGGTGCTTGCTCGTTATAATAAGAAGGGGACTGGGGCTCCTAATACTGAGGATGAGGGGAAGATGAGGGAGCATTTACAGACACTGAGCTCAGCCTCTATGTGTGGGCAATCGTGACGTTTCCATCTGTCACGGGTGCCTGCCATCAGAGGAGGGCTCACCCTGCAGATTCCAGGTGGAGAGTTGTTGAGCACAAAGGGAAGGGAGGCTTCCTCGGTGGCTCAGCAGGTAAAGAATCTGCTTGCAATGTAGGAGACACAGGAGACGCAGATTCGATCCCTGGGTCAGGAAGATCTCCTAGAGGAGGGCATGGCAACCCACTTCAGTATTCTCGCCTGGAGAATCCCATAGACAGAGGAGGCTTGCAGTCTGTGGTCCATGGGGTTGCAGAGTTGGACACAACTAAAACCACTGAGCACACACATGCACAAGGGAAGGGGTTATCAGAGTTGAAAATGAATGGGAAAGGAGTTAGAGGGTGGAAGGTGGAAGAACAAATCCAGCATGCAGAAATCCAAAACACAGGTGAGGTTCCCAAATCCACGTTGTAGGATAGCTTACATATCAAACGTGAGGCAGGCAAAGGTCAGGACAGAGGCAAGCGGATGTGTCAGAATCGCGATTCTGAGACGGAGCACTTGTGTCTGATCCAAGGATTGTCTCATCCCAGGGCTCTCTGTTTATTCCTTGCCAAAGAAAGAGCTATACTCCACCAGCAAGAATGGATTCTGACGTGTATTTACAGGTCTTTTGTTGTTTAGTCACTAAGTCATGTCTGACTCTTTGCAACCCCATGGACTGCAGCACATCAGGCTTCCCTGTCCTTCACTATCTCCCAGAGTTTGCTCACATTCACGTCTGTTGAGTCAGTGATGCCATCCAACCATCTCATCCTCTGTCGTCCCCTTCTCTTTCCACCTTCAATCTTTCCTAGCATCAGGGTCTTTTCCAATGAGTTCTTCACATCAGGTGGCCAAAGTACTAGAACTTCAGCTTCAGCATCAGTCCTTCCAATGAATATTCAAGATTGATTTCCTTTAGGATTGACTGGTTTGATTCCTTGCTGTCCAAGGGACTCTCAAGAGTCTTCTCCAACACCACAGTTTGAAAGCATCAATTCTTCAGTGCTCAGCCGTCTATACGATCCAACTTTCACATCTGTACCTGACTACTGGAAAAACCATAGTTTTGACTAACAGACCTTTGTTGGCAAAGTAGTGTCTCTGCTTTTTAATATGCTGTCTAGGTTTGTTATAGCTTTATTGATATCAAAATATGACCAATACCCAGGGATTAGCTTAAGACAAAATGGGGGAAACAGCATGCCTGCATCCATTTCTATCAGCATCCATAGGAATTACAGCTAAAACAGACCTTGGAAATATCCTTATCGAGGTGTTTTTTTTTTTTTCAGATGTGCAGTGTTACAGGCCACCCCTAACTGCATGGAAGGGTGGGAAAGCAAATATTTAGATTTACCAGTATTTATAACAGACATGGGCAGGGGAAAAGCGCTTAGAATGGGTATTGGGCTGGGTAGTCTGTAAATCTGGGATGGCAAGTGTCAGCGAGTGCTCCATGGCTCCATCTCCGTGGCAGACAAACCAGCTGCTAATCAAACAAGCTTGGATGTGGCCTCAAAACTCTTCACCACAGTTTTCCATTCAAATCCTACCAATTAGTCAATTCTGGTTCATGAGATAAAACCTATTTGTTCTTGATTATTTTCAGCATTTATGGTAACTCTGAGGTATGACAAGAAAGCTCTTTTAATAAAGATAATAATGTGGCTTAAATATCCCAATCCTAGACACAGACTGTGGCACACTGCGGTCCATGGGCTCACAAAGAGTCAGACACGACTTAGCGACTGAACAAGACATACAGAAAGAGCTGGTTCTTGGTCCGAGTCTTTATTTTACAGCTGAAGAAATTGAAGCCAAGAGTAGCTAGGACACTTAATCAGTCACCCAAAGAGCTAGTTGAACATGGTCCCTTTTAAAGCAGTTACCTTGAGAGGCTTTATACTTTTTTCAGGCTTGCTGACAGTACTCAGAAGTTCTTCTTTTAGAATGTCTCTCATTTAGCTAATGAGCTGCTAACACAAGAAAATATAGCTCTTCTATTTTGTAGATGCCTTCTGTCTTCTTCCCCATCCTCTGCCCCCACTAACCAATGCTACCCAGCTCACCTACTCATTAATTCAACAGAAATGTGTTGAGAATGAGTGCACCAGATCCACTGTATGATTTGACTCCAAATGGCTCTGGCCTATTTTGGAAAATCAGATGTACTCCTGGTCCTTTATGTTCAGCTGACTATCTCCCCACCTTCCGCTCCTCCCCTCCGCCATCATGCTAAGACTGGTTCATGGAACAAGCTGCCCATTTTAGGTAGTGTTCTAGAGTCAGTACTGCTCAGTGGAACTTTCTGTGATATTGTAGATGTTCCAAAATCTGTACCACATGCAGCACTTACACTGGGACTAGTATAACAGAGAAACTGAATTTTTTATTTTAACTAATTTAAATAGCTACACATGGCTAGTGGCCACCATGTGGGAAAGTCCAGTTCTGGATCTTTCCTCCATTTCTTCCCAAATGCATCCCTCTTTGTCTTCCAGATGTTTGTCTCAACCCCAGTTTTGATGCATAGTTCTCTTCTCTTCTCTAGAGCCCCCATGTGGTTGCTTTCATCTCATTTCTTCACTGACTCAACCGCACTGTTCTAGTTTTGGTGATTCCACGATTCAGAGGGAAATGTTCTGTGCTCTAGCCCCAGGTCTGGGAACCTTCGGGGACTGGTCCCCTCCTGATCACCACATTCAAGGGGACAAAGAGATTCAGATGTTTGCCATCCTGCTAGAGACATTCAAAATAGTGTCCTGAGGGCTCTTTCCCCTTTCGATTGGAGAGTCATGAAGCTAGAAATTTGCCCTGGATCCTAGGATAGCTTTATCTTTGAGACTGAGCTCAATGGCACTACAACAAGTAGTCCATGGAAGTCTTTCCCTCTGTACACATAGCACACTTCGGAAACTAGACTGGATGACAATTCTCATTATTGACACTCTGCGTGCATGTATGCATGCTAAATCGCTTCAGTCATCTCCAACTCTTTGAGACCCCATGAGCCATACATACCCTGCCAGGCTCTTCTGTCCATGGGATTCTCCAGGCAAGAATGCTGAAGTGGATTGCCAAGCCCTCTGCAGGGGATCTTCCCAATCCAGGGATCAAACCCACGTCTCCTACGTCTACTGCATTGGCAGGCGGGTTCTCTACCACTAGCGCCACCTGGGAAGCCCCCAGTTGACGCTCTACAGCACCTCAAGCACTCAGTCACCCACTAGAAAGAAGCAACATTTCATGGTATAATGATCCACTCTGGTGCTTTTCATGGATGTATATTTGTCTGAAGATGCAGAGTTCTTTCAATAGCCATTGTTGGAACCTGAGGTGTCAGAGGTGAGAGAGGGGGTGTTTCTGCCAGGATATATGTCCTGGAGCTTTAACCTTTCCTAAGCAATGTAGCATGATGAACAGCGTATGAAGAGGAAGCAAACCACTTCACTTACCTCAGATAGGAATGTGGGCTTGCACACAGAGGGTTTTCAGTAGCAAACCTGTGCCTATGAGCTGGTGAGAGTTTGGACTGAAATATTTTTTTGCCCCTGGAAGTTACATAACAATTCAGCAATAACCCTTCATGTAGGTAGAGGCATTGTTAATAAAACTATTAAATTCTCCGGAACTTAGTCCAAAGGCCTCCATCTAGGCCGGAGACATCCCTAGTGGCTGAACTGGCTTTGGGGCTCTCAATATGGAGAGAACAGAGAAGACTTGGGGAGAAGAGGAGGTTGTCTTTGGAGGGAGCGCAGTATTCATGAGGATAAGCCATTTTTCCTCCCCACCCAAAGAGAGTGGGTCCTGGTTCATTACCATGCCTTGAGGACTCCTGCTTAAACATTGAGGATAAGAAAGGAGGTCCCACAAAAGTTTGTCATAAAGTTTGGGGTTTATTTCAGAAGGAAAGACTTGATGGTCTTGTTACTTGTTTGGCTGTTGGCTGGGCCACTGAGTCCCAGGCTACCCATTTGAAATTGACTGGTGTTGTTTTGGGGACTCCAAAGAGATCCAGTGCCATAGTCCTTTGTGTCCTAACACAGAAAGAATTCAGCGAAAGGGAAAGTTATGGATAAGAAGGGATTTATTAAAATAGGACACTCATGAGGTTTACAAGTGGGTGGATAAGCGAGCCATGCCCCCAAAACTTACTGGGCTACAGTTTTATAATCAAAGGAAAAGTGGAGAGGAGGAGAACTTCTTTGTCTTTCTTGCATAGATGTCATGTTTCCATCATCAGCTTCTCTTCCACATTGAACAAAGGAGTTTTCTTGTCCCTGTATGGTCAAGCTAGTCCCACAAATATTGTCTCCTATGTGTGCAGAGAGCATGTCCTAACTTACTGAGCTCACTGGGCAGGATGTGGGTTTCATGCCACCATTGTTTTATTGTTTGGGAGCATGATCTGGTGCTTTTGTCATATGGTTTTGTTGCAAAGCAAGACTGCTTGGTTTTGTGGTTAAGCAAAACTGTTTTCTTGAGTAATCATTAACTTACAGGGGTCTCCCATATTTTTTTCTACTTACAATCCCCTAGTGGGATTAACTATTTAATCAGTTACTTTGTCCCTTTACTCTGTCCCTATCACAAATTCTTGCAGATGGGCAAAGAACCCTGGGGAGAGGTAGCATGGTAGATGGAGTTGGGGTGGGATGGGGGGGAGACAAGAAAGATCTGATCCAAGCCTTCAGGCCCAAGGTTCAGAGGCTAGGGAAGGAAGAGGAAATTGGGGCTGCAGGGATACAGGAATGCTGAACTTGGAGTACAGTTGAGGAGCATGGGAGGAGGTGTGTCTCCCAAGTGCCACCAAAGCCAGGAGTTGCTCAAGTGCCTTGGGAGTGCTGACAATGGAACTGGATCAATGGTAACAATTGGGAAAGGGGACCAAACCTCGATGCACGCTCTTGCTTAAGGAAACAGCTTCCCTCCTCTGCAGAGCTCAGGAATAAGAGGTGAGCACTGAAGAGGGCAGACCACCCCACTGCCCCTCCTCCAGGCTCCTACAGCCACAGGTAACCCTGAACTCAGGGAAGGAGGAAAGGTTTGAATGAAACATGAGGGTGGAGTTTTTAAATGATTAGGACTGAGTTTTAATAACTGGGTCATGTTATTTAAATTACTGAAATGAGGCGGATTTACAGAGTTGGACTAAGGTAACATGAAGGAAGCCCTTGAGCCAGAGCAGCAAAGCATAGATGGAGACAGATATTGAGACAGTAATACCATTTCATGAATGCACCTGCATGGGTTGATTAACCCATCACTGAACTGGTTAGACACTTAACTGGCCTTGGGGTGCAGGTGCTGGGTCTCAAAGCTATGGGCTGAGTGCTGCACTAATAGCTGGGTGCCCTTCAGCATATCCTGTGAAATCTCCTAGTTCTCAACTTTCTGTTTGGAAATTGGGGTGCTAATATATCTTAAATCACACAGTTATGAGACTTACATGAAATAATATCTGTATACATTCAAAAATTAAAAGAAGTCGCTCTTCGCAGTTCACTCCTCCATGGGTCACCTTTGTCCAATCTCCTTCATCTTAGCTCCAGGGTTTCTGCCTCCTGGCCTGATCCTGACTGCAAAGGTCCTCCCAGCTCCCGTGTCCCTGACTACTAATGACATCAGCGTCTTTCCTGCCTCAGAGTTCTCCCAGACCCCTCTCCACTCCATGTTAGATTTGTTTTCCCTTCAGGCTCTCAGTAGTGACCACCAGACATCTCTTCTTTTTGTCTCAACAACTTTTTGTCTTCCCCTTGAATATCCTGGGCCCCTGAGTTAGCACTGCCACTCCAGGAATCGTCCACATCCCTTAGGGACCCTCTGGGAAGGGCCGCTCTAGACCCCTACCCAGGTCGCTGACTCTTCTCAGCCACATTAGCCTGGAAAATTCAGGCCAGCTCAGCACAGAGCTCTGCTAGCAGATATTTTTATTTAACTGAGATGTGGGGACTTCCCTGGTGGTCCAGTGGTTGGGAATCCACCTTCTAAACAGGGGACTCAGTTTGATCCTGATCAGGGAACTAAGATCCCATGTCCAACAGAGCAACTAAGCCCACGACCTACAACTTCTGAGCCCCTGTTTCTGGGCACCACAACGAAGATTCCTCGTGCCACAACTAAGACCCAAAATAGCCAAATAAGTAATAATTTTTTTTGAAAGCCTGAAGTATAACTTATCTAGGACCTCCCTGGTGGTTCAGCCATAAAGAATATGCCTGCAATGCAGTAGATGTGGGTTTGATCCCTGGGTCAGGAAGATCCCCTGGAGAAGGGAATGGCTACCCACTCCAGCCTAGAGAATCCCAAGGACAGTGGAGCCTGGCAAGGGGTTGCAAAGAGTTGGACAGGACTTAGTGACAACAACAAAATAACTTATCTAGAGTCAGGTATACAGAACATATATGTACAGCTTGATGGACCTTTACATAGGTATATACACATGCAACCACTATTTAGGTCAAGATTTCTTTTAAAATTCAGTTCAGTTCAGTTCAGTTCAGTCACTCAGTCGTGTCCGACTCTTTGTGATCCCATGAATCGCAGCACGCCAGGCCTCCCTGTCCATCACCAACTCCCAGAGTTCACTCAGACTCACGTCCATCGAGTCAGTGATGCCATCCAGCCATCTTATCCTCAGTCGTCCCCTTCTCCTGCCCCCAATCCCTCCCAGCATCAGAGTCTTTTCCAATGAGTCAACTCTTTGCATGAGGTGGCCAAAGTACTGGAGCTTCAGCTTTAGCATCATTCCTTCCAAAGAAATCCCAGGGTTGATCTTCAGAATGCACTGACTGGATCTCCTTGCAGTCCAAGGGACTCTCAAGAGTCTTCTCCAACACCACAGTTCAAAAGCATCAATTCTTTGGCGCTCAGCCTTCTTCACAGTCCAACTCTCACATCCATACATGACTGCTGGAAAAACCATAGCCTTGACTAGACGGACCTTAGTCAGCAAAGTAATGTCTCTGCTTTTGAATATGCTATCTAGGTGCTCATAACTTTTCTTCCAAGGAGTAAGCGTCTTTTAATTTCATGGCTGCAGATGCCATCTGCAGTGATTTTGGAGCCCCCCAAAATAAAGTCTGACACTGTTTCCCCTGTTTCCCCATCTATTTCCCATGAAGTGATGGGACCGGATGCCATGATCTTCGTTTTCTGAATGTTGAGCTTTAAGCCAACTTTTTTGCTCTCCTCTTTTACTTTCATCAGAGGCTTTTTAGTTCCTCTTCACTTTCTGCCATAAGGGTGGTGTCATCTGCATATCTAAGGTTATCGATATTTCTCCCAGCAATCTTGATTCCAGCTTGTGTTTCTTCCAGTCCAGCGTTTCTCATGATGTACTCTGCATAGAAGTTAAATAAGCAGGGTGACAATATACAGCCTTGACGTACTCCTTTTCCTATTTGGAACCAGTCTGTTGTTCCATGTCCAGTTCTAACTGTTGCTTCCTGACCTGCATACAGATTTCTCAAGAGGCAGGTTAGGTGGTCTGGTATTCTCATCTCTTTCAGGATTTTCCACAGTTTCTTGTGATCCACACAGTCAAAGGCTTTGGCATAGTCAATAAAGCAGAAATAGATGTTTTTCTGGAACTCTCTTGCTTTTTCCATGATCCAACGGCTGTTGGCAATTTGATCTCTGGTTCCTCTGCCTTTTCTAAAACCAGCTTGAACATCAGGAAGTTCACGGTTCACGTATTGCTGAAGCCTGGCTTGGAGAATTTTGAGCATTACTTTACTAGAATGTGAGATGAGTGCAAATGCCCAAAAAAACTTTTCTGTGCCCCTTCCCAGTCAATAAACTCTTGCACCAAAGGTAATCAGCATTCTGACTTTGAACAACACTATAGTTGTGTTTTGCCTGTTTTTGAACTTAAAAGCTGAGCACCAAAGAATTGATGCTTTTGAACTGTGGTGTTGCAGAAGACTCTTGAGAGTCCCTTGAACTGCAAGGAGATCAAACCAGTCCATCCTAAAGGAAATCAGTCCTGAATATTCATTGGAAGGACTGATGCTGAAGCTGAAGCTCCAATAGTTTGGCTTTCTGATGCAAAGAACTGACTCGCTGGGAAAGATTAAAGGCAGGAGGAGAAGGGGACGACAGCAGATGAGATGGTTTGATAGCATCATCAACTTAGTGGACATGAGTTTGAGCAAGCTCCGGGAGTTGATGATGAACAGGGAAGCCTGGTGTGCTTCAGTCCAAGGGGTCGCAAAGAGTCAGATAGATACAACTGAGCAACTGAACTGAATTGATAATGCACAGAACCATAATGTGTATCCTGTTTAGTATCCAACTTGTTTTGCTCAACATACTGTCTCTGAGTTTTATCCATATTGTTGCACGTACCAGTGGTTTTTTCCTTTTCCTTGCTGAGTAGTACTCCACTGTATGAATATACTACAATTTGTGTGCCCATTCACCTTGATGGCCATTTGAGTTGGTTTCCATTGGGGGCAATTATGATGAAAACTGCTAAACACATTCATATAATGTGTTTTCTGTAGGCACATGGCACTCAGTTCTCTTGAGTTAATACCTAAGAGTGAAGTCAGTGGGTCCTGCAGTGGGCTTCCCAAGTGGTGCTAGTGGTAAAGAACCTGCCTGCCAATGCAAGAGACCTAAGAGACACAGGTTCCATCTCTGGGTCAGGAAGACCCCCTGGAGTAGGAAATGGCAACCCATTCTAGTATCTCTGCCTGGAGAATCCCATGAACAGAGGAGCCTGGCAAGCTACAGTCCATGGGGTCGCAAAGAGTTGAACGTGACTGAGTGACTTATCAAGCCCCACAGTAGGTGTGCGTTTAGCTTTAGCAGATACAGGGGCATTTAATGAATGCTATTCATTCCCATACATAAATGAATGGAAGAATGGCACTTTAGTGCCACGGCTAGCTTTCATACACTAACAGAGGAATCTATGAATTTGTGGTTAAAAGGAGTTTGTCCCAAATAAAACCTTTTAGACAGGGCTGTCAGTGTTTTCAGGGCAGAGCATGATGCTTTCAGGGCAGGAAGGGAAAGAAGCTCCATTGAAAGACCCCCAGGGAGAGGTAGGTCAGAGCCAAGTGAGATGGGGGCTGGGAGGTGTTTTCACACAGAACTGAGAGCAGGGATCTGGCACAGACTTGTGACCTACACATGTCTGTGCCCACAAAGAGAGCAGTAGAATATGCTTCCAGGGATTCTCTGTCATGTTTCCTAATTGGTTGCCTTCACCTTGGGAGTCTTTAGTCATAAAACATTTAGCCGCCCAAACATTATCAATTCAGCCCTATGGATAATGGATCAGCCATGTAACCCACAATGAGTGCAGCTGTCAGTCAAGGCCGCCCTGGAGAACACAATGGGCCCAGAGTCCTGCCCCCTCCCTCGCTGTTTCAGCCGCCCCACCTTGCTTAGACACCCAGTGCCACCCTGCCTTCTCCAAATATGACAGGCCCTGAGCCCCACTCCCTCAGTTGCAGCTGCGCTCACTTCAGTATTGACAGCCCACTCCCACGCCCAGGAGTGTTGGAGTATTTTCTGAATTTCAACAGGGAACTGTTGGGAGGCGGTAAATGGATTGTGATTAATGGTGGAATTTCAGACACTGGGCAGAGGGGAAGTTGAGGAACAAGCAACGGAGACATACCAGTCTCCCTGGATCTCACCTGCTTTGCCTTTGCACATGATGGATCCTGTTGATAACACATCTCTGCACTTTATGGTTAGACTTAAATTTAAAAATCTTCAACCTGCCTCCCATGGCTCTTTTTAAAATTTAATTGATTATTTATCTTTAATTTTTAACTTTTTATTTCATATTGGAATATAGCTGATTAACAATGTTGTGATAGTTTCAGGTAGACAACAGAGTGATCCAGATATACAGATACATGTATCTATCTCTGAGCAACAAAACTGTGGTTTACAATTTCTGTGCCCCAGTTTCCTCTTCTGCAAAATGGGGATACTAATAATTCCTATCTCATAGGGTTATTGTGAAGATTAAAGAATCTAACGTGTGCAAAGATTAAAGAATCTAATGTGTGCATAATCTAGGATTATAAAGATGATGAAGACTTGTAAAGTCTTCATGATTTAGGATTATAAAGGTGATGAAGACTTATAAAGTCTTCGTGTACTTTGATTTAAGAGTGCCACTTTTGAGTCAAACAAACTTAGGTTTAAACCCCAGAGGTACAACCTTGAGGAAGCTACTCAGCTTCTTTAAGCTTCCGCTTCCTCATCTGTAAAATGGGATGATAATGAGTGTCTTCTGAAGAGAGTGGTTGTGAGACCAGAGTGCTCGGTGTGGTCCTGGCATTCAGTAAGCAGTCAAAAAGTAGTCATGGCTGTGGTTGAAATCATTATTGTTTACACAGTCCCCAAGGATTCGTTACCTTGAGACCTTGAAGAGATGGCAAAAGGCTCTTTTGGAAATGTGGAACTCACACTCTGTACTGATAACAGATTCACAAGAAAAAGTATAGACAAAGGCCCATGAAAGAAACATGTGCATTTAATGTTGGTCCCTGTTTCCTCCCACAAAGCAGCATCCTTAGCTGGGAGGGTTGGGCGAGCCACCGCAGCTCTGGTCCTGGCCAGCCAGCATTCAGGGATGGTGCCTGCTGCCCTTGTGCTGAGCCAGCTCCTGACATCCTGGTTCGGAGCCCAGGGGCTGAGTCTTAGTCATTGCTCAAGCTCCTGGCCCTCCGTTCTGGCAAAAGGTTGGGTTTTACTTGTTGACAGGGGGTAAGGGGCCTCAGAAGAGCCACTTTGTGCAGATGGTATCAGCTCCATGGCCTGCTGGCACTCTCTGCTTTCTCCCAGGGTACAGGCAACATGAGATGAGCTTCAAAGCCTACCTGGGAGAGGAGGTGGGGGTGGCCTTGAGTCTGTGTGGAAAACAATCCCCCATTTAAGCCCAACCAGACACTCCCTGGGACTATCATTCCCCACCAACAGCCCCTGGGACAGTTCAAGGTTGCTGGTCACTGCGCCTCGCTGCATAGTTACTTCATGCCCAAGATCTAAGACAGCAGCAACCCCACCTGGTCCTCCCTCAGCACACTGAAAGAGACAGGAGAGTTATGAGGCAGCTGGAGTTCCCAGGGGAGATGACAGACGCCAGAGGATGAACTTTGCTCAGCGTCAGCCAGTGAGTAAGCAGAGGACCTGAGCCTCAAGTCATTTTTCTAAGTCTCAGCTTAATTGTCTTTTCTCCAGGCCCTGCCTGGCATGACCCCTGCTGACCTCCACACACACAACTCACTTCCCACTGCCACCGACCCTGGCTTCCTTACTATTCCTCAGACAAACCAGCCCTTTCCTGCCCCTGGGCCTTTTCCCTCCATGTGTTTCCTCACCTTGGCACTTCCATGTCATTGGATCTCAGCATACAGGTCACCACCTCCAAGAGGCCTTCCCTGATCACTCTAGAGTAGCGTTTACCAGTCACTCTGCAGCTCATCCCCCAACTCAATGCCTTCGCGTCTTTTAGCCCAGTCATCTTGGTTTGTTTTTGTCTCCCTCATTAAGGCAGTTTAGGAACTGTGTTCACTGCTGCCTCTCAGCACGTAGCACACAGCGCTGTCCTCAGCCTGGGGAAGCCAAGACCCTCGCACTTCGCACTGAACTAATGTCCCTGCAGCTGTGCCCTCCCCTGGGCTGAGGAGTCCACAGGGCCAAAGACATGCCCACCCGGAGCCCACCACCCCCTCTTCTAGACTATACTGGGGGCACCCAGGACCTAGGCGTTCCCTGGCCACACGGCCCTACATTCACTTTCAGGGCCTGCATGGACCTCGTCTTCTCTAAGGCAGGTCACATCCCGGCTGCAAGACTCGAGGCCTGAGGGTGGCCCAGGGACAGCGTGTGCAGTGGAGTCCCCCTCAAAACACTGGGCAGATGCAGCAGGATGGGGGGGAAACAGGGGCTTCCAGCTGAGGGCTAGAGGGCTGCAATAGGAGGTGCTCTCCGTGCCCCTGAGTTTTAATGCACAACTCCAAGGAGCCCTAGAACTTCATTTGAACCTGTTCTTCTAGGTCACTGTGAGGGTGTATTATTGAATAGTTTCTTAGTTTGATCTATAACTCAGAATTTGGACATAGACTCTGTGGGTCTCTGATTACTCTTTCACCCAGAGCCTGACAAATATTAGGGTGGATCTGCCAGCGTATAGCAGACAACAACTAAACATCAGCTAAATAAATATGTGAGCAAACAAGGTTTAGGCCCACCCAGCAGAGCTTCTAGGGCTTCCCCGGTGGCTCAGCAGTAAAGAATCCACCTGTCAATGAGGGAGCTGCAGATTTGATCCCTGGGTCAGGAAGGTCCCCTAGAGAAGGAAATGGCAACCCACTCCAGTATTCTTGCCTGGAGAATCCCATGGACAGAGGAGCCTGGTGGGCAATAGTTCATGAGGTCACAAAAGAGTCAGACAGAATGAGCAACTGAACAACCACCACCAGAGCTCCACTGTGGCAGCTAGGGGCAGTCTCACAGAGTGAAGCTGACTGTCTGAGTCAGTCTGGACACACACAGCCCAGGTGCAGAGCTAGAGCCACGATGGGTCAAATCAGAAGCCCGGGGGTGACTATAGGACGGAATCAGCCTCACTAATGAACTCACATTAGAACTGTAGCCAAAATAACCAGCCATTGCTAAGGTGGCCTAGAAGGCAGCTTTGAGCTTTCCTTTGGATTTAAGTCCTCCACTCTGCCTTCAGCCATTGACCACATACGTGTTTAAAGCAAGGCATTAAGGTACCCTCTGGCATATAGCCAGCTCCATCATATTTTTCTAGAAACTAGGAAGCTTGTGCATAAGCCCCAGGAAGATAATAAATTAACAAAAGAAGAAAAAAAGAGTTAATTCCATAAAATGCAGAAACTGCTAAGTCAACTCCTTTAAAAACATTTTAGAGACTTTAAGGTCAAGAATTAATGGTCCGGTTACTTCAAAGGAATCAATTTATTTCTTCAGCATTCACTTTCAGAATCAATCATTTTGCGTCACCTAGAGGACTTAAGAAATTGAACTTGAGCGCGCATTACTGTAAAAACACTCATCAGTCTATGTATGACTTCCAGCTACTACTGGAAGTGTCTTTTTCACATAAATCCCAAAGATAGTTGATTTCATGTTGCTTTGCTCTAAATGTAACAGCTGGTGATAATGTGGTGCTACAGAGGCATTCTAAACAATGGGGAGCAAAGTGAAGGGCTTGTGGGAATCAATTCAGACCCACAAACATCTAGACAGAACCTGCACAGGTGCTGGCAGGCGCATTCAGTATCACTATGCAGCGCTGGCAGCCAGTTCAGGAAATGCATATAGAAACACACATTTCCTTTTCCCTCTGCTGGCTGAGTTATTCCTGCAAGATGGGTTTGTTTTGAGTCCTGAATTATTTAAAGATTTATGCTGAAAATTTAGAGGGCAATATTTAGAGACCAGTGTACCTTTGGTCACATTTGTTAGGTTTCTCCTATGTAAAAATAATCAATTTAACCTAAAGGCTGATGCTAATGACCCAAACTGCAACAAATAGTTTGGGTGACCTTGGACAAGTCACTCTACCTCCCCAAGCTTCTGTTTGGATGGATGATCTGTAAGGCTGCCTCTAATGCTAAGAGTCTAGAAAACTCCACGTGAATCAGCACCACCTGTTTGGCTTCAGAAGCCAGGCCCTCTGCATGGACAAGGGAGCATTTACCATTGGGCTTTTTGGCAGTTGCACACCCAGTGAACAGTGCTGGGAGCAGATTAGTAAGTGCACCTTGGATAGAGAAAGCTTTAGTAATTCAAGCTTTTAAGCATCCTATTTACAGAGAAGTGGCTCTGGATTAAATAAACATTGAAATTACACACTCATCCCAAATTGGATTTCCATGCTGAGTGTCATTACTGGAGTGGAGGAGAGACAGCTACAGCTCAAGGTTTCCTGCTCTCCTTAACCTTTAGTGCTAACTGGATCAAGGTTAAATTCCCCTAAAGTGTTAGTTGCTTCAGTTGTGTCCTGCTCTTTTTGCCACCCCAAGGACTTTAGCACACCAGGCTCCTCTGTCCATGGGATTCTCCAGGCAAGAATACTGGAGCAGGTTGCAGTTTTCTCCTCCAGGGGATCTTCCCGACCCAGGGATCGAACCCAGGTCTCCCTGATTGCAGGCAGATTCTTTACCACTGAGCCACTGGGGAAGCCCAAATTCCCCCAAACTGCCACATAATTCACACGGCATTTGACTGGATGCGATGGGAAACCTGAGTGGGGCTACTGCTCATTGCAGGGGTAGGGGGTGGAGGGTCTAGTGATCTCACCCTAAATTTTCACTGACTTCATAGTTGACCTTATGAAACTCTTGTTCTGTAACCACTAAGGAAGGTCTTACCCTTCCCTAACACTTTATGTAAATCTATTGCTTATTTCTAATGAGAATCAGGTCAAAATTAACGCTCCCACCAGCCTCTAGAGTCACCAAGGTAGAAATGTAGCAGTGGTTCCAGACCTCAGCGGCAGGTAGGAATCACTTGCAGGTAGGAGCTTGACAATTATCAATGTTGGGTCCCACCCAGGGACTCTGATTTAATTGGTCTGAAGGTAGCCTGGGCTTTAATCTTAGAAGCTCCCCAGGCATACTAGTGCACATCCAGGCTGAGAACCCCTGCTCAGGGAGAAAGTCAAATGGGGTATACTACAGACATTGTGAGCCACCCCAAAGTCATTCATGTTCGATGCCTTGTCCTCTCATTAAAAAAAAACTAGAGGACTTATCCAGCGGTCCAGCAGTTAAGACTCTATGCTTCCATGCAGGTTCCATCCCTGGTTAGGGAACTAAGATCCCAAATTCCACAAAGTGCAGCCAAAATGTGAAAAACAAACAGACAAAAAAAACTCGCAAGATAGAACATTTTCCTCCCCAGACTGCTTTATAGCTAAGAAGCCCATGTGACCTAGTTCTGACCAATGAGATGAAAGTAGAATTGGCTGGGTGGAGAATCCAGGAAAGCTTCTGAAGGGAGACTTTTCTTCCAGCCTCTTGCCCTTTGCTTTTTTTAATGTCTTACTGCCAGTGATATAGATGTGCTGAATGGGCTGCAGAAGCTGTATTACAGTGAAGTGGACAAGAGCCAAATGCTAAACATAGAGGTGGCAGATCAGGAAGAGGGAAGGTGTCTGAATCCCCACCACACCACCCTCAGCCCCTGGCCTCTACCAGTGTACTTTCCGACTCTATGAATTTGACTACCCTAGGTAACTCATGTAGGCTTCCCAGGTGGCGCTGGTGGTAAAGAACCCACCTGCCAATGCAGCAGATGTAAGAGACATGGGTTCAATCTCTGGGTTGCAAAGATCCCCTGGAGGAGGGCATGGCAACCCATTCCAGTATTCATGCCTGGAGAATCCCCTGGACAGAGGAGTCTGACCTGCAATAGTCCATGGGGTTGCAAAGAGTCGGACACGACTGAAGCAACTTAGCAAGCATGCACAGTATTTCATATAAGGGGACTCAAAGAGTACTTATCTGTACCTATAGACTGTGACTCTTAAACCAAGAGAAGCTATGTGTTTTTATTGCTGTAGGAGGCTCTTCAAAAGGTCTGCACTTTGACAGAACCATCTGGAGAATATCTACTTGATGGCTCTTGGAACATTGTGCAAATATGTAGCTACCCTTCTGACCCCAGTCCACCTCACCAGAGCTGGCTAGGTTAAAGGCCTGGTGTGCCCAAGGGTATAAGGGTAGGAAGCTGAAAACAGAGTGGTGTAGAACAGGGCTTCAGGAAACCTCAGGAGCTTTATAAAGAGATGTGACCTCGGAGGATGTGATCTTAGTAGTCATTTATAACTGGCCCAAAAGTCTATATGGCTGGGGTGGGAGTGGGAAAATTATAGCTTCTCATACTGCCTTGACAGCCTCACCTCTCTAAATCTCTACCCACACTTCCACACTAAGAGTGAAGAGACAAAATATTAACGCTCTTTATGTTACCAGCTCCTAGCAGACCATCTGGCAGAGAGTAGGTGCTCACTAAATGAAGGAACATTGGTCCTCATGGTCTGCTCACTCTCATCTACATGTACCGACCTCCTTGACCCTTTCCTGTGTGGTAAGAATTTTAACCTGTTCTACCATGGAGCTGGTGTTAAGAAAGAGAAATGGGAAAGCAGCAGGAGAAACTTAGGGGCTGAGGGAGGTGACTTTTTGTTTGTAAGCTTATGTCTGTCTGCTGATGGCAGTAGTCCAGTAAAGAGGGAGAGGCCGAAGATTCAGAAGAGAGAGAGGAGAAACCAAGGGACCAGGTCCTGAGCGGATGAAAGGGGCCTGAGTCAGGGCATGAGTGGAAGGTTGACCTTGGAGAAGAAAGAGAGCACTTCCTCCACTGACACAGGAACTCAGATGGGCCCTATGTCAGTAGATGTGTATGTCTGGCTTCCATTTTCCCTATAAAGTAGAATGTGATACCCTCAGCTGAGAATAATAGTCAGATAAGAGTACAGAAGTTTAAGAAAGAGGAGCTGGTATAAACCCACCATGACTGTCTTCCTCTTTTCCTATTTTCTTCCATGGTTCAGCTTTGTTCATGACCTGCTAGCAGGCTTTTGATGACTAGCATAATTATTGACTTCAGCCTCCTTGGCCTGGATTGTGAGATCTGATCAATCTCTCCAGCTGTCTTAGTTGTCTAACCCCACTCACACAGAGAATGGGCATGGAGTCACTGTCCCGGACTAAATCACAGTTAAGTTCATTCAGTTTCTCCTCTGTACCTCAGCATCGCCTGTTCCTACCCTTATCCTGACAATGGCAAGGGAAGACAAAGAGGCTATTTGGGGCTACAAAAGGTAAAATTTGGGAAATTCAGTGAAGTCAAAATAAGACCATCCAGATCCTGAAAATAGTGGGACTGAGAGAAGCAAAAGTAAATTCACATTTTTCAGAGAAGGCAATGGCAGCCCACTCCAGTACTCTTGCCTGGACAATCCCATGGATGGAAGAGCCTGGTAGGCTGCAGTCCATGCGGTTCCTAAGCGTCAGAAACGACTGAGCGTCCTCACTTTCACTTTTCACTTGCATGCATTGGAGAAGGAAATGGCAACCCACTCCAGTGTTCTTGCCTGGAGAATCCCAGGGACGGGGGAGCCTGGTGGGCGCCGTCTATGGGGTCGCACAGAGTTGGACATGACTGAAGCGACTTAGCAGCAGCAGCTACACATCTTTTGGCAAAGCCTCCAGTGCTTCTATTGATATAAGATATACACACACACACATGCATATATATATATATATATACATATATAAATACGTGTATATATATGTAGGTATGTATGTATTTCCTTTGGCCACATTGTGTGGCATGTAGAATCTTAGTTCCATGACCAGGGATCAAACCCATGGCCCCTGCAGTGGAAGCATGGAGTCCTAACCATTGAACCACCATAGAATTCCCTTTATAAGACTTACAGTAGAAACAATAATCTTAATATCCTAAGATTATTGTAACTTTATCTTAGTTAACCTCAGCCCATTCTACACATTGACATCACTGGAGATGTCCTACAATATGGGGGTGGGAGTGTAGGATGTTGGGAAGAAACTAGGAGGAATGAGGAGTGAAGTTTTCCTCTAGGCCACACACAATTCTCCAGGAATACCTCATAGAACACTTCTGGGAATCTCACACCAGGCAGGGAAGCAGAGCCATCTACAAAGAGGGGCTGAGGGGGAAATGAGCACCATCTTTCTAGAACCAAGAATGGGGAGGGGCCTGATCATCCATCTGGTCCTGGAGAACCACAATTCTTGGCATTAAACATAGCCCAGAGGAAAAACCGTGAGGCTCACAACTTGTGTACAGAACTGACAGAAAACTCTGGCCAGAATCATTCAGGAAATCCCCATGCCTTTCTCTTGCTAATTCCATGTCCACTGTAATTCCCAGCCTCTTGTCACTTTTGTTTATGTTTCTCCAGGGGTGTCTTCACCCTCCAACTCCCCACAGTCAGAGCTTGTACATCTCAATGCAAATTTCAAATGTTTGACCACACTATTTTTTCCATCAAAGTGACTAATACTCATAGCACTAGAAATTTGGAGTTTTCCTTGAAAGAAGGTCTTGTGATACAGGCCTTTGCAAAACAGTGATTTTGACATTATGGGATTTTACCCACAGAGAAGACTGCTATTTATTGAGGAGTTAAGATTAATGAGTTGTCATGTTCTTATGATGGGAAAAAGGATAGATGATTTTACAATCCATATTCAGTCTTTTTCCATTAAAGTGTAAAATCATATGCAAGAGCATCTGGATAACCTCAAAACAGTGGGTGGCCAGAGTACTGGAAAAAATGAAAAGGAGGATGTTGGAATATAGGCCTGGGTCTGTTGAAAAAAAATTGCGTGGGTAACTTGACGTAATGGGAAACATCCTACTTCATTTGGTAGAGGAAATCCAGTGTTTCCACCCAGGATAGTGAGAGAGAATTCTAAGGAATTTAAGTTATATATATATATATATAAAGGGACTTCCATGGCAGTCCATTGGTTAGGACCCCTTGCTTCCAATACAGGGGGCATGGGTTCGGTCCTTAGTCAGGGAACTATGATCCCAAGTGTCCTATGGCACAGCCAAAAAACTAAAAGAAAAAGAAAGGAAGGGAAGGTGAAAGTAGAAAGAGAGCAACTAAGGTGTTGTAATGCTAAACATATACACCCTTGGGTCACAAGCTCCTCTATCACTGGGCACCTAACCAACCACTCCTCCCTAGTACACACATTTGTCTTTGTTCACCCTTGGCTTTCTAATGATTTCCAATGGATTGTGGTTAGAATCCTAACAGGTCTTATCCAGTGGTCTTCGGTCAGGATCAAAGTGAAAGACAAGCCAAAAACCCCATTTGCTCTCACTCTGTTTGAAGTACCTCCACATCAGCCCAACTTTCCACTTATGCTACTGACTTTAGATTTCTGGATGATGGACATAAGAAAGAAAGTGATTTTGTTATCAAGCATCCTACATAGCTTTGGTATCATCCCCAAGATCTGACATTACGTGCTGTCCCATTTGTGAGCTCATTAATCTCTGTTCTCCAGTGGGAGCTGTAAAATTACAAAGACCTGCTCAGTGGAGGTCTGTAATAGCTGCCCAATGGCAGCATCACCAACCTCAGGCATACTTGCCTGAGCAGAATGGGATTGCATATTAGGGGGCAGGGAGGTCAGGTAGCAGGGGGTTTGAGCTCATCAAAGTACAGGCTTGTTTAGAATTTATTGATGTGTTGTTAAATGTGTTGCAGCTTTGCCTAGTATGATGGCTGTTTATTTATTGATTTTTCAAAAAAGCTTTCAATATTGTGGTTTGTTTATCAGGGAGCTTTGAGCTGTTAAAAGTTGACCTCAAAATTGATGTAATTAACTGATTTTAGTTTTCTCGGTTTAATTGATGTTGAATTACAGACAAAAAAAATGTATGGGGGTGGGTGTAATTTTCTAGCTAGTTGGATGTCGTTTTGGGGTTTTATAGCCTTCTGGTTACTCAACAATAACTTTCCAAATGTTAGCTCTGCTTTGATTATTAGCTTTATGATGATTACTTTGCCGTTATGCCTAATCAACAGCTGTGCGGAAACTCATTTTAATCATATTTTTCCTGCTAGAAATAAGCAGATGAAGGATAATTACTGCTGAATAGCTCCAGAGTTCTGATTGGCTGCTTCCTGTCTAACACTGTCAAAAAATGGAAACTTAAATGTAAAACTCTCATTTTAACTTTCTAAATAAACAATAAGGTCTTGGCCTTTTTTTCAATTCAAAAGGCTGAGAAGGAGTTGCTCATTTCTCTACCCGAGACCAATCATCTTCCAAATCAGGGTAACTTAACTAGATTAAGTAAACTAGATTAAAGGTGTTCTTTACAAGACATGACTTAAGCAGCCAGAGTTATGAAGGATGGCAACATTTTTTAATCTCCAGAATTTAAGCATTAGACTTCTTTCCACATATTTCACAGACGCATCAGAAGTTTCAATGAGACCAGGGCTGGGATGGCTTGGAAAGACCATCTAATCCTGGGTTTGCCTGTGGACCTGGAGGTATATATATACATGGACATATTTCTGAGAAACAGAGTCCAACCTTCTAGAGAGTCCCAAAGAGACCATGACTCCTAAGAAGTTTAAAATCACAGAACAAACCTGGCTCTCTCACTTTACAGAGATGGAAACCAACAGGTCTTGGAGTCAGTGATGGCAGAAAAGGTGTTAAGAAGAAAGCTGGTACCTCCCAGCACCTCCTTGCCTCTCAGAAGGTGTACCACTTCCCCCAGCCTGGCATCGCTGTTGTTGTTGTTCCGTCACTAAGTCATGTGTGACTCCTTGCAACCCCGTGAACTGCAGCATGCCAGGCTCCCCTGTTCTCCACTATCTCCTGGAGTTTGCTCAGCTTCAGGTCCATTGAGCCATTGATGTCAGTGATGCTATCCAACTATCTCTGTTAGCACCCCCCAACTGAAGGCTCAGAACCCCCTCATGGCACTGCCCTCTGCCCTCTGCTCTGACTATAAACTTGGGTGAGGCTGTGATGTGCAGTGAAACCCATTGGAGAAATAGGCTCTTCTAATCTAAAACAGTGACAATAGAAGGCAATAGACAGCTGGTTGTTTCCATGCTACGACTGCTATTGCACACAGAGAAGAATCTATGAGCCATGGCTCATTCCAAAATGAAACAGCAAGTGTATAAACCATCAAGGACCAACTGTGCAGTTAAGTGCTGGTCTTTAGATTTAAACACTTTCATGACCCCAAAGAATATCATGCTTTTAATAATAACAAATAACAGCTTGAAAAACTGTTGAAAATACACCCATATAACTTCATTGAATTTATTTAGGTTTCAGATGCTATTGATATTTGATTACGAAATGCTCTTACAAAATTGTAATAAACATGGAAAGAATAGTTAAAATCTTCATGGTCTAGGATGTTTTACATGAAGAAGATCTGCAGAGCTGATATGCTTTAAAGTACTGCTATGCCAACTTTATGTATTAGAATCACGTGGAGAGCTTGATAAAACATAGATTTTATCATCCTGGGCCCCATCCCGGAGGTTCTCAGTCAGTAGATGTGGAAAGGGGCCTAAGAACTTGATGAGCCTGATGCTGTTGGTCCAGGGACCACATTTTCAGAACCACGTGTCTAAAGTTCATTTTTTACAGACATGGAGAACAGACTTGTGGTTGCCAAGAGATTGCAGGGGGTTGAGGGAGGGAGAGAGTGAGAGGTTGGGGTAAGCAGAGGTAAGCTATTACACATGGAATGGGTGAACAACAAGGTCTTACTGGATAGCACCATAGAGAGAACTACTATATTCAGTATTCTGTGATAAACCAGAGCAGAAAAGAATATATGAAAAAAATACATTAAAAAATATATAGGGGCTTCCCAGGTGGCATTAGTAGTAAAGAACCAGCCTCAATGTAGGAGACTTAAGAGACATGGGTTCAAACCCTGGATTGGATGTATATATATATGTGTATGTGTATATACACATATATATATATTTATATGTGTGTGTATGAGTGTTCTGTGTGTGCTAAGTTACTTCAATCATGTCCAACTCTTTGAACCCCATGGACTGTACCCCGCCAGGTTCCTCTGTCCTCTGTCCATGGGGATTCTCCAAGCAAGAATACTGAAGTGGGTTGCCATGCCCTTCTTCAAGGAATCTTCCCAACCCAGGGATCGAACCAGAGTCTCTTATGTCTCCTGCACTGGTAGGCAGGTTCTTTACCACTAGCGCCACCTTACATACAACTGAATCACTTTGCTATATGGCAGAAATGCACACAACATTATAAATCAACTATGCTTCAAGAAAATAAATAAATGAAGCTCATGTTTATTAACTGTTTCTAGTTTCATAGTACCACCTTCATACTTACCTGTACCACTAACCTTCAAACTAAACCATTCTGAAAGACCTCCTGTTATCTAGCAACCATCCATCCATCTGCCTTACATTTCATTATATGCACACCTGCCCCTGCCCCTGTCTCCACCCAGCACTGTGGACTCCTTCAGGGCAGGGGCAGAGGCATTGCAGGATTGTGTTCCTGTTTGTGTCTCCCACAGCATTGTAAAGCTTGTTGTCTTGATTTCTAATGGAACAAAGTTCAAAATAAGGGGGATTGTCCACAGGATTTTAAGAATTCATTCTGGCCCTCAGGTTTTATGAGTCAAAGGCTGTCTCTTGGATCTGGCCTTTGCTCTCATCTCCATGGCAGGTACCAGCTAGCTGATCACAAAACCCATTTCCTCCCATCAATCCAGTGTGCACAGCTGGTTTGCATTTCCCAGCCTGTCCTGCAGTAAGACGTCACCATGCAACTGATTGCTAGTCAATAGATGTCCATTACCTCCAGGGCTGGCCCACAAGAACTACCCACCCACGCCACCCACCCACAGTTTTCCAGCCCTTTCTCCTGCCACTGCTGATGCTGTACCGCTTCAGTTGTGTCCAACTCTGTGCATCCCCATAGACAGCAGCCCACCAGGCTCCTCCGTCCATGGGAGTTTCCAGGCAAGAGTACTGGAGTGGGTTGCCATTGCCTTCTCCGCTCCTGCCACTGGCTTTAGGCAAATCAGCAGATAAAGCGATGATGAAGGACCCTAAGGTGAAAGGAACCTGGGTTCCCAAATCGCTCGGGCACCCTTTTAATCCTGCTGCTGCTGCTAAGTTGCTTCAGTCCTATCATCATGTAAATGGCTTCTGTTGGCATAATAAGAAATTCTGTCACCAACCTGTCACCAACTGACAACGCTTACCTGTGTTGGGCTTCCCAGGTGGTAAAGAATCCACCTGCCAACGCAGGAGGAGGAAATGGCAACCCACTCCAATATTCTTGGCTGGAAAATTCCGTGGATGGAGGGGCCTGACTGAGCGACTAAGCACACGCATACCTGTATTATACGCAGCCCATATCCCGTGTGTGTGCTAAGTCATTTCAGTCATGTCCTATTCTTTGCAACCCTATGGACTGTAGCTGCCAGGCTCCTCTGTCCATGGGATTCTCCAGGGTGAGAATACAGGAATGGGTTGTCATTTCCTTCTCCAGGGAATCTTCCTGATCCAGGGATTGAACCTGGGTCTCTTATGTCTCCTGCATTAGCAGGTGGGTTCTTTACCATTACACGCAGCCCACATCTTAGGACTAAGGAGGGATAAGAACCATCTAAGTTAAGTACCTCTTTGTACACATACCTGTTCATGAGACACCCCCAAAATGCCTACACAGGCTGAACTTCTTCAGGAGAGGGGTGTCAGAGCCATCAGGGCCATGATAGCTGTAGTCTGGCTGCAAGTCTCTCCTGACATGAGAGGAGGGTTCAGGCTCCCTGACCCTTGTTCTGGCCAAGGGAGGTTGGGAGGTTTACTCACTGCTTGTGTAGAAAGGCCTGAGGCACTAGGGAGAGCCTGATTGGTCTGCACTCTGAAGGGCCTCACTGAGATTCTTCAGAGATCCTTGTGAGAAAAAGAACTGAAGAGGAACTAATCATTTTGCAAGTGTCCTATGTCCAGGCATTGTAGTGGACATTTTACATGTCTTTTAAAACTTCATGTAACATCACTCTTTAAGTAGGGACAAGGAGATTCAGACAAAGTGAGTCTTTTATTAAGTCCTTTGGACTCCAAAACCAAGGTTTTTTCTAACATGTTGTTTTTGCTTAATTGCTCAGTCTCGTTCATCTCTTTTGGACAGCCCTGTCAGACTCCTCTGTCCATGGGATTTCCCAGGCAAGAATATTGGAGCGGGTTGCCATTTCCTTCTCCAGGGGCTCTTTCTGACCCTGGGATTGAACCTGCATCTCCTGCTTGGCAGGTAGATTCTTTACCACTGAGCCACCTGGGAAAACCCTTTTCTAACATACCATGTAACATCTCTAAAACCTATCCTAGAAACATGACACTTGGGAGACTGCAAACCCCATGTGACAGACATTTTTTAAAAGCAGCAAACCCCCAATTTTGGCTTGGGCAGAATGTGCTCAACTACTCAACTATATATCCCAGATCCTTTCCAGCCAGGGGTAGATGGATACACAACTCATCCTCGCCAATATGTTATAAATAGAATTGTTTAGGTAGAGCTTCTAGGAAAACTCCTTTCAGTAAGAGCAGACACAGCTAGAATATACTTTCTGTTTCTTTATTTTCATGTACTTTTTATATTTTGCCCTTCTTTTTCTTCCTGCCTGAAATTCAGATGTGATGTCTGGAGACAGAGCTGATGTTTGTAACCATGAGGCATCAGGATGTCATCCCAGGACTGCTTCCCAGTTCTGTGCTGCTTCCCACTGTATTTCTTTTACATGAGGTAATAAGAGCAACAACACATTTGTTTAAGCCACCATTTCTGCAGGTTTCCTATTTCTTCCAGTTAAGTAAGATTCTAAATGTGAACCAGTCTGAACTGAACTCTCGGAACCAGTCTACTGCAGAAGCAGTAGTAGATTCCTGACTCCTCTCGCTAAAAATACATATTGGATCTCTTGGCTCCTTTTGTGCCTCAAACCACATTCTCTAGAGTTTCCCTGGAGGGTCCCTAGAAGGATAGGGACTGGAGTATGCAGGCTGAGATCCTGTGCCTTAGTGAACACCAGCAAAAGGGTAATGTTGCCTGTGGTTTGTACCCTAAAGGGAGCTTCACTAGCCTCCCACTGCAACTGAATTCCCCTACCCCACCTCCTGCATGAAACCAGTTCAGTTCAGTTCAGTCGCTCAGTCGTGTCCGACTCTTTGCGACCCCATGAATCACAGCACGCCAGGCCTCCCTGTCCATCACCAACTCCCGGAGTTCACTCAGAGTTGCGTCCATCGAGTCCGAGATGCCATCCAGCCATCTCATCCTCAGTTGTCCCCTTCTCCTCCTGCCCCCAATCCCTCCCAGCATCAAAGTCTTTTCCAATGAGTCAACTCTTCCCATGAGGTGGCCAAAGTACTGGAGTTTCAGCTTTAGCATCATTCCTTCCAAAGAAATCCCCGGGTTGATCTTTAGAATGGACTGGTTGGATCTCCTTGCAGTCCAAGGGACTCTCAAGAGTCTTCTCCAGCACCACAGTTCAAAAACCCAGAAAAGCACTTATATATACATGCCTAAATAGCCAAATCATGGCACATGTTATTTCTCTTTTAGGTAATGGTTTTTCATCTTCTCTCAACTAATCAAGATTCTCCAGCTCCATATGAAGTTTCCAAAGGAGTCCAACGTGGTTCTAATCACACAAGTGACCTAGCAGTAGTAACAATAGTGAGGCATTGTGCTTTGCACAGCTTCTTGAGCAGCCACTAGTCCCAGGAAGCAAAGCTAAACAGTCTGAGAAGACTGTTTATGAGACATGTTTGAAACACCCCTGGGGATTCGCCAAATAACTGGAGTAAACTATCCCAAAACTCAGACTCTTAGGACAATAATAAGCATTTGTTACCTCCTGGTTCCTACAGGTCAGGAGTTCAAATGGGGCACAGCAAAGCTGACTTGGTTCTCCTCCTCAAATTCCAGGGCCTTGGCTGGAAAACTCAGAGGCAGGGAACTGGAATCATTCTTTCACTTGTCTGGAGGTTGATGCTGGGCGCCCTACTGGGACAGTCAGCCAGAGCATCGACATGACGCTTCTCCAGGTAGCCTTAGCATGATTCCAAGAGTGAGTGCTGCAAGAGGTGAAAGTCATATCATCTTTTATGACCTACTGTTGGAAATCATCCAGAGCCACCTCTGTTGCATACTATGGGTTCAAGAACCATATACCCTACCTCTTGATGGAGGTATGTTAATGTCACATTATAAGAGCATGTGAGATGGGAGATATATATATGTATGTATATACAGATAGATAGATAAATATGCACTATTCTTTGCAGAATATAATCTACCACAATGTTGAAACAATTTGGGTGCCTTACTTTTATACCAGGGGGTGGAGGTGGGGAGGAAAGGCAAGAGGTAGGAAAATATGGTTATTATCATAGACCTGGGGAAAATTGAATTACCTTTCAAATTTACAGTTATATATACTCTCAGGCTCTTGCTGTCTAAGTCAGTGTGGGCTGCTATAATGAAGTACCATAGCCTGGGGGTCTTATAAACAACAGAAATTTATTTCTTACAGCTCTGGAAGGTGGGAAGTTCAAGATCAGGGTGCCAGCATGGTCAGGTTCTAATGAAGGCCCTCTTCAGGGTGGCAGACTGCCTTCTCATTTTCTCCTCATGTGGTAGAAGGAAGCCAAGAGAGCTCTCTGAGGTCCCTTTTAAAAGACACTAACTGTTCCATTCATGAAGGCTCTACCCTCATGATCTAATTACCTTCTAAAGGCTTTGTCTCCAATATCTTCACACTAGGGGTTCAGTTCAGTCGCTCAGTCATGTCCGACTCTTTGCGACCCCATGAATCACAGCACGCCAGGCCTCCCTGTCCATCACCAACTCCCGGAGTTCACTCAGACTCACGTCCATCGAGTCAGTGATACCATCCAGCCATCTCATTCTCTGTCGTCCCCTTCTCCTCCTGCCCCCAATCCCTTCCAGCATCAAAGTCTTTTCCAATGAGTCAACTCTTCACATGAGGTGGCCAAAGTACTGGAGTTTCAGCTTTAGCATCATTCCTTCCAAAGAAATCCCAGGGCTGATCTCCTTCAGAATGGACTGGTTGGATCTCCTTGCAGCCCAAGGGACTCTCAAGAGTCTTCAACACCACAGTTCAAAAGCATCAGTTCTTCAGTGCTCAGCCTCCTTCACAGTCCAACTCTCACATCCATACATGACCACAGGAAAAACCATAGCCTTGACTAGACAGACCTTAGTTGTCAAAGTAATGTCTCTGCTTTTGAATATGCTATCTAGGTTGGTCATAACTTTTCTTCCAAGGAGTAAGCGTCTTTTAATTTCATGGATGCAGTCACCATTTGCTGTGATTTTGGAGCCCCCCAAAAATAAAGTCTGACACTGTTTCCACTGTTTCCCCATCTATTTCCCATGAAGTGATGGGACCAGATGCCATGATCTTCATTTTCTGAATGTTGAGATGGTTAGGGGCTTCAATATATGAACTTGGGGGTGATATAAACATTTAATCCGTCATACCTGCATTTATTCTAAATCTTTAGACTGTAAGAACTGCTATACACACTTTACATTATAATGACCCACAGTTCTCAGTGTCTTTTTTTGTCCCAGCTCCTCCTTCAAGCTTCAGTTTATAATTCTCCTCTTTAGTAGAGCTAATCTCCCCTCCCCAGGGGAGTACTTCCTGATTCTACTCCTTGCCCTCTTTGCCAGGCTCACAGAATTCAAGACATCATTTTTGTAACAGCTAAATACTTACATGATTCCCAGTTGACAGTAGTTAATATCAAATGTTGGTGGGGCAGTATTTAATATTCTATTCTCTGATGTTCTTTTAAGCATCTAGTATTTAAGTGTAAACTTTAAATTATGTCTAGAAGTATCTATTGACTTACTGTAACTACAAACCCACGATGTAGTAAACATGCTCAGAAGAGCTTGCCAAGATGTTACTTCTAAGAGCGTATTAAGGAGCTTTAATATTTTATTTTGGATTATGCAGATAAAGTTTATAAACAAGATTGTTAAAAAATAACAGGGATGAGAAGGCTTTCTATCTCTTTATATCTGAGTAGAGGGAATAAAATGGGAGTTAATATCTCCACCACATTAGTTGAGGACTGGGGCCATTCCTATTCTCTCCAGGTTAATACAGAGCCCCCCCACCCCACCCCCCCGCAACCCCACATCACTTCTCAACAATGATCAACATCTACTGAGAGCTTATCATGGACCAGCCACTTTACATACATCATCTCACTGAATTCTCATCCTGAAGAAGATATTATTATCACAGTTTCACTAACTGTGTAAACCAGTGGCAACACTTGGATTTGAACTCATATCTGTCTTAATTCTAAAACTCACATACTTTCAACCACCCCACACACTCTGTCTACTATGCTATGGTAGGTCATGTGCTAGAGCCTTGTTAGGGTCAGCAAGGAGTGTACCAGGCAAGCAGCCGTCCACCAGGACAGGGCTCTTACGCTTTCCCTACTAGGGATGGCAAGGTCAGAGTTCAAATCCTAGTGGGTTTTTTTTTTGCAACTTTGAACAAGTCACTCTCTTGAATCTCACTTTCTTCTGTTTGAATCTATACATTATATAATATATAATGCATGTAATGAGCATTTACTCTGCACTAAGCACTTTGGGTTAGCTAATTTAATCGTCACATAAATTAGATTCTATTATTACTCCCATTTTATTGAGCAGGAAACAGAGGCTTGGAGCAATTAGGTGACTTGCTCAAGGGTCCAGAACTAATGGTAGAATCAGATTTAAATCCAGGTGTGCCTTATACTCCTAACCATGCAGCATAATTGTCTCTGCTAACACTTTTCTCATTTGTCTTGTTAAAATGAACAAAATGATATATGTGCAAGCATTTTTGTAAAAGTTAAGCACGAAACAAACGTTGTGTTTCCAAGCTGTTTTTAGTCTGGTTATGGTAGGAAAATTGTGCTGGAAGAGGGGCTCTGTGGGAATAAATGTCCCCATAAATAGAGGAATCTAGAATTCTGGCGCCAGCACCACTATATTCTCTGGAACCAAAGACAGGCAGCCGGAATGCTGTATTATTAGATAGTTCCACTTAACAGCATCCATTTTGTTCAGCTTTAAGAAAAAGTAAATCATGGTTAAATGTCTTTCCAAATCGCTTTAATTATAGATTAGCCTTGTCAATCTTAATAAAATTGTGCCCTGTGTTTGAGGTTTATATATGGTAAAGTGCTCTAAAGTGATTACTTTTATTTCCCAATCACATCATTTAAAAAATTCTTATATTCACAGCTTGATCCCTTTAACTCCATTCTTACTCACTTTTAATCTGACTCTTGTCTAAAACTAAATTATGGCTCCATTATACTGAACAGTTTAGATGTCACATTAGTGACATTGTCATTGATTTTATATTTTTGTCCAGGTAAGTTGATTTTAAGCAGAAACAGTGCTTAAGAGATCCAGCACTAAAAAAAGTTCATTTACTTCCAAACAACCTGCTCTTCTTATTATAATAAGATGAATTTTTAAGAATTAAGAAATCTTCAAGATTCCTGATTCTAAAGAATGCTCTTAATTGATGGCGAACAGCATCACCAGCATCACCTATTTTCTTAATTAGACTTAGACTTAATTAAAAAGTAGTATTTGCCTAAACTATATAGGGAAAATCCAGTCTATAGGAAATCAGCCTATATAAGAGAATCCTAACTCCTCAAAATATTAACTGGAGTTTCGATTAAGAATGAAAAAAAAATGGCAGTGGAGAGAGTTCCTTGGTTATGCAAGTTAGGAAAATTCTACTTCATATTGTTTCCTTCTTAGAGAATCACAATGTACTTAATTCAGGCTCTAAAAACTCCTGAAGCAGTGAGACATAATTTTCTATAACTGGGCATTTCCCAAACTTACTTGACCACAAAATGCTTTTTCCAAATAACAATAACATACCATAGAATTCATGCTCTGTAAGACTTTGGCAGTCTATTACAACTGATTCTGAAATAAAAATGACCGAGGCATGTGACCAAACCACTTCAAATTCCTAAGACAGGCCATGCTGAAAACTTCAGCTACCTATGAATATAATTTTTTACCTAGAGATTAATCTCTTCATTAAAATTTATTTCATTGAAGTATTCCTGTGGTCATGTATGGATGTGAGAGTTGGACTGTGAAGAAGGCTGAATCGAAGAATTGATGCTTTTTGACTGTGGTGTTGGAGAAGACTCTTAAGAGTCCCTTGGACTGCAAGGAGATCCAACCAGTCCATTCTGAAGGAGATCAACCCTGGGATTTCTTTGGAAGGAATGATGCTAAAGCTGAAACTCCAGTACTTTGGCCACCTCATGCGAAGAGTTGACTCATTGGAAAATACTCTGACGCTGGGAGGGATTCGACCAAGGATGAGATGGCTGGATGGCATCACTGACTCAATGGACGTGAGTCTGAGTGAACTCCGGGAGATGGTGATAGACATGGAGGCCTGGCATGCTGCAATTCATAGGGTCGCAAACAGTCAGACACGACTGAGCAACTGAACTAACTAACTAATAGTTGATTTACTATATGTTAATTCCTTCTGTACAGAAAAGTGATTCACTTATACATACATATATTATTTTTTCATATTCTTTTTCTTTATGGTTTATCACAGGATACTGGATATAGTTTCCTGTTCTATGTAGTAGGACCTTGCTGTTTATCCATTCTACATGCAATAGTTTATATATACTAATCCCATACTTCCCACTCATTCCTCCTCTACCCCCTCCACCCCGCTACCCTACCACCACCCTCCACTCCCACCCCCTCGCCCCGTGAATTCAGTGATGTAGAATAACATATTCAGGAAGATCCCCTGGAGAAAGGCATGGCAACCTTCTCCAGTATTCATGCCTGGAGAATCCCAAGGACAGAGGAACCTGGTGGACTACATTCACGGGTCTCAAAAAGTAGACATGACTGAGCAACTAACACACACAAGGAATAACATATTGATGGAAAACATACTCCAAAAACCCTACAAGTTGAATTTAGTGTTATTTATTTATAACACTTCTTATTTATTTATCACATCTTATTCCAGAAAGAATTTGCTGTAACACATAACACTAATACAAATGGTGAAATATAATGGAATCAATCAAGAAATAAATTGAATGATAAAACCAAAGCCAAATTAAGTAGAAACAAATATGGGGCAGGGGCAACCAAGCACAAATTATACAACTAAACTTTAAATTTAGTTCTGAGCTCTTCAACAACTAAAACCAAAAAGGATTCATGGCCATTTACATAATTACCATGATGAAAAAAGAGAAAGCTTTTACAAGTTCATAAGGCAAACAAGGCTTTTTTGGACTGAATTCTAAAAGGAATCATTCAAAAGGGAGAATTTCATAGAAGATGTAATGCTTCCAAACTGTTCTCCAAATTCAGTAACAAATTTATGTGGCTGGTTCTGATAGCATTGCCAATGATAAAGCTCAGGCCAAATATTAAACTCTGCAAAGTTAATGGTTTCCATTTGTCTTTGGCTGATTCAGGAAGACAAGTTACAAATCTAATAAAGTCATGAAAATCCTACAACAAATTAGCTTTATACTTCACCATTTTCAGAATTAAACTAACAGGCAAGAAAAGATAATGAGCTCTTTTTAGTTAAATAATAATAGTTAACACTTATACAGAGCTTGCTATGTGCCAAGTAGTGTTGTAAGCACTTTATATGTATTCATTCATTTAATCCTCATAACTCTATGAGGTCAATATTATTATACCATTTATTTTACAGATGAAGAAATGCAGACCCAGAGACTATGTGCTTAAGGTCACAGAGCAGGATTAACACTGTCTGCTTGTCACTTGCAATTGAGGCCAACTTTTCCATATGGATGGAAGCCAGTCTTTGGCAACAGAGTGAAGAATACTATTCCCTTCAGTCTATACAGTCAGAGGAATCATGTCACTTGTCATCTTTATGTCCCTAGAGCTGGAGAAGGTGTTTCAGCGGCACTGTATCCGTCAAGTCCAACTAGAAAAACAAACCATCCTGGGGACTTAAAACAGAGAGAATGAAATACAAGAGACTGGTTACACAGCAACAGCTCAGAATCCTCAGGAGATGGTGAAGTAGCCTGGTGATTAGCAACGGAGGGAAGGAAGAAGTGTTCTTATGGGAGTCTGGGTGCTGGGGTTGCCCACCGCAGACCTGTGGGAGCATGTGAGAGCTGCCAGAGCCCCCACCTCGGCTTCTGTCTTCAACTGCCCTCCATCCTCCCACTGGCTGAACCCTGCCAGAATCCCACTAACAGAAAAATGCACCCTCCAGGGATCAACCCACCTATGTTATAAGGCAGCCTTCCTATGATATAAGGTTAACAATCCTGTAAATGTTGAGGAACAGACCTAAAAGTAAAAATGCCCAGGACTGGCCCAGATATTAAAGTTAACATGTAAAAACTGTGTCTTCCAGTAGCTGAAGCTAAAGGGTTTCAGAAAGCAGGTCACTGGGTAGATACAGGGTTGTTCTCTAAATTCCTGGTCTAGAGATGCTAACGAGGGAAATATTCTTTTTGCTTATACATATGTAAAATACTTCATTCTGCAGGTAGCAAAACCATGGTATTGTTACTCAAGAAAGGGCTACAGGTTGAAAATATAAACAGAGTCACACACTTAGGTAAATTAATTCCATAAAAACACATTTAGCACCTATGAGGTTCAAGTTGCCAAGACAGAGATTCCTAAATGATGTGGCCATGGCTTTCTGGAGTGCTGTAAGCTCTTTATAGATGTGCTCCCAACTCTGATGGGTCCATTTTGTCCCAGTTGAGCCCCACACATACATGGTGATGCCTCTCCCATGGAATGATGAACAGAATGGGTCCGTATAAACGTTCCTGCAGGAAGTAAGAAGAGTGACCTAACAGCGAATCTGGCGACTAGAGCAAGATGATGTGTTGATAGGAAAAGAACGAGTGAGAACTTTCAGTAGCACACAGTCAAGCGGACAGGAGCATAGCAGACATTCCAGCAGCACAGCTGGGGGGAAGGGGGTGTGTGAGCAGGGGGAGCTCTTAAGGGGGCTTCCCAAAGGACTCGTCACAATGGCACCAGTTCACAGAGAGATGGAAAACCACTGCTCTACAGGGGTCCAGATACATGAACGGGTTTCCAAAAACCCCAGGATTAACATATGTACCCAATACCTAAACTATGAAGTAGAGAATGAGAACTGTCACAAATGGGAGATAATGTTAAGAGGATTCTGAGAAGAAAGAGGTAACTTCCAGCTGAGGTCAGTGGATTTGGAGATGAGTTTTACAAATTTTGGAGAGGAAGTGACATTGGAGCTGTGTCTTATATGTATATTTTTAATTGGAATATAATTCACAATGAAGTGAATCAGATATATATATATATATATATATATATATATATATATATATATACACACACACACACCTAGACAGCATATTCAAAAGCAGAGACATTACTTTGCCGACTAAGGTCCGTCTAGTCAAGGCTATGGTTTTCCCAGTGGTCATGTATGGATGTGAGAGTTGGACTGTGAAGAAGGCTGAGCGCCGAAGAATTGATGCTTTTGAACTGTGATGTTGGAGAAGACTCTTGAGAGTCCCTTGGACTGCAAGGAAATCCAACCAGTCCATTCTGAAGGAGATCAACCCTGGGATTTCTTTGGAAGGAATGATGCTAAAGCTGAAGCTCCAGTACTTCGGCCACCTCATGCGAAGAGTTGACTCATTGGAGAAGACTCTGATGATGGGAGGGATTGGGGGCAGGAGGAGAAGGGGACGACAGAGGATGAGATGGCTGGATGGCATCACCGACTCGATGGATGTGAGTCTGAGTGAACTCTGGGAGTTGGTGATGGCCAGGGAGGCCTGGCGTGCTGCCATTCATGGGGTCGCAAAGAGTCAGACACGACTGAGCGACTGAACTGAACTGAACTGACACACACACATATATTCCCTCCTACTTGGACCGCTCTCCTACTGACCCCTCACCCCCATCCCACCCTCTAAGTCATCACAAACCACCAGAGCTGAGCTCCTGTGCTTTACAGCAGGTTCCCACAAGCTGTCCATTTTACACATGGTGGTGTGTGTATGTGAATGCTAATCTCCCAGTTTGACCTAAAAAGATGGAAAAAGAGAAGTACTGGTGGAGGGCACAGCAAAAGGGAAAAGATAACATTGCTAAAGCAGGGAGTTTGGCTGCTGAGACAGCAGTCATTTATTGAAGTAAAGGGTATAGGAAGAAAGGAGTGAAAAATCAAGACGAAAAAGAAATTTAAGATTGCACCTAGGAGGTTCTTTAAAAATTCATTGTTGCATAAATCTTCAATGAAAACTGTTAATGGCAATTTTGGATATTTGACTACATTCACTGTATTTTAAAGCAAGTTTCGTTGAAGAGTTATCCCATGCCATTTTACATTAGAAGCAGGGTGCTGGGTAGATGGCCCACAGCCCTGCCTGGGGACTAGTGGGAAGCTCAGAGTCAGTGCCCCAGTCCTGCTGCCCGGAAACTATAAAGTCACATGCAGGATCCTGAGCAAAAACATGCGCCTCACACTATCTAGGGCTACAGAGAATATGTGGAAGGAGGTATTAACAACCAATTTCTCCTTGTAATGAAAGAGAGGCAAAGAATATATTACTAGCTTTGAGTTAAAATAATGGAGTGTAAAAATGTTTCACCTTATGAAATTATTTCATGTGAGTTTTCTGCCAGTGTGAGCATTTGGCTGGTATATCAGCTTACTGACAGATATATTCTAACTTCAACAATCTGACCATTTTAAAAAGTATGAGTGAAAAAGAAATTTATTCAGCTGACATAATTGCAATTCTAATTTCAGATCTTCTTGGCCTCACTAAATATCTCTCATATTTACAGTTTGATTTTTATATCTCCAGCAATAGAAAAGTTTGCCATGAGAAATTAACTGATGAATTGTTATAAAGCAAAATTAAATATAGAAAGCTAAGTCACTGACAGTCTCCTATATTCATTTTGTGTTTCAGAACCCAGTATATACTTATTTTCTCAAGCATGTACCATTGGCATATCAATGTGAATTAGATGACTTAGTTCATGTAAAGAATGTTAGAGTGAAGGAGGGGAATGCATTTTTTTTGTTGTTTTCAGAAATGCATTCAAAAATAGCTGGCCTATCACATTATTACCTGAACCATTATTAATGGGTTACCGAAAGTGGCCACAAAAATGACAGAAATAAAAGCTTTATGTCCTCAGAAGAATCTTGTACTTATGGTCTAGAACAGAGTCCAGCTCTGTTTTCCTTATAAATGGGCTCTTAATGTATCGGATGTTGGTGGAGGGAACACAAGTATTTCCCCCAGGGGTTCCTTTGGCCTGGTGCAAGTCAGTGAGGTGGTCCGAGACTTCCCCATTCTTTTTAACCAGACGGATTCACAAGGCTTGGATCCCACTTTCAGCACTGCCAACAACTTCCTCTGTGATTCGGATGTTTTAACCTCTCTTCACCTGGAAAAAGGTATAAATGATGATTTGAAACCATTTCATAAGAATGTAGGAAGGAGAGAACACAACAATGCATTGGGAAATATTTTGAAAGCTGAAAGGCCAAATACAAATGTAGATGTTATAATTTTCCTAAGAGCCTGAATACAACCAACCTTTTGTTTCTAGTTTCAAGCATGGAAGGAAGACTTCTATTTCCTTTTGTGCCTAAATTGAACAAAAGATACAAACCACCTTGATGCTTTTGAATCGTGGTATTGGGGAGAAGACTCTTGAGAGGTCCCATGGACAGCAAGGAGATCAGTCAATCCTAAAGGAAATCAACCCTGGATACTCATTGGAAGGACTGACACTCAAGCTGAAGTTCCAATAATTTGGTCACCTGATGCAGACAGCCAACTCATTGGAAAAGACCCTGATGCTGGGAAAGACTGAAGGCAAAAAGAGACGAGGGTGGCAGAGGATGAGATGGTTAGAAAGAATCACTAACTCAATGGACATGGACTTAGGCAAACTCCGGGAAATAGTGAGGGACAGGGACGTGCTGCAGTCCATGGGGTGACAAAGAGTTAGACATGACTTAGTGACTGAAAAACAACAACAACAATCTTATTTTGACTTTTCATCTACTTCAAGCATTTGCCTTGAAGAAGCCTTTTGTGGGAAAGCTGCCAACTGATAGAGCTGAAAGGAAATCCAGACTCCACTCCCAGTCTGGCTAGTGGAGATGGAGAGAAGAGAAAACAGTGCTGGAATTTCCAGTCTCCAAGGAAAGATTGAGTAGGACTGCAGAGGTAACCAAGTCATGCAACCTGTTACAGACCCTACAGGGAACCGGATTTGCTTTAAAATTGAACAACATTGAGGCATGACTTGACTCTGCTTAAAACTAATCTTTGAGAGAGTCTCAGCCGTTGAGGCAGAAATTACACAGGCTTTGTCCCAAGCATGAGATGACGTGTGAGAGTCTTCCCACTTGGGGAACTGGTCCCTGTGAAGTTTCCTCTGCCTGCAGAACATGGTTTCTCCTAGTTTTGCCCTTTCTTAAGGAGCTCTTTCTTAGGGAAAATTTTCCAGCTGACACCCCTACCCTACTTCAATCCAGATCATGTCCAGTGTGAAAACTCACAGACCCTGCACTTTTTTTTTTGACTGCACCGGCAAGGTTTGATCTTAGTTGCCCCAAGCACGGATTGAATCCTTGTCCCCTGCAGTGGAAGCTCAGTGTGTTAACCACTGGACTGCCCGGGCAGTCCCTGCATTTCTCCTTTATAATCATGGATCTTTGTTTGGAATTAGTGATTCATTACTTTGATTGATTAGCTCTGTTGTTCTCTCCCCCATCCCCACCTCCCCACCCCCAGCAAGCTTCCTGAGGACAGGGAACTGTTTGACTTTATAGTGTGCCCAGAACAGAGTAGAATGCTCAGTTCAGAGCGGGCCCTAATTAAATATTTATTAAATGAGTGATGATGGAAAATAGATGGGGAAACAGTGGAAACAGTGTCAGACTTTATTTTTCTGGGCTCCAAAATCACTGCAGATGGTGACTGCAGCCATGAAATTAAAAGACGCTTACTCCTTGGAAGGAAAGTTATGACCAACCTAGACAGCATATTGAAAAGCAAAGACATTACTTTGCCAACAAAGTTTCGTCTAGTCAAGGCTATGGTTTTTCCAGTGGTCATGTATGGATGTGAGAGTTGGACTGTGAAGAAGGCTGAGCGCCAAAGAATTGATGCTTTTGAACTGTGGTGTTGGAGAAGACTCTTGAGAGTCCCTTGGACTGCAAGGAGATCCAACCCATCCATTCTGAAGGAGATCAGCCCTGGGATTTCTTTGGAAGGAATGATGCTGAAGTTGAAACTTCAGTACTTTGGCCACCTCATGTGAAGAGTTGACTCATTGGAGAAGACTCTGATGCTGGGAGGGATTGGGGACAGGAGGAGAAGGGGATGACAGAGGATGAGATGGCTGGATGGCATCACCGACTCGATGGACATGAGTCTGAGTGAACTCCAGGAGTTGGTGATGGACAGGGAGGCCTGGCATGCTGCGATTCATGGGGTCACAAAGAGTCGGACACAACTGAGCGACAGAACTGAACTGAACTGAACTGAAAGCAATACGATTTGAAAATGTCAAAGCAGAATATTTCAGATCACAAATCATTTCTAGGTAGACATATTTATGCAGATATACACTATTTACCATAAAACCCTCAATGTACAAGGCCATATTGCACAGGAGGGAGACCATGAAATGAGGACATTAATGAATCAACTTTAATAGCAAATTAGTAGTAAGGGCAAATGCTGCACATCCAAAAAGAGGGTTCTTAGAAACCAGATGGTTTACAAGGTCCTAATTGGCCATGTTTCCCCATCTATTTCCCATGAAGTGATAGGACCGGAAGCCATGATCTTCATTTTCTGAATGTTGAGCTTTAAGCCAACTTTTTCACTCTCCTCTTTCACTTTCATCAAGAGGCTTTTTAGTTCCTCTTCACTTTGTGCCATAAGGGTGGTGTCATCTGCATATCTGAGGTTATTGATATTTCTCCCGGCAATCTTGATCCAGCTTGTGTTTCTTCCAGTCCAGCATTTCTCATGATGTACTCTGCATAGAAGTTAAATAAGCAGGGTGACAATACACAGCCTTGACATACTTCTTTTCCTATTTGGAACCAGTCTGTTGTTCAATGTCCAGTTCTAACTGTTGCTTCCTGACCTGCATACAGATTTCTCAAGAGGCAGGTCAGGTGGTCTGGTATTCCCATCTCTTTCAGAATTTTCCACAGTTTATTGTGATCCACACAGTCAAAGGCTTTGGCATAGTCAATAAAGCAGAAATAGCTGTTTTTCTGGAACTCTCTTGCTTTTTCCATGATCCAGCAGATGTTGGCAATTTGATCTCTGGTTCCTCTGCCTTTTCTAAAACCAGCTTGAACATCAGGAAGTTCATGGTTCACGTATTGCTGAAGCCTGGCTTCATGGGAAATAGATGGGGAAACAGTGGAAACAGTGTCAGACTTTATTTTGGGGGGTTCCAAAATCATTGCAGATGGTGACTGCATCCATGAAATTAAAAGACGCTTACTCCTTGGAAGAAAAGTTATGACCAGCCTAGATTGCATATTCAAAAGCAGAGACATTACTTTGCCGACTAAGGTCCGTCTACTCAAGGCTATGGTTTTTCCAGTGGTCATGTATGGATGTGAGAGTTGGACTGTGAAGAAGGCTGAGCGCCAAAGAATTGATGCTTTTGAACTGTGGTATTGGAGAAGACTCTTGAGAGTCCCTTGGACTGCAAGGAGATTCAACCAGTCCATTCTGAAGGAGATCAGCCCTGGGATTTCTTTGGAAGGAATGATGCTAAAGCTGAAACTCCAGTACTTTGGCCACCTCATGCGAAGAGTTGACTCATTGGAAAAGACTTTGATGCTGGGAGGGATTGGGGGCAGGAGGAGAAGGGGATGACAGAGGATGAGATGGTTGATTGGCATCACCGACTCAATGGACATGAGTTTGGATAAACTCCTAATGTTGGTGATGGACAGGGAGGCCTGGCGTGCTGCGATTCATGGGGTCACAAAGAGTTGGACACGACTGAGCGACTGAACTGAACTGAACTGAACTGGCCATGTTTAGACTTTTTAGAGGAGGGACGTGAGAAGAGCAGAGTTACTGCTTTCCAGGTTTAAAGGCACAAACTCACAGCAGACTTCGGAGAGAAGTTCTCTTCGGGACCAGGTACCACATGAGACAACAGAAAGTTGCATGATGGGGCCACGTTGTCTTTCTCAAGCTGTCAAGACACTTCCAGAAGCACGTGCAACAGCAGCCAGCCTGCTTGTGTTCTTTTTACTTTCTTCTGTTCTATAAAGTTGAAAAATATGGCTTACTTGGCATTCATTCACATGAATATAAATAACAAGGAAGATAAATTTTTCAGAAAATATTCTTCAAGCACCACAGCAAGAAAAAGCAGTTAATCGTTCTTAAATTTGATTAAGCTGTACTCCAAGAGACTGTGCTCTTTGGATAAATTCAGTTCCCATCCCCTTTCCATCGGTGTTTTTTTTTTTTTTTAACTTTTGCACACACATATTTACACAGTTTGGTGCCAATTTTCAACAAAATAAGGTTTCTTTTTAATTTCTATATTGTGACCTTCCTTTATCGTTCAATTATTCTATGGAACATACAATTAATTACCATCTTCCTCACTAAGTGGCTTGAATTTATGACTTCCTGGGAGCTAACACATTTATTTGTGTGTTAGACAAATATAAAGAATAAGGATGCTGAGTAGTGAAGATCATGGGGCTTTTTTTTTTGGCACTTTTAAAGCTATAGAGTTTCTTTTCTTTCCTTCAAAAGGTTGTACACAATAAATGACATGGCAAACAAAAATGAATTAAGTGAGACGGAGAGATCAGAGAAGAAATAAAGAGGCGCCAGTTTCTGTGGAGGGTCTTTAATGGATAATGCTTTGGGCCTATCAATTTGGAAAGAAAAAAATCAAATAAAAATCCATTCCATACTCATTTTGCAGACCTCATCCTTTTCTTTGTTTTCATAGAAGTAACTCTGCCAATATTCTATTGTATATAGGATCTATATTGTTTTCCTACTGTGTCCTAATATTCCGCAAACAAATGCTAACTCTCTTAAAGGCAGACAGAAATTAAACAAATTAAATGCTGTTTGTTAAGTAATTTCAAAAATAAGCAGGACACTTTCACTCACACATTGTCAACCATACAACTTCCCCTTTACTTTCACCATTGCTCCTACTATGACTAGCAGAAATCCTAAGAGATCAGATAATAAAAACCCAAAGAGGTCTTCACATTTTTTTCAACTTCATACTCAAAGCCAATCTCAAGCTATGAACTGCTTTCATCCTTGAGATTGTTTGAAACCCATTAATTTGATTCTGCCTTTGGGAAAGTCAGAACAAGCCATGATCAGAGAGAAAACTGCCATTTGTTTCTCTCTGTGGAATTTCTGCTTTATTCCATTTAGTAGCATCTGGGGCCGAAGACATGGGTTTATTCTATGCTGGGGAGGAATAATTTATTTCTCCATAATGGTGAGTACCTAGCAGAGTTGCTTGAACACAGAAAATGTTCAGTGCAAATTTGGCGAAAGAATGGGTAAATGAAAAAGTAATACAATTTTCATTGTTTTAAAATGAATCATTTCCACACTGTTATCTTACTACAGTTTAAAACCCCTTGTTACCCAGTCTTTACAAAATAGGTTTTAGGTTTCCATATAGAGAAACAAGGGCTTCCCAGGTGGCACTAGTGGTAAAGAACCCACCTGCTAATGCAGAAGATGGAGAAGATGAGGGTTCAATCCCTGGACTGGGAAGATCCTTGGAGGAGGGCATGCCAATCCACTCCAGTATTCTTGCCTGGAGAATCCCACGGACAGAGGAGCCTGGCAGGGTAGCAATGAATTGGACACCAAAATTAGAGATACCAAGGGAACATTTCACACAAAGATGGGCTCGATAAAGGACAGAAATGGTATGGACTTAACAGAAGCAAAAGATATTAAGAAGAGCTGGTAAGAATACACAGAAGAACTGTACAAAAAAGATCTTCATGACCAAGATAATCATGATGGTGTGATCACTCACCTAGAGTCAGACATCCTGGAGTGTGAAGTCAAGTGGGCCTTAGAAAGCATCACTACAAACAAAGCTAGTGGAGGTGATGGAATTCCAGTTGAGCTATTTCAAATCCTAAAAGATGATGCTGTGAAAGTGCTGCACTCAATATGCCAGCAAATTTGGAAAACTCAGCAGTGGCCACAGGACTGGAAAAGGTCAGTTTTCATTCCAATCCCTAAGAAAGGCAAAGAATGAGTAGCAAACTCCAAAGAATGCTCAAACTACCGCACAATTGCACTCATCTCACACACTAGTAACGTAATGTTCAAAATTCTCCAAGCCAGGCTTCAGCAATATGTGAACCATGAACTTCCTGATGTTCAAGCTGTATTTAGAAAAGGCAGAGGAACCAGAGATCAAATTGCCAACATCCGCTGGATCATAGAAAAAGCAAGGGAGTTCCAGAAAAACATCTATTTCTGCTTTATTTACTATGCCAAAGCCTTTGACTGTGTGGATCCCAATAAACTGTGGAAAATCCTGAAAGAGATGGGAATACCAGACCACCTGACCTGCCTCTTGAGAAACCTGTATGCAGGTTAGGAAGCAACAGTTAGAACTGGACATGGAACAACAGACTGGTTCCAAATAGGAAAAGGAGTACGTCAAGGCTGTATATTGTCACCCTGCTTATTTAACTTACATGCAAAGTACATCATGAGAAATGCTGGGCTGGAAGAAGCACAAGCTGGAATCAAGATTGCTGGGAGAAATATCGATAACCTTAGATATGCAGATGACACCACCCTTATTGCAGAAAGTGAAGAGGAACTAAAAAGCCTCTTGATGAAAGTGAAAGAGGAGAGTGAAAAAGTTGGCTTAAAGCTCAACATTCAGAAAACAAAGATTATGGCATCTGGTCCCATCATTTCATGGCAAATAGATGGGGAAACAGTGGAAACAGTGGGGCTCCAAAATCACTGCAGATGGTGATTGCAGCCATGAAATTAAAAGACGCTT
Organism: Oryx dammah; assembly: GCF_014754425.2. Classification (NCBI taxonomy): domain Eukaryota; kingdom Metazoa; phylum Chordata; class Mammalia; order Artiodactyla; family Bovidae; genus Oryx; species Oryx dammah. The sequence continues at coordinate 49,961,372 of NW_024070186.1, forward strand.
ACTCCTTGGAAG
>NW_024070186.1:49961483-49986678 GCF_014754425.2 Oryx dammah
CAGAAAACAAAGATCATGGCATCTGGTCCCATCATTTCATGGCAAATAGATGGGGAAACAGTGGAAACAGTGTCAGACTTTATTTTGGGGGGCTCCAAAGTCACTGCAGATGGTGATTTCAGCCATGAAATTAAAAGACGCTTACTCCTTGGAAGAAAAGTTATGACCAACCTAGATAGCATATTCAAAAGCAGAGACATTACTTTGCCAACAAGGCCCTTCTAGTCAAAGCTATGGTTTTTCCTGTGGTCATGTATGGATGTGAGATTTGGACTGTGAAGAAAGCTGAGTGCCGAAGAATTGATGCTTTTGAACTGTGGTGTTGGAGAAGACTCTTGAGAGTCCCTTGGACTGCAAGGAGATTCAACCAGTCCATTCTGAAGGAGATCAGTCCTGGGATTTTTTTTGGAAGGACTGATGCTAAAGCTGAAGCTCCAACACTTTGGCCACCTCATGTGAAGAGTTGACTCATTGGAAAAGACTGATGCTTTGAGGGGGCAGGAGGAGAAGGGGATGACAGAGGATGAGATGGCTGGATGGCATCATCGACTCGATGGACATGAGTTTGGGTGAACTCCGGGAGTTGGTGATGGACAGGGAGGCCTGGCGTGCTGTGATTCATGAGTTGGATATGACTGAGGGACTGAAATGACTGAGTGAAGCAACTTAGCGTGCACGCGTAGTAAAACAAACTATGGCAGAGAAATATTGTGGCTTTAGGAAGGCTTAGAAAGTAGGACCTGCGCTCAACTAAGCTTCACATTAAGTAGCTTTGTCTGAGTGACACTTCGGAGCTTCTCCAGGAGGAGGGATTGCTTTGGAGTGTGAAGCAAAAGTAAGGTACTCCCAGCTGCACAATATTTAGAAAGTTTTCATTTAGGAGGAGCAATGAAATGTCTAAATCAACCAGCACCCTTCACCTTGTCCCATAAGGTTATTAGGGAGATACAGTGTGACTTACTCTGAGAGAAATCTTTGCTTTTACTGACCTACAGTTGAGTTTTGTGTGTCTCTGTATTTTTTCCTTTGCTTTTACTTTTTTCTCTCGATGACTACAGAATTTCCTGTTTGGTTTCTCTACAAGGGACCAAGTGAGGGAATTAATAAATCCTAACTCTACAAAGATGACTGTTTCAGACAGCCTTAATAAAAGCACAAGTCCCTAGCTTCTTCATGATGCCACCTTCTTTCAAGAAGCTGCTGAAGGCCACCACCCAGCACACACACGGTAACTGCCATTCCTCCCTTTGCAACACGGTGCTTAATCAGGGAGGGAGTGGTGACTACGCGACCCCATGGGATTAACTGGAGCACAGACTCCCTTAAAGGCAAACTTTGCAAACAAAAACAACCTTGAAAAAGACCCTTAGACTCAGATCAATGCTCAGGAACGTTGCCAATTTCCCCTGACATTTCACGGATGTGTTACTTACGCGGGAGGAGAGGCCTCCTTCCACCCTAAACCCAAATCCCTGTTCTGTCCCTCGAGCGCAGTGGGCACTTGTCGGATGAGCCCTTGGGAAAATAGGTGCCCCTTCTCTCCTTCGTCGGCGTCAACTCGGGTCACCTTGGCCGAGTCCTCCCTGTCCCTCTGGGAATACTTCCGTGGTGCCGTGACCTTAGCCTCTCAGAAGAATTCTCTATGTGCTCTGGAGATCTACTGGGGGTACTGGATTCCCAGCCCCCTGGATCTGCCTGAAGGGAGAACCATCCTGCGGTCCCCAACCCCCCAAAGCTCTGGGACCGCGGCGGGGTTGCGCTAGCCTTTATTGGTCATCATCCATTTTTTAATCGGAAAGATCACAAGAAGGATGGTAAGCGAATCCCAGTCGCAAGTCAATTTAAATAACATTCCTGGGGAAATTCAATCACTTAAAACTGAGATACCTACGCTAGCAAGAGCCCCCGCCCGTGTAGCTGGGAAGAGTGCGACTGCTGAATTAATCGAGATCAGGGGGCTCCCAGGCTGCGCGCAGAGCGTTAACCCTTCCAGCCCCGGAGAGTACCAAGAGGGGCTTGGACGAGCGCGGCCGGCCGGAGCCAAGATGCCCAGGGCAGCCCCACACAGGCTGCCTCTGCCATCTTGGGCGGTTCCGGACGCCCAGCGCCCGTCCGGGGCGGCTGGAAGCGCGGGGTTGAGGTCAGAAGCTCAAGAGGCAGTTCGGGCGGCGGGAAGCGGCCGCCTCCCGCTGCTTCGGCGCGCCTCGGGCTCCTCCTTCCGCCCAAGCGTGGCCGAGTGAGCACTGCTCCGGCCGCAGGTAGCAGACGCGCGGGAGGCGGCGCACAGGACCCGATCGGAGCGCCAGGGGAGGGGCCGACGGACAAGCGGACAGACGGACCTCCCGCCAGGGACCCTACACGCCGGCCATGTGGGGACCCGGGATCACGGCCGAAGGCGTGTCGGTGGCGCCCGCGCCGCCACCGCTGCTGCCGCTGCTGCTGCTGCTGGCCCTGGCGCTGGTGGCGCCCTCGCGGGGCGGCGGGGGCTGCGCGGAGCTAGCGTGCGGAGAGCGGGAGCGCTGCTGCGACGCGGCCAACGCCACCGCGGTGCGCTGCTGCAAGCTACCGCTGCACGCCTTCCTCGACAACGTGGGCTGGTTCGTCCGCAAGCTCTCTGGGCTGCTCATCCTGCTGGTGCTCTTCGCCATCGGCTACTTCCTGCAGCGCATCATCTGCCCCAGCCCACGCAGGTACCCTCGCGGGCAGGCGCGGCCGGGACCACCGGGGGGCGCCGGGCAGCCGGGGGCTGAGGGGCCGCCCGACGACGAGGACGACGACTCGCCCGAGCTGCTGCGAGACGAGGTGGCCGCGGGCTCTCAGGACTCGCTGCTGGACAGTGGCGGCGGCGGCGGCCGAGGCCGGGCCGGCGGCGGACGCTCGGCCCCCTCCTGCGCCTCGGAGCACGAGCTGCGCGTGGTGTCGCCGGTCTTCCTGCAGCTGCCCAGCTACGAGGAAGTCAAGTACCTGCCCACCTACGAGGAGTCCATGCGGCTGCAGCAGCTCAGTCCGGGGGAGGTCGTGTTGCCCGTGTCGGTACTCGGCCGCCCGCGAGGTGGCGGCGCCGGGGAGTCCGACGGCGGCGGCGAGGGCCGCTTCCCGCTCATCTGAGCACCCGCGGCCTCGCGAGGACCACGCGGACAGAACCGGGCCGGGGGCTGTGGGTGGGACGCCACGGCCCGGGTGGCCGCGGCCGCCGCCAGTTGCCTGAGACCCCCGCCGGTCGCCCGGAGACTGGGTTGGGGCCACCCCCACCCCCGCTTCCCCAGGGATGTTAAGTTTCCCTACATTTCATTCGGTTCAAGGAAACGATAGGCACGCGCGGCAGGGAAGACCGCCGCAAACCAGCCCGGAGCACAACTTTAGAGGACGTCGCCGCCCTCAGCCTCCCTTCGGCTGGCTTGTGTTCACTCGTAAGTGCCTGCTTCCCGAATGGGAGGACACAGGAGCCTCTGGAGAAGGGCAGTGACGGTTAGGGATGCAGGGAAAGGGGCGCAGTTCTACTCCTTTCCCTCTCGCCTGGACAGGTCGAGGTCTGCCAGGATGGGCGGAGGGCGAGGAGGCGGGCCACGACTGGAGACTGCTGCGCGCGGGTCTGGGCCAGCAGCACCTAGGTATGGTCGAGCCCTCCCTCGCGGAGAAACACCCCCAAACCCTTCCGTGTCTTCTTGGCGCAGCATAGTCACAGCTGACAGATTAGTAGGGGGACAACAGTGATATACGGCTAGTTGCTGTACTTAACACAGCAATTACGGCACATCCAAGACCATACTCATAATAAGGTACAGTTGAACTTTTGATTTTTCAGTAACTGAGAAGATATTTATATTTATTTGTCTTTTATTTTTATATTTTTACCATGTATTAAACGCATGGTATTTCTGCAATTCATGACAAGGTAATCATCCCAATGCCTTTTTTAGGCCTTAATGGCCCAGAAATTGTCTCACTCTGTCATTATTGTTTCATAAAATGCTGGATATTATTTCATTTACAACGGAGAAAAAGAAGAGGCATGGTCAAACAAGAAAACATTATGTGATTAAATACATGAAGGATACCTTATTTTCACTATTTGAGAAAAATATATTTTATTTTTAGTACTGTGGCATAATATATAACTTTTATAATAACTATACATTATGTATGTAGTCTAGGTGATAGTTACGTGTAAAATGGATTGATACATGTATACCATACTACAAAGCATGATGTCATACACTTTCCCTCCATTTTTCATTTGGAATACACTTCACAACACAGTACAAAACGTAAGAATTTGTTGTGACTTGTAACTTTTGTTTAAAGCCATAACTGTGCTGTGCGGTATTACAGAAGGATTACAGCAGGCACTTAAGGAAACAATGTCACTGTATCAGTTCTGCCATTCTATGAAATGTCCTTTAAGCAAATGGTAATATAAAATAATGCATTAAAATGCATTATGTATAATGTACATATGCATATTGTCTATGTACAGTATACACATTGTATATCTTATAATTATTACAGTTTGTGATTATCAAGAAAGGAAAAGAAGGAAAATAAATTTGAAAAGGTTTTTCTGCTTAGGGAAAGATGAATATTACATTGAGAAAAATTACACAATGGACCTCACACATGTATTTAGAAAAGTTGTTCTTATGATTGAAAATTTCTGGCAATCCTGAGAAATCTTAAAATATCTGTATTAGAAAAAATTATTTAATTACTTTAAACTTTTTAAAGCTGATTGAAAAAGTATGAGAGTTTTAAGAAATCTTAAGATGTCTGAATTGTAAGAGAAGAGTGGTTTATTCTAAACTTCTAATAGCTAATGACCCTGTCATTAAAGTGAATCATTTGAAGTGTATCAAAACAGAAAAATATTAAAATCTTTCTCTGTGCAAATTGTATTAGATGTGTAACTATATGGTACTGTTTTAAAATATGAAATGTGTGTCTTTATCATTTAAAAATAAGTTTAAGCTGTGAATTGGCAAAAGCATCAGGAGTAGAGACTGTATCAGCTTTTACTGAGAATGGTATAGGGTTTAATGAAATCACATTATATTGAATGATCACAAATATTAATGTTACTCAAACACTGTACATTTTATTTATATGTGGTTGTCAATACCACCCACCATTCAGACAAACCAGGAAGTTGCCTTATTCCTTTAAGTGATTTATCCTTTGAGGGCACACTTTTAAAAAAATCACCCATATCTGAAACATCAACATGAATATCCAAGTACCAGTATATAAAATATATCCTCATGTTTTTACTACTAATATCTTGAACTGTACAACAAAATCTTGTGAAAATACATGTGATATGAATCAAGATGTTTTTCTTGTACCAGCTTATGAAACATTTCTCTCGCTAGAATTCAGAAGGTCTCTAATGTGACACCAATCACATGATGAGATTCTACTGAATTTTAAAAGTAAGAGTTTTACACTTGTTTTTTTTCACACATCATACAAGCCTTTATTCACATCCCTCAGTTCAGTAAAAAAAAAAAAAAAGAGTTTGACTCTACTTTGGTTTTTTTCTTATAATTCATTGATTTACCAAGCACAATTCTGTTCAGGCATACTTTTGTGGAGGAAAAAAATACTGAAGATCTATTTTTATTAGTGGTAAATGAACATATCTCATGGTAATGCACACACATATTTCACCTACCATATTAATATACACAGAACTCGTGTGTTCAGAACGCTACAATATCCAGTTAGGAACATTTTTAAAGCACTAATGGCAGTATCTTGGTGTTAAGTTTTATAGATTTCACCTGGAAGTTTTTTATTGCATAGAACTAGTAGCAAAATAGAAATGTAGAAAATAGCTTTATTCTTTCACGTGAAAATAAATCATGATGAAATGCTGACTTTACTTACTTTTTAATATTCTTCTGTATATAATATAGAACACAGATATATCTACAGAGATACAGACATATCTACATAGATACATAGTCTGTGACATAGTTTTTGCAAGGCTGCTACATACATGCAAACCTTAACCAAAGTACCTAGAAATGCCAGATTCTCCAGTACTAACTGACTTTTCCTCCTGATTTTCAGCTATCGAAGTAATTCACATACTAAAATATTTTTTATTTTCATTGACTTCACATGATTAGGGAAATAATGGCCCTGGATACGGTAAGAATCCATCTGGAATGAAAGAAAACATGATTGATTTTCTAAATCGTGTGTGTGTGTGTGTGTGTGTGTGTGCGTGTGTGTAATCACCAGTTGCTTAAAAGCAATTTATGTTGGTGTTCAACATCATAACCAAGGGGAAAATGTCTTCTTGAGATGTAATGATAGTTTTAAGAGACCGTTAATTGCCACATTCTGCAGATATGCATGTGTTCAACGAAGGAAAATGGCATTGGCAATTATGCCAAAGGGCATGAAGTGTACTGTATAAGGAAAATAAGATTCAATTGTAAAGGCTGAAGGGAACATTAAGGAGATGGCCTCAACAGTTTAAAAGGCAATATGGTAAGTATCTTAATGTTGTACTCTATGTATATAGTTCCTCTCAAGTGAAATTAATAAAAGAAACAATCCAGAACTGAAACTGATGTGTTATAAACATGAAGATTGTGTTCAGATTTATATAGTCTTCTACACTGACTTGTAAAAAATTCACAAATGATAATTCATTTGAGTTTCAAGATTGAGAGAAGCAATAAAGAGTTGTTTTACTTTGAACAACCCAACATTAGCCATCTCTCCAAGAATGTAAGTTGCAGACAACGAATCAGTAATAGAATATTTGGCAAGTTTATGTTGAACTCACTGGTTTAAATTTATGTTTTCATTCTGGTTTCATCCATTGGTGAAAAGGCTAACATGGTAGGTTAAGGGAATGTATTTTATCAAGCAAACATTAAGTCAGTAACCAGCTAATTGCAAGAAATAAAAGCATCCTTTCTTCCATAGAAATGGGAAGGATGTCTTAATTCTGTTTTCTTTAATTTTGCCTATAAAGTAATAAAATCAAATAAAACCAATACCTTTGATTATACTTAAATCCATAGAGAACTTAATTTTACTTATTTATTCTCTTTTACTTACAGAATTCACTTAATTTTATGGTAAAATTATTCTATGGAGGATATTTAGGCTTGCCATTAAACTAAAGATTATCACTTTTTTTCCCTCTTAGCTAAGCACCTTCATTGTCTTGATATCTTCGAGTTCTTATTTTCTTTCTTTGTGTGGTGGTCTTTAGACTTTCAGTAGATGATTTCTCTAAAACTCCGAGGTGGCTCAGATGGTAAAGTGTCTGCCCACAATGCGGGAGACCTGGGTTCAATCCCTGGGTTGGGAAGATGCCCTGGAGCAGGCAATGGCAACCCATTCCAGTACTGTTGCCTGGAAAATTCCATGAATGGAGGTGCCTGGTAGGCCACTGTCAATGGGATCGCAAAGAGTTGTACACGACTGAGCAACTTCACTTCATTTCTTAGAACTCCAGGTTACTCTTTGCTATGATTTAATATCACTCTAGTTATGCCTTGGCTGTTTGCATGAAGTTTCTTCTTTTGGTAAAGCAGTATTTTCTAAGCGTTTCCTTTGTATTCTATTTGCATCTGACTTCTGTAGCTTTCCAGTTTTGAACTGGGTGGTTTTTCCCTTTTATCCACTAATTGATTCTAAACATCTCTCCTTTTGTTCTGATCTAGAAAATTTTCTCTTTCACACTGGGCAGAAGATCAAATCTTTGCATCTCTCTAGCAAAGACTTTAATTTTTCTAGTTTTCAAACACAATAAATCTTGATTTACCTCTGTCTTATTGCTGCCTCTTTGTTGGCTACATTTGTTTCATCAGACAAAGGATTAGAATTTTCTAGATTTATTTCTGTTTTATTTCGTTTTGTGAATTTTCTGTATTGACCAAAGATTTTACCAGATAAAATTAATTTTGATTGTTTTCCTCAGCCTTCAAAGTATCTCCTCTTCATTCCACTTTTCTCTTGTAACCTCTCTGCTGGTTTGTCACATTTCTCCATGTGAGTTAGCCAAGTTGCCAGATTCCTGTAGATACCAGTTTTACTTTTTCCCCTGATGTTATAGTCTCTGTCTTCTGTTTCATAACTCTATTTTCTGAGTTTTTTTTTTCTTTTTTGTGGCAGTTCTTCATAGTATTCTTCTCATATTTCTTTATTTCAATCTTTTCTGTTGATGTAAGCAACTGAGATTAGAGCTCTGTGTCGGTTCTATATCTGTGTCTGGCATATAGGGATGTTCCCTGACTCAGCTTTTCTTGAAAATTAAGCTCATGTTTCTTTACATTTATCTCTCTTCACATATTATCATTTTGACTAGACAAATGTTTAGACTTTTAAAAAAATCTTTTTGTTTCTTAGGATAGATATGGGCTTCCCTGGTGGCTCAGATGGTAAAAAATCTGCCTGCAATGCAGGAGACCAGAGTTCAATCCCTGGGTCGGGAAGATCCCCTGGAGAAGGGAGTGGCAATGCACTCCAGTATACTTGCCTGGAGAATTTCATGGACAGGGGAGCCTGGCGGGCTACAGTCCATGGGGTTGCAAAGAGTCAGATACAACTGAGCGACTAACAAGACACAACAGGATAGATAGAATTCTTTGACTTGGGCTTCCCTGGTGGCTCAGACGGTAAAGAATCTGCCTGCAGTGCAGAAGACACAGGTTCTTTGACTTACTATCTTGCATGTTCTTTGGCTACATGTCTTCAGTTTCAGAGGCAATAGTTTAGATTCATATTCACGAGGCTTACAAGAGGAGTTTTCTCTTTCTAAATAAATTTCTTTATTTATTTGTTCCAGGTCTTAGTTGTGGCCTGCGCCATCTTCATTACAGCATGTGGGATCTTTCATTCGAACTCTTTATTAGTTGCAGTATGTGGGATCTAGTTCCCCGAGCAGGGATTGAACCCAGGCCCCCTGCATTGGGAACACAGACTCTTAGCCACTGGATCACTAGGGAAGTCCCTAGAGGAGTTTTCTTGAATGAGATCTCCTGATCTATCCTTATTTTTGTTCACTGAATCAAAAATATGTCTTTAGATCCACTATGGTCCACTCCCAAGCGTGTCTTCTGCTTGGATTCTGCCATAAGTGTGTGCAGTCCAAAATCTTCAACCACATTTTTCTTGATTCAATAAAGTACTGATAACTGTTGGCTGCAGGTTTTCTAGTGGTATTTTAAGAAAAAGTTTTTTGTGGTCTTCTCCATTTTCTTTGTGTGTGTGTGTAATTTTTATTTATTTATTTTATTTTTGGCTGTGCTGGGTCTTCCTTGCTACGCATTTTTATCTAGTTGCAGAGAGCAGGGGCTGCTCTCTATTCGCTGGGCATGGGTTTCTTGTTGCAGTAGCTTTTCTTGTTGCAAAGCACAGGGCCTAGGGCACAGGGGCATCAGTATTTACAGCTCCCAGGCTCTAAAGCACCAGCTCAGTAGTTGTGGCACACGGGGTTAGTTGCTCCATGGCACATGGGATCGTCCCAGACCAGGGATAGAACCTGTGTCTCCTGCATTGGCAGGCAGATTCTTTAGCACTGAGCCAGCAGGGAAGCCCTACCTTTTCTTCTAATTGAAAAACATATACACTCTGTAGTTATTTTTTTTCTTTTTTTCTATTACTTGGTTTTCATGAGTAGTATTTTTCACATCTGAAAAACCTACAGATGTCTGAGGTTTAAATCTTTGATATATCTGACTCCTTCTTAAGGGTTTCTTTTTGACAAGTTTTTAGGACTTGGGGTTAGCCCTAAGTGTTGTAATGTCAGCCAGATCTGCTTACTTGGATACACCCTAGGGGTTTTCTTCATGCCTGCAGGATATCTGCTTTGGAGGTGTCCTGAGGTGAGTGTCAAGAGTTGCATTGTATTACAGTTTTACAAATTGTAGAAGACTTGTCTTCTACTTGGTTACCTTTATCTTTAGGAGTTTTGTCTGTTGGTGCCTGTTGAGTTTTCTGTGGGTACAGCCTTTTCCACACAAGTTCTCAGAGGTTTCTTGATTGTTGTCAGGAGTTCAGCTGATTGGCATTTTTCCCAGGGAACTATCCCAAGTTTCTTGTCTTATCTTCTGGGTCCACAATTTGCTGTGAAGTTTTCATAGGGCTGTAGTTTTCTGTTGGGTCTTTCATTGATTCTGCCCCTTTTTTGAAAGTGAAAGTCACTCAATCATGTCTGACTCTTTGTGACCCCATGGACTATACAGTCCATGCAATTCTCCAGGCTAGAATACTGAGTGGGTAGCTTTTCCCATCTCCAGGGGATCTTCTGAACCCAGGGACTGAACCCAGGTCTCCCACATTGCAGGAGAATTCTTTACCAACTGAGCCACAATCTTTAGGCATCCTAAACAATCTTTTTTTTTTTTTTTTAACTTGTGAGATTTTCCTCTTTTCTACATTTCCTCTTGAATAGGGAGTTCTTTTATTCTCTGGTTGTATTGCACCTTTGGTGTTTGTATAACCTCTTTGATGCCTGTCGGATCCTCTTTTTTTTTGGGAACAAGTAGTTCAAAAGATGTGTATTTTTCACTTATATTAATATCTCCAGATTGCTCTTTGTTTAAAAAAATTTTATTAGCGTATAGTTTATTTACAATATTGTGTTTCTGCTGTACAGCAAAGTATATCAGTGATACTTATATCCACTCTCTTTTAGATTCTTTTCCCATAGAGGTCATTACAGAATATTGAATAGAGTTCCCTGTGTTATACAATAGGTCCTTATTATATTATTTTAATATATAATAATTATACATTTATATATTATATATAATTATATATAATAATACTACTATTTTATATATAGTAGTGTATTTATCAATCTCATTCTCCCAATTTATCCCTCCCCCTTCCCCACTTTCCCCCCAGTAACTGTAAGTTTTTGTACATCTGTGACTCTATTTCTGTTTTGTTCATTTATACCATTATTTTTTAGATTCCACACATAAGCAGTGTTATACGCTATTTGTCCTTCTCTAGGATGCCTGTCAGATCTTCTTCCAGAGTCTTCATTTTTCCTTCACTTGTTCCAAGCAGTCTCTTCAGTATTCTTAGATTTTCTGCCGGTTCCAGCTTGTGCTTTGAAATGTTCCTAAGCATTTTGTGAATGTCACCAGCATTTATTCCTTTGGTTCTTCTGGTGTTTGCAGGAACTCTCTGATATGTGCCATATCTTCCAGGGGTTCTGGTTTTACTTTAGACATTCTCAGCAGCCTCCTGAGGCCTGTTAGATTTTCTGCTGGTTTTGGATTCTGCTTCCAAGTGTTCCTTTCTGGGAACATGATCATCATTTATTTGTTCCTCTGGTTCTTTTGGTGTTTACGGATGCTCTCTCTCAGACGCTGTCTGAGACCTGCTGGGTTGTTCATCAGTTCTGGTTGTATCGCAGTGTCCTCAGCATTCCTGTGATATTTGCTGGGTCTGGTCTTTGCCTTGGTGTGCTCCTATGCCTTCTGTGGACATTATCTCCATTTATTTGTCTCTGTTTCGTTTGGTTTTGTGGGAGCTCTTTGACACTGGCCAAGTCTTCCAGGGGCTCTGTATTTTTGGGTGGTTTCTACAGTGTCCCAAAGTCCCTGATCCTGCTCTGGAGTGCACCTAAGCCTTCTGTGGACATTTAACTTTGATAAGCATCTGTCATCAGTCTATAATTAATAATTTTGTAAATTAATTCCTGAAATTTACAGTACTATGTTGGAGTTGTGGCAATTCACCTTAAGTTAAATATCTTTTTTTTTTTGCACCCTCTGTTTTAAAATTTGGTATTTTGCATTGTAGCCTTTCTTCCAAAGAATAAATATAAGCATGCACACAATTTTAGATACAAGCTTGGCAGCTGCTTTGGGGTGATAGTTTTCATTTGCTATCATGCCGATCATCATCATAATAGCTATAAGTCATTGAATGCTTCCATACGCCAGACACTGTGCCAGATGCTCTATGTGTATTATCTCACTTAAAGTTCATAACAGAAGGAGCTAAGGATTATTAGTCCCATTTTATAGATGAGAAAGGTGTGGCTCAGAGAGGATGAATGGTGTGCCCAAAGCCATGTGGTTGATATGTGGACGATTCAAGGGATAGATCGAGCCTGTCTGGCTCCAGAGCTGGAACTCTCAGTCATTCAACTTCTCAACATGTTCTCAACCTAACCCTTCAGAATATCTTATCATAGAGCTATGGCTTAGCTGCATATTATATGGCATCCCCGTCTTCCCCTGCAAGCTAATAAGGTATCTGAAGTGAAGAAGTGAAAGTTGCTCAGTTGTGTCTGACTCTTTGTGACCCCATGGACTGTAGCTCCCCAGGCTCCTCTGTCCATGGAATTTTCCAGGCAAGAATACTGGAGTGGGCTGCCATGCCCTTCTCTCGGGGATCTTCCCGACCCAGAGATCAAACTTGGATCTTCCACCTTGCAGGCAGATTCTTTACCATCTGAGCCACCAGGGAAGCCCAATAAGGTAGCTATTATTTGTTATTTGCTATGTAAAGGAAATATTATTAAAAATACAACAGAATCTGGGTTGGAAGTCTTTAATGACTCAACAGTTATTTGTGGGCATGCAGAAATAGTTCATGGATAAAACCTGAAATGATCCACAGAAAAACTCAGATGCTGATTTTTTCCATTTCATTCAGCCAGTTCCTTCAGCGCCAAGTGTGCCTCCTTCCTGGTCTGGCTTCATTAACTTTAAAAAAGCATTTCTTTAAAACAGCTGGTAAGTCGTTTCCAGTATTTAAAAAAAGAAACAGATTTTTATATGCTCAGAATAAAATGAGAATCATAGAAGCTAACATTACAACTAAATATCCAGTGCCAGCTAATATCAAAGTAGGGACAAAAATAGGTTCCTAAGTGAAGGTTTTCTTTATATTCTAGTGGTAGAATATGATTGTTAAGACTTCATGTAGAATAACATAATGGTTTAGAGTGTGACTGCCTGGGTGAATCTCTGGACTCCAGATTTACTAGTTATGTGACCACGAGTAAGTTGCTTAATGTCTCTAAGCCTATTTTCTCATCTACAAAATGAGGAGAGATTGTTGTAATGAATATTAAGTCAAAACCAGACAAGCAACTTGAGAGAAGCACAATTCTTCCTGGTACTGAAATCTAGGAGAAGCTTCTCCTGTGAGCTTTCATAAAGAAGCTGCTATAATGTCAAGAATAACAGTCAACCATCTTTACACTAAATATGTTCCATAGATCTTCTAGGAATGAGATCCTAGATGTTAATGGCATAACATCATAGCTCACTACAGGTTTTCAAGAGAGCTAAAAATATCTAGAACTCTTTAACTCTTGATGCTTTTTTACAGAGGAAAGTATATCCCTATCTCAAAAAGATGTCTTCATCCTCATATTGATTGCATCATTATTTATAATAGCCAAGATATAGAAGCAAACTAAGTGTCTATCAACAGGTGAATGGATAAGACAATTGTGGTATATATACATACAATGGTAGAGGAGGAAATGACAAGCACTCCAGTATGCTTGCCTGGAGAATGCCATGGACAGAGGAGCCTGGCAGGCTACAGTCCATGGGGTGGCAAAGAGTCAGACATGACTCAACAACAACAACACTGCACACACACACATACACACACTGATATATTATTCAGCCATGAAAAAGATGTAAATCTTCCTATTTGCGATAACATGGATAGACCTTGTGGTCATTAAACAAAGTGAAATACAGACACTGTAAGAAAGAAAAAGATACTGTATGTTCTCATTTATATGTAGAATCTCAAAAGGTTGAACTCATCAATACAGAGAACAAATTGGTGGTTGTCAGAGGCAGGGATGGAGTGGTAGAGTGGGGGATGGTGGTTAAAGAATACAAACTTCCAGTTACAAGTTAAGTAAGTCCTGGGTATCTAATGTACAGCATAGTGAGTATAGTTAGGAATACTATGCTGTATATTTGAAAGTTGCTATGTGTGATGATGGTTAGGTTATTGTTACGTTATGTAAATTGTCACTTCAGTCGTGTCCGATTCTTTCTGACCCTATGGACTATATCACACCAGGCTCCTCTGTCCATGGAATTCTCCAGGCAGGAGTACTGGAGTGGGTTGCCATGCCCTCCTCCAGGGAATCTTTCCAACTCAGGGTTTGAACCCATGTCTCTTATGTCTCCTGTATTGGCAGGCAGGTTCTTTATCACTAGTGACACCTGGGGTGATGGTTATAACCTAGATTTAATGTGGGGATCATTTCACAATATATACATATATCAAATCATTATGTTGTACACCGAACGCTAATACAATGTTACATGTCAATTATATTTCTTTTGTTTGTTTCTCCTTTTTTAAAATTTATTTTATTCAAGTATAGTTGATGGTTATATTTCAATGGAAAAAGAAAACAACCTTCCCAAGAAGCAGGGGGTTGCAATGGATTCTAGGACCAGGTTGTTGAGGCTCCTGACCCCAGATCCAGTGCTTGTTAGAGCTGTGATTCCAGTTGAATTGCTTAACTTCTCTGTGCCTCATTTCTACTTCTAAAAAGGAAGCTAAAAGTAGTACATCAGAGGGTAAAGCTCTGAGATGCTGGCACCCAGGAAGAATTGTATATGAGGTGATTGGTGTTCCCACTGTGAATGGATTTGAGGGAGAGAAGCGGTCGAGGTTGACTTCAAAGCCATGAAAAAAGTTTTCTGCATTGAGCTCTGAGGAGGGCCTGGACTCCAGAATGTGTCAGAAGCAGATCCTTGGCACTGATCAAAAGCCCTAAAATGTACATAACTTTGAGTCGGCAGTTGATCTATTCCATGGAAATAATCAGGGTCCAAGACAGGATTACAAAGACATCCATCAAAGCACTGCTCAAATGGTGAAGTATTGAAAATTACCTAATTATCCAACAGTAGGACACTGATTAAATAAATTCTGCTCTATTCATACAAAGAGATGCTCTGCAACCTTTAAAATGATGTGATAAAACATCTATTAGTATGGAAATACGTTTATGATATCATGTCATTAAATGAAAAGGATTAGCAATAAAATTATAAACATACACATACATACTAGAGAAAATTCAAGTTTAAAATCCATCTGTTATGTTGTTTCACTGAGATATACCAACTAATGTATAGAAACTTCCAGCTTTTTTTTTGTTTTGCTTAAATTTTCAATTACATGGGTAATAAATACATCTTCCTTTTAAAAAAAGAAAACATTACAGCAAAGTTCCCTGTAACATCCCTGATCACTTAATCCCTACTCATTCCTCCAATATCCTTCCAGAATATTTTCTATGTATTTTTGCTAGACATAGATATACTCACAGTAAATAAAGTACTGTTTTGCACCTAAGGTTTTTATTTCCATGCAGTTTTGTCATGTATGGCTTCATGTAACCACCACTACACTCAAGGTACAGAATGGCTCCATCATCACAGAGCTTTCTGGTGCCCCCGTTTTCAGCCTTGTAGCCACTCCCTGGTGGCTCAGACAATAAAGAAATCTGCCTGCAATGCAGGAGACCCGTGTTCAACCCCTGGGTCCAGAAAATCCCCTGGAGAAGGAAATGGCAACCCACTCCAGTATTCTTGCCTGGGAAATCCCATGGACAGAGGAGCCTGGCAGGCTATAGTCCATAGGGTCACAAAGAATTGGACATGACTGAGAAACTAATACACATAACCACATCCACATGCTCCCTCTCACTAATCCTTAACCCCTGGTATCCCCTAATCTGTTCTCCATCTGTATTTTGTTATTTAAAGAATGTTATATAAAAAGAAGCATACAGTATATAATCTTTTCAGATTGTTTTTTCACTCAGCACAATTCCCTAGAGATCCATTCAAGTTGTGCATAGCAACACTTTTAACAACAAAATCATTCCATGATATCAATGTACCACAATTTGCTAACCCATTAACCCACTGAAGCATGTTTGGGTTGTTTTCAGATCTTGGCTTTTGTTTGTTTTTTTCCTTAGATTCCTGACCAAGGATGGAACCTGTACCCCCTGCAGTGGAAGGGCAGAGTCTTAACCCCTGGGCCACCAGGAAGTCCCAGTTCTTGGCTACTATGAATTGAGGTCCTGTGAACATTTGTGTGCAGCTTTGTACATGAACATATGTTTTCATTTTTCTGGGATAAATACCCAAGAGTGCAATTGCTGGGTTGTACAATTACATGCACATTTAGTTTTGCAAGAAACTGCCATACTCCTTTCATTAGTGGCTGTGCCATTTTTATATTACAGAATCTGCCTGCCAATGCAGGAGATGGAAGAGACATGTGTTCGATCTCTGGGTTGAGAAGATTTCCTGGAGTAGAAAATGGTAGCCCACTCCAGTATTCTTGCCTGGAAAAATCCCATGGACAGAGGAGCCTGGCAGGCTACAGTGCATGGGGTTGCAAAGAGTCAGACAGGACTGAGGAGCACATACACACATGGGCGATATATGAGTGATCCAGTTTCTCTTCATCCTTGCCAACATTTGGTGTTATCACCAGTTTTAATTTTAGCTATTCTGATTGTTGTAGCTTCAATTTGCATTTCCCTATTGGCTAAGATTTTGAACATATTTTCATGTGAATAATTTGCCATCTGCACATTCTTTTTGGTAAATGTCTGTTCATATCTCTTACTCATGTTCTAATTGGACTGTTTTTTACTGTTCAAACTTGACAGTTCTTTATATATTCTAGTGCAAGTCCTTTGTCAGATATGTAGTTTGCATATTTTCTTCCTCTCAGCCACTTTTTAAGAGTTAATTTTTGCTCTTATTAAAGTCATACACACATATTTAAGTAAGCCAATCATCCTATGAGACTTGTGAAAAACGAGGCTAGACTCCTTTTCAATCTCTTTCCCCTGAAAGCAACCACTTTCAGCTCTTTTGTCTGGCTCTTTTAGTATTGACTGCCATATCACTAGATAAAATGTTTCTTATTTCCTGATTTGGGGGCTTTGGGGGACATTATCTATTGCCTTTCCACTATGAAACATGAAGATTTAGTTCTTTTTCACCCTTCCATTTAACCCCATCCAATATATGCACACCAATTCCTCCAAAACAAATCTATAATCCCATTCCACAGTTCTAAACCCAAAAATGTTTTCATAATTGACCCAAACTGAACTCATTTGGCAGCAAAACCTGGTGAGAAATTACTTCTAATCTTTATTCATATTGCTTAATGTAAATATCCCCATGCTGCACTGCAGAAATTGTTAATATGTTTCATTAAGAAGTGTTAGCTGAGACCTTTCCGAGGTTTCTCTGTAATAAATGATCTATGAGCTGTACTACCAAAATTTTTGTTGAATACCCACTGTTTTTCTTAAACAAATTTGAATTCTGAAACATTTGGCCCAAGGGTTTCAGATAAGGAATTGTCGACTTGAAAATTATAATTTGATTAGATAAATATTCAGTGTTTCCATTATTATGACTATGTAAATAAATTCTATTCACAGGTAAGCCATGTTCTGTATGATGGTGACTATTAATGTCAAAACATGTAGAATTACTTTTGTTGATGAGAACATTTTAAATTGGATTAAACAAGGATGACATAAGCTCATTTAGTAGGAATTTTATTTGGTGGTTTTCCTGTATATTATTTAGCAGAAGTTGAAGTTGAGCATCCCTTCCTTGGAGTATCTGCGTTCTGTGCAAATTGTACCTTTTCAGAGACAGCTTCTCATACACTCTACTGAAAATCACATTCCTGCCATCATCTTTATCTCCTTTGTGCTTTGTCTCTACTCATTTATATCTAAAATACTATGTATATTTTTGCTCATTTGCTTATGGTCTGTCTTCTTCCCATTTAAATGTCAGCTTCACCAGAGGGCAGGAATATTTCTGTCTTACTCGCTACAAGGCCTCTGGTACCTAGAACAGTGTCCAGGCCACTGTAGGTGCTCAAGATTTTGGTTTGTTTAATAAATGAATTTTGCCATTTGAAATGCAGGTAGTCATCAAGAACAAGGAAAAAAGACTTTATTCTGGGAAGACCAGCCCTACAAAGGAGGAATTTTGTTGACTTAATTATGATTATTGAACTTATAACTATTTCTCTAACAATTTTGACTGAATAATGTCACTAGATTTAAAAGATAAAAATTTTAGTTTCATTGCAAATACTGTTTAGTATCTCCTCTTAAGTCAAGGACAAATTTATTCTAGCCCTGAATCCATTAAGAGAATCCTTTTTAAGATTCCATTCTTGTGACCCAGATAGCTAATCAGAACAGGTAGCAGGTGTGCATCTTGTGTGTATTTTCATTTACATTGAAAACACAGAGTCCGGCGGTGATGACCTCCCCACAAGAATGTGCCTCTCACAAATGTCTCCTTCATCCCTCTCCAGAAGAGGAGAAGAGGAAACATAAGAAACACCTGGTGCACGGCCCCAGTTCCTACTTCATGGATGTGAAATGCCCCAGATGCTATACAATCACCACCGTCTTCAGCCACGCCCAAACAGTAGTTTTGTGTGTTGGCTGTTCTACCGTCCTCTGCCAGCCTACAGGAGGAAAAGCAAGGTTTACAGAAGGATGCTCCTTCAACAGAAGCAGCACTAAAAGTACCCTGTATCAAGGTGAATCAGAAACCATCCCCATAAACATATTTTGGATTAAAAAGACACAGAAAACTAAGAGAAATTAATATAGTGTTAATGGTAGATATTGAAAGGCAAGAGAAACAAACACTGGAAAACTGGCTGTGGATTCTACTATCATGGGTATAAAATTCTAATTTAATCCTCTATCACATTATAAATTTTACTTAATCTCCATTTGATTACATTCTAGCATTTAATGCTAGACATGTGGATACTTAGGGAAAGGCAAAATAACAAGAAATATACCAAACATACAATCCCATTGGTATCTGTAACTGCTACCATCAGAGAGAATGCTGAGGTGGATCTTGATTGAGAACCAAGTTCAGGGCTATGGCCACTAGCCTCAAGCCTGCCCCCAAAGGGAAAAATTATGCTGCGACAATGGGAAGTGCCTCCAAGACCTCTGGTTACCCATGTAGTCCATGTAGGGGAGGGGAGGACACAAAACCAAGAAACTATTGAAAAGAGAAGGTCCAGTGTGAAGCAGCTGTTTCACTTTGTGGATAGTTTTCATTGGCTCCCTACAGAAGTTTTACTAAAATGGGTTGTGACAGTGGTAAACTCAGGGGCAGGATCTTTGGTTTTGAATACTACAGAGTGGACGGGCACCCTCAGATGGACACAGGACCCACAGCTTGGTACAGGACAGTCATAGATGGCTAGATATGCCAGACTCACAGCACGCTATTCCCAAGGGAACAGCCGGCCCAATGGACTACATAAATGCTGCTGTAAAGTGTGTTTACCCTGAGGAGGCCTTTCCAGTTTCCCATATCGATGCCAAGTGGAATACCCCAGATAAAGCAGCTTAAATGCTTCACATACAAACTGTGGGACTGGCTTTGTGCTGATGGGGCTGTTCATCCCCCCAGTTCATGATAAGTGCTCTGATTAAGGGGCCCCTTTTCCATGGACATTCCGTTTCATCTCTCTCTTGCAGAATTGAACAGTCTGAGAAGCCTTATGAGGTTTGTTCCCTCAGCTTCCTCATGTGGGTCTTAAAATGCCAAAAACATTAAAGAAAGTGGGAGAGACAGAAGGGCGAATTGAGGGACTTGCTCCGGTGGGGTGGACATCTTTGGGTAACTATTAAGAAATAGGATGAATAAAATGGACATTGATGGAATTGAAACAAAAGTTTTAACACAGCACTACTGAATTCTGGGGGGGACCTGCTACACATCCAACATGAAAGGTCCCCTAGTCTGCTTTATTTGTCCCAATTTACAGGAATTTTTAAAACGGGAAGGCAAAGGTTACAATGAGGAACTCATCTTGAAAATAGCTGAAGTATTGGTGGCCAAAAAGTTCATTCAGGGTTTCTGTAGGATGATACAGCAATCCTGAACGAACTTTTTGGCCAACCCTACAAGAGGGGGATTAATCAAGAGAAAGACTGACCCAGGAATTGAACCCAGGTCTCCAGCATTGTGGGTGGATTCTTTACCAACTGAGCTATCAGGGATATCATATGGTAACTTTCTCTTTCATACTTGATGCAGTGGTCCCTGGACCAAACCACAACTACCAATGCGTTGCAGGAAGCAGGGATGATTCCTGGGCACCAAACCATAGCTGTTTTAAAATCTTTATGTCAGAGTTCCTAAGGGCCTGATGGGTTGGGTTGTGCTTTCACTCCATGCGGCAGTATTTGGGCTAACATTGAACACAGTTACATTGCCTATTGGTAGATAGCCCACTAACTCTGTACCTATGTAACCCTTTCCTACATGGATGAGAGTGGACAGAGTGGGAGGCACTTGCTAGACTCCTAGTGCTGCCAGTGATCTAGACCAGCACAGTGGCCAAACCTAATGTCCCTTCTAAGGTGAAAAGGTTTGGATACAGAGAGGAGAAATAGTATGTAATGAAGGGTAAATGAATGAGTAACTGAGTTACTCAGTGAGAGAAGTCCAACGATAATGCTTGGAAGAAAGCTAAGAGCAAGACATAATAGTCTCTCAAGCTCAATTATACCAAATGCCTGAGAGCATGAAGTCATCTATTTCTGACACCACTTCTGTTTCCTGACAAGATCAAATGGAAGCCCCGAGACATCCTGTCATACAATATGATGATGGATGGGGCTATCAGACTGACTGGATGGGACTCCAGTAAACGTGTATCTTTGACTCTTATTTTTCAGGTTACATCTACCATAATGTTATGTGCTAGAATACTAGTGTTACTGGAAAGATAATGCCAGTGTTGATAATCAAATGTATTGGGACACTGAGTTCACTAGCTTCCTATCCTTACCCCACATTGATTCCTCCAAATGTTGCTGTCAGGTCCCTTTTGCTATAAAAGATCCCATGGTCAAAGACCAGGGACTGGCCTAAGATGTAATAAAGGATGTATCCAGGCTTGGGGAGGAGGACTGGTATAGAGCTTCCAAAACCTTTGAAATTTCCTGAATGAAAGGAGTATCTTTGTTAATGCTAATGAATGTGTACGTGTACATGTGTGTGTGTGTGTGTTAGGGGAGAGGCATGACTACAGAGCGTTAGGATAAGGGCTGGTTACCAGAAAAAAAACACATGATCAGAGGGTTAAAACTTTTAACCACCTGACCTCCAGAGAGAGGAAAGGGGCTAGAGGCTGAGTTCAGTCAACTGTGCCTACATAATAAAACTCTGATACAAAATTCAGGACAGCAAGACCTAGTTGGTGAACATACTGATGTGCTGGGAGGATGATGGACATGCCTGGGTTCTATGAGGAGATGGTGTGGAAGCTCTGTGTCTCCTTTGCCCTGACACCTCTCCTTCCTCCCAGGCCTTACTCTATGCATCTCTTCCATTTGGCTGTTCCTAAATTATATCCTTTATAGTAAAACTGTAACAGAAAATGTTTCAGTGAGTCCAGTGAGTCATTCTGGTCAATTATCAAACCTGAAGGGGGGGTGGTAGAAATCCCCAAATTTTCAGCCGAGTCAGAGGGGTATGAGTATCCTAGGGTCCCCACTAGCGGACTGGCAACTGAAGAGTAATTTAGCTGAGGATCTTGCCCTTTAATTTGTGAGACCTACACTAACTCTGGGCTTACCAGGTGGCACTAGTGGTAAAGAATCTGCCTGCCAGTACAGGAGACACAAGAGATGTGGGTTTGATCCCTCAGTCATGAAGATCCCCTGGAGTAGGAAGTGGCAACCCACTCCAGTATTCTTGTCTGGAAAATTCCATGGAGAGGAACCTAGTGGGCTACAGTCCATGGGGTTATGAAAGGTCAGATGCGACTGAGCAACTGAGCACATTAACTCAGGGTATTATCAACTGAATTGAATGTCAGGGCATCAAGTTGGCTATCAGAGACTTGTTGTTACAATGCAGAAATATTTCATTATATTTTATGACTTTTAAAATTATAGTAAAATAAAATTTACCCTTCTGACCGGCTTTCTTTTTAAACTTTTTATTGTAATATAAGAAAACAAAATAAATGTATTTAAGTACAACTTACAAGTAAACCACTCAATCACATTTCACAAATTGAACACACCATTGTACCCAGCATCTGGATGAAGAACAGAACATTACAACATTTCAGCAAGGAAAAGGAATATGTTGAAAAGACAGGAACATGTTCATTTAAAAAAACTAAACATATTCATTAAAATGAGGGTGAGAGAGGGCATCACTTTCCCATGTATATGCACATGCCCACTCTATAATGTACCATTTCCAAAAATGGTTTCATAGAAGAATTTCTAAGGATTATTTGTGCTATGTTAAAAAGCTTTTGTGGTAATAATAATTTGGGGACATACTGAATGAAAGCTAGTCAAATGGGTTGATAATTCAAGGAGACTTTCACAAATTCAGACTCCAGAGTCTAGTGCCTAAACATTCTTAAGTCAGAAGAGGAATGAGAAAAATATTTCTTGCCTGTTCTAGATATATTTCTATAATTATGATAAAATAGACATAACAAAATTTACCATTTGGGCATTAAGTACATTCACAATGTTGGGCAACCATCACGACTATCACTTTCCAGAACTCATTCAAGCCAGACAGGAATTCTGAACTTATGAAACAATAGCTCCTCAATTTTCCCTCCCAACAGTCCCTGGCAACTACTGTTCTCCTTTCCGTCTCAATGAACCTGTCTATTTTTATACCTCATGTAAGTGGGATTCTACAATATTTGACCTGTTGTGTCTGACTTCTTTCACTTAGCACGCTATTTTCAAGATTCATCCATGTATCAGAATTTCATTCTTTTCAAAGGCTGTATAATATCACACTTTGTGTATACACCACATTTTGTTTATCCATTCATCTGCTGATGTATATCTTTTTTTGCCCACCACTTTGCTTTTGTGAATAATGTTGCTACGAACATATATAAGTATACATATTATTATATATAGTTCATAAATCAATCTTCATTTTTTTGTTGTTTAAATAAACTTTTGGAGCACTTTACAATTTAGAGCTCAAATAGAAATGAATGATAACATACATTTTAAAGAGTCCAGTGTTTTACTATTGGCATTAATATCTGTTCATACTGAAGATTCAGGGATAAAATAATGGACAGAAAACTAGGATGTAAGCAATATGACATGGATGTATCATAAGTATATAGGAATATTTGCTAATTATTGGACTAAAAAGATAAAAGATGAAATTTCAGCAATTATTTTGTGCTCAGTCTTTTTGAATGTACTTTTGGTATTAAATACACAGCAAGTGCTTATACTTGGAGATTCTGCCTTTTTCTTTAGCAATGAAAACATGCTTATCCTTGATTAATCACACTCAGTTTCAAGAGGTAAAACTTCTTAAAGGTAATCATGACATTTAGTGCTTTAGACCAGTACTCTTGGTGGGCTGGCTGCCAGATGACCGCTCTCGCTCTTTAGTAATTTCCATCTCAATTTTGGCTTTGATTTTCTCCCAGTCTATTTGGAGCTGTGGTAGAAGAAAAGAAGAAATACGCATATATAGTATAAGACCTTTTTATTTAATCCAAAGTAGCTAAGAGTAAACAAAAATAGAATGTATGACTTCCAAAACATTAGAGAACGACGGTGGGAAAGAAAAGAATAAATAATGCTCCCTCGCAAATGACATAGCGTTAAATAATTCCTACTAGAACAATTATCACCATAAAAAGCAAAGACTTTCACTGTGATGCAAAAGACCAAAGTCTAGTTGTAGTTATTTATAAAAAGTACATCTCAACTATGAAACCCCAGGATTCTGCTCAGGTACGAGGTGGGAAGGGCAGGTAAGGTGGATTGCTCTCCTCCAAACAAGAGGGAAAATGGACAGAGCCCTGGCCATCAGGCCATGTTTCAAGCACATCAACACTTCAGCACTCTTACACTGAGGTTTCCATCAGGAACCTAGCTATGAAGAAAGATAGGGGAGCATCTGCTTCACCAGAGCATACTCCGCAAAGGGGCTCCTTTGCAACAACTCTTAAAATAATATGAAGACTTGGTGGTAAGACAATGATGATCAGTGTTTTAAAGTTTTCTGTATATAGGTCTTTAGTTTCTTTAGGTAGATATATTCCTAAGTATTTTATTCTTTTTGTTGCAATGGTGAATGGAATTGTTTTCTTAATTTCTTCTTCTACTTTCTCATTATTAGTGTATACGAATGCAAGGGATTTCTGTGTGTTGATTTTATATCCTGCAACTTTACTATATTCATTAATTAGCTCTAGTAATTTTCTGGTAGAGTCTTTAGTGTTTTCTATGTAGAGGATCATGTCATCTGCAAACAGTGAGAGTTTTACTTCTTCTTTTCCAATTTGGATTCCTTTTATTTCTTTTTCTGCTCTGATTGCTGTGGCTAAAACTTCCAGAACTATGTTGAATAGTAGTGGTGAAAGTGGGCACCCTTGTCTTGTTCCTGACTTTAGGGCAAATAGAAATGCCTTATGACCCAGCAATCCCACTGTTGGGCATACACACAGAGGAAACCAGAATTGAAAGAAACACATGTACCCCAATGTTCATCGCAGCACTGTTTATAATAGCTAGGACATGGAAACAACCTAGATGTCCATCAGTAGATGAATGGATAAGAAAGCTGTGGTACATATACACAATGGAGTATTACTCAGCCATTAAAAAGAATACATTTGAATCAGTTCTGATGAGATGGATGAAACTGGAGCCGATTATACAGAGTGAAGTGAGCCAGAAAGAAAAACACCAATACAGTATACTAACACATATATATGGAATTTAGGAAGATGGCAATGATGACCCTGTATGCAGGACAGCAAAAGAGACACAGATGTGTATAGCGGACTTTTGGACTCAGAGGGAGAGGGAGAGGGTGTGATGATTTGGGAGAATGGCATTGAAACATGTATAATAACATGTAAGAATCGAAATACCAGTCTATGTCTGATGCAGGATATGACACGCTTGGGGCTGACGCGCGGGGATGACCCAGAGAGATGTTGTGGGGAGGGGGGTGGGAGGGGGGTTCATGTTTGGGAACGCATGTACACCTGTGGTGGATTCATGTCAATCTATGCCAAAACCAATACAGAATTGTAAAGTAAAAATTAAAAGTAAATAAATAAATTAAAAAAAAATAAAAAAAAAAAAAAA